>NW_024352786.1:16455157-16841808 GCF_902729225.1 Pteropus medius | reverse complement strand
TTTTTTAAATCTGTAGTCTTAGGAAAGCACTAGACCAGGGTTGGAAAACCCAGATTTGAGCCCTGGTTTTGATAGTTTACAATGTGGCTTTCTTTCTCTCTTTATTAAGTGATTATAACATGCCAGACATTGTTCTAAATATAATTACATATTTACATAATTAGTTACAGATAACAAATTTAATCCCCCAAACAACCTTTGAACATGCTATTTCGTCATTCCAGTTTAGAGATGAGAAACAGTCACAGAAAGACAAGTTCCTGTCAAAGTCACAAGTCCAGGAGGAAGAGTCAGCATTCAAACTCCAGTGTGACTCTAGACCCCCTCGCTCAGCTCTATACTGTTTTTCAACAGTTCATTTTCATTGAGCACTTACTACATAACAGGCATTGTCTTATGTAGTTTATTTAATTTTCACTGTAATCTTAATTAAATCATGGATTAAACTGTAAGAGTTCAATGAAATAACATGATTCAATGGGGGTAAAAAAGAAGTAAATGCAAAACATTATTAAAATAATTAATACATTTCTAACTTTAGAGAAAATTTAGAGTAATATTATATTCCTAATTTATACAACTAATTTTTATATTGTATGCTGTATATAAAAGTGTAAAATTTTGTAATTTTATAATTTTATATATATTATAACACATATAACTATATAAAATTCGTTAAAGCATTGTATATAATATACAAAATTATGTAATCATATTAGGTTCTATTATGTTTTATATCTAGTATTCATATAATCCTAGCACTACCTGTGAGATAGTACTATTATTTTTCCTAATGCATAAATGAGAGACTAAAGGTTCAGAGATGGGACAAGAGTGTCAGGATTACTCATTTGTGATTCCCAAATCCAAGCTTTTAATTGCTCAAACATTCAGGCTCTGACAGCCCTGATTTGATAACCCTATCTCTTTTTACTTTTTTGCTATCAAAATTGTACTTTTTACTTATAAAGTGCAACAAGTTGATTCAGGCCGAAGGGTTCAGCAAGTTCTAGTGGATTGACGAGGCGCCGTCCGCAGACTACTGCCGTGCATGGGAATGGCTGTAAGTTACAGAGCACTGATTATGCACTGGGCAGTTTGCTAAGCGCCTTAAATACATCACCTGAAAATCATCACAAAATACTATTCGCTTTCCATCTGTATTTGAAGAACCCGAGGCTCAGAAAGTAGAGGTGTTTCTTAAGGCCACTTAACTGGCGGGGACAGAATCAGCAACCAGAGAGGAATCCCTCCTTTGCCTACCACCAGATTCATTCGTTCCCACATTTTTCCTTCTCTTCTCTAACAATGAAAGTACCTTCCTCATCCTAAAGCCAGCGCTCCACCTATGCTCTGTGTTGCATCTTCTCTCACTTACTCAAGGATTTACTTATGCAATTATCCCACTTCTTTCCTGCATCAACAATTTCTCCTTTACTAGATAATTTCCATTAGCACACGGTCATTTTCTAGGGTCTTTCTTTCTTTCTTTCTTTTTTTTTTTTTAAAGGTCTTCCTTTGACCATATACCATTTCTTCCTCTATTTATCTTCTCATCTATAGTGGTAGAAGTTTTGAAAAGATTTGACAAAGAATCTACTTCTTTGACTCTTTTTCTCTATCTCACTCCATTCGAGCTTTCACTTAAACTGCTCTAATTAAAGTTGAGAGGACTGGCTATTCTTAAGGCCACTGACACTTTTACATGTTTATCTTATTTGATATATCACCTACTCTCTAATGTAAACTCTATCAGATACCAAGCTGATAACATTTGTACATGGGTCAGATTTTAGGCTTGTTCGTCTATTTCTATGCTTGTTATCAATACTGTTCTTTTAATTATTATAATTTTATAGATAATCTGGATATCTGATGGAATGAGTATTTTTTTCCTCAATCTCCTTTTATGTTGTTTTTCTCTTCTTTCTCATTTTTCCCTTCTAAGTCATCCTCCTTCTTATTCCTCTTCAAATACCATTTTGTCAAATCTAACTCTGTTTCCAAAATAATTTTACGATGGGTTTTAAAGTTTAGTGAAAATCCTTATGAGAATTTTTGTTGAAATTACATCAAATATAGAGATCAATATGGGGAACATTGCCATCTTTGTAATTTTGCTGTCACAAAAGATACTTCTTATATAAATATTATAATATTCCTGATATTAAATCTGAGTGTCTTCTTTTTTGTTTTTAGATGAATCATACTAGAAGATTGTATGATTTATCGTTCTGTTCAAATAATAAATTTTGTTTATAATGATTTTTCACTTCACTAATTTGTTGTCCTTTCATTACATTCATTCTTTTACCCATTTTTTTTTTGAGAAATTTTTTTATTAAAAATTATTGGGGTGACACTGATTAATAAAATCAAATAAGGTTCAAGTGTACAATTCAATAGTATGTTTTATATATATTGCATTGTGTGTTTGCTTCCCCAAATTAGATTTCCTTCCATAACAGAAGCATATCCATTTTATTTTTTACTGTTATTCTTTGTCTAACTTTATCAGTTAAATGATAATTTCATTAATTTTTAGTTATCCTTTTGTGCAAAATATGCAATTAATATTACATATTCCTGTCTCAATATTTTGTTATCTATATCCCACTAAATTTGATATGTCATGGTTTTACTTTATTTCTGTTCTAAATATTTTTTAATATCTATCATAACATTTGATCAATAAATTATTTAAAAGCATGGAATATATATATTTTATGATATTCTTAATTATTTCTATTTTATCATTAATTTCTAATATTGTTGCCTTGTCAGAGAACATGATCATGGGATACAAATGTTTTCACTCTAATCCTGGTCAGATAAATCATTTTTCCCTAGGGAATAAAAAGAGTAAACAAATGCCACAAATGTTACCATAACGGTTTATTCTTGTAGCAAAGAGATCATTTGAAAGGGGGAAGAAACATCCCCAACACACAAGTATGCCAGGTTATCCAAATGGATAATTCTACACCTGAATGTGAAATCTCCACTTTCTCACTCCTTTCTGTTCCTTCAGAGAGGGAGGAATGTGTGAGGGCCAACAGAGAGAAAGCAGGCGAAAGTATCTTTATTCAGACCTTTAATATTCTCAGCGTGTGGATGAGAAAGCATCTGTGTGACACATGTGAACCGAATTTTCTCTTAATGAGCATTTCTTTTCTCCTCACCACCTCTCCACTAGAATTCTACCCTGTCACCTGCAGGAAAACCTAAGCTGATAAAAATTGCTTCAGCATCTGGAGGAAGAATGAGACTTTCCAGCCAGAAAAAAAGAAAATGATTCAAATGGATAAAATTCTGAATTTATAGAAAAGAGAGTTTGTTCTATATTGTTTGTAAATCATCTTATTATTGGGAATGTAACCTACCAATCAGCCCCCAAATGTGCTGTCTTTTCATAATGAACTCTGTGATGTAGACATGAGAGCAGGAGTACTGTAAAAGATAAAGACAGTGGCTTCTTTACATTTACGTAAGGCCAGGTGGATCCCATGCTTTCAGAGTCACTTTTGGACTCCTGTTTTATCCCACGAAACATCACTTGACTTAAATGGGACAGGGCTGTGCGTGCGATTAAATCCATCTAGTGTTATTGGATGTACTAGAGCATATGCAAGACTAAAATATGAGCACAGGGTGGGATGAAAAACACAGAACATTCTTTGGACAGGTCCACTGTTCTGCCATCACTCACTTTCGCTCAAGGATATGTAATCAAAAGCAAGGACATAAGCTCATGTCTTTTCCCAGACCCAATTCTCCATAGGCATAGGCATTCTTCTGGCATCTCAAATAATGGTTTTATTGCCCAAGCCAATGGTATTTTGGTAATTATTTAAATATACAGACTGCTAAAGGAATCTGCCAAGACTTCTAATTTATGTCTCACAGAATTTGAAAGCTAGAACGGACCACATTATTGCTATTGCATATGAAGAAAATGTAAATTTAATAATACCATCTTTCTAAATAAAATCACTTGGCACTCTTACTTAGCATAAAACACTCTTTGGCATGATTTACATGACCCTAAAAGGTTGGTCTTGGTTCATCCTTAAAGACTCATGTTTTCATGTCCCCTACATTTTACTTTATTCAGCTCACCTTGCCTCTGATCTCGCTAAAATATTTTTCCTATTGCCCAGAATTGATTACCTTCTTCTCCCAACTGCTCCCCCCACCCCTCACCTAGCTAAATTCTACTCATTCTTAATATCTCAGTTTAAATATCACATCATCAGAGAAGACTTCTTTGATCTCCTAGGCTAGCTTGGGTCTCTGCTGATATATGTTCCTTTGCTAGCATAAAACTAACATTTTTTTCAGCAGTATTATCTTTTGACTACATATCCTATTTAAGACCAGAAACTGTAAGAAACCTGAAACTGTGTCTTATTTAATTAAAATTGCATTTCCATTGCTTAGAACAGTGCCTAATGCATAACAGGTACTTAATAAAGAATAACTGAACAAACATGTTAATAATATCATAATAACAAATTTGCTAATGCCTTAAATCACATTACTGGTATCAGTAAAGTAACAGCAATATTAATTTCTAAATAATCACCACCAAAGAAATAGCCTATAGGAAAAAAAGTATATATTATAAATGAAATATCTTTCGGGAAGATCCTTGAAGATATATTTATATTTCAGGAAGATCCTTGAAGATATAATTGTAACTTCTTATTCTGATTCCACTAGTCACAGGAATTTAAAGGCATTTTAATTTTGGTTTTGATCCATTTGGATAGTAACAAAAATAAGGGCACACGCATCTTGACGAAAGAATGTGCAGATGCTACATTAGGGAAATGGCCTGCTATGAAAGTTTACCAGAGCAATTCTTTACATTTTTAAGCATATAATTTTTCCTAATGGTTAATATCAGGTACTAGAAAGCAATTTATTAATCAGCCTTTTTTATAATGTTGCTACTAATATGTGGGTAATTGTGCTATAGAATTAGATACAGGGATGAATTAAAGCACAGAACTTAGTAGTTAGTGTCAGCCAAAGTATGGTGGTAATGACAATGTCTATATGACTTTAATCTACTTTTCTTAAAGTTTCTGACTTTCTATTTTTAAATAAATCAATCTAAAATTTACTCTGGCTGTGTATACCTGTTTTAGCACCCAGGTATTATATAGCCAATTATTCAATATCAACATTCTGATCCTACTTTTATTAAGATATGATGTGTCTAAAAAGCTCCAAAGTAATAATGATAATAAAATAAAGTGACAAAAATAGTAGCTAAAGAATTGATAATTGGCATAACTATAGAACAAGATTTACCTCAGTTTTGATGTATTTTATCTTTGTATCTTTCACATATCTCATTAGAATTGTCCTGGAATGCACAGAAAAAAGAAAACAAATTTGGGGAATTGATTTTATTATTATTAAGGTGTCAAACACGATAAGATTTATAGTAGAATGAGGTATTAATATATTAAAAAGTTGGGCATTCTGAAAGTTTTAATTGCTTTACCCTTTTTAAAAGTTTTGCCAAGATCTGTTTTATGTGAGTAATTTAGAAACTTGTCATCTTAAACTACCTACAATTAGAGTAAAATATCTCAAGCTGATAAATGCTTAACCTATAAACATAATTAAAAAAAAAAAAACCAGGTCTATTTTTCCTATGGAAAAAGAGAGTGTCTTTTTCCTTTTTTATTCTTTCCTAGAAATATGTATTATCATCTTGTGACATCATAGCCAGGGTAAAGAAGAGCATGTCTGTAAGTTTGTCTATTTGTATAGTATTCATAAGTATTCATTTATTTGTTCTATTATCTGCATTTAATAGTGAAATTAAATATTCAGTCTTCCTTTTTTGGTTTCTGCTGCCATTTCTTTCCAGTGTTCGATAATAAAATATATTTTCCTGGCCTTAAAACTGTCTCTATTCTCTGCCTCTGGTTCTGTCATTTTTCATATATTGTAACTATGGTGCCTGAGATTCAGAAACTGAGTACTCATCACGTGCCCATATTGGATGTAGATTTGACTTCCTCCACTGAAAAATAATAATAATTCAAACATCAATCAAGTTCCCTGGCTATACAGACCTTGTTAACAGCTTACTTTCTCAGTTACAACCATGATAGTTTCTTAGTGGCATGGGTTGCCATTTTGAACGGAGATGCAAAAAGCGAATCACAGAATTTTGGATTTGAGAGAGCATGTACCGCTCATCCAGTCTAACCACCTTCCGCTTAGAATGCAAGACCGTCTATGCCCTTCCTTGACATGCCATGTTGTTTTATTGATGTCTGACAGGACTTCGGAGTGAAACAAGGAAGACTGATTAACATTAACAAAAGCTATCTTCTTTGTTGAGAAACAAGATATAGTTAATGTCAAAAATATTATAAAATGAGCGTAATATAGTCTATATATATTATTCAGCCATGAAAAAGAAGGAAATCTTGCCATTTGTGGTGACATGGATGAAACTTGGGGTCATTATGTTAAGTGAATAAGTCAAAAACAGAGAAAGACAAACACTGTATGATTTCACTTAAAACTGGGATCTAAAAAAAGAAAAAAGTCAAACTCATTAAAATAGTAGAATGGTGGTTACCAAGGTTGGGGGAATGAGAGAAATGAGGATATGCTGATCAAAAGACAAAGCCTTCAGTGATAAGATGAGTAAGTTCTAGGGAATTTAACCATGTACAGCATGGTGACTACAGTTAACAATACTGTATTACGTACTTGAAATTTGCTGAAAAAGTAGATCTTAAGCGTTCTCATTACACAAAAGAAGGGTAAACTATGTGAGGTGATGGATGTGCTAATTAACTGTGGTAATCACTTCAGAAAGTATACACATATCAATTATTATGTTGTATAATTATTTATATTATTTATAAATTATACTTCAATAAAGTTGAGAAAAGAAAACTGACCATTCTGTGAGTGAGAGAGAATTTTTACTGGCTTTGAACTGGGACATTGGCTTGTTCCTGCTTTTGAATGAGAACTGAAACATCAGCTCTTCCTGGGTCTTCAGCCTGCTGGCTTACGGACTAGAACTACACCATTGGCCCTCGGTTCTTTGGCCTTTGGATTCAAACTGGAGCTAAACCATCAGCTCTCCTGGGTCTATAGATCTATATCTATAGGTCTATAGATCTATATATATCACCATCCTATTTGTTCTGTTTCTCTGATGAATCCTGGCTAATGCAGATTTTGGTACTGAGAGTGGTTCTAGATATAAAGAATTTTAAGGATGAGTTTATTGAATTGGTTCTTGGATTCCTGGAACTGGCTCTCAAATGAGATCAGAGAAAGGCATGCAGAGATAGTCTTTCTAAGGAGGATAACTTGTTCCAACTGGTCCCTCCTACAATCTTAGTGACTCTATTTCCAGCAGTAAATAGAGCACTGATAATCCACAATGTGAGTTGGCAGTAGAGATATGCAAAATGTCAACGATGGATGTTCCTAATCAACCACTTATAAGAAGCAAGGGTCTGACTGTGTATATGATACACTTGAACATTTTTGTCAAACTAGCAAATATAATAAGATTGGCTGGTTGCTCCTAATGTCATTGATAAAGTGGAGAGTGAAATGAATGAAAAGCAATTCACTTTTCCTTCCAGCAAGATACCACACTGGTGAATCAGACTGATGATGTTATGTGAATTGGACCTAGTGAGCAAGAGGGGGGACAACTGAGTTTTAACCAGGGATTAAGATTTCCTTTTAAGTAAATGGAGAAGGAAGATGAGGAATTAACACTACATGAAAGGGAATGGGACATTCTTTTTTATGTCCTTGATGTTAACCAATTTCAAAATCTGAAACACTATCCATACCCTACTACCCTCCAAATACTATCTTCATTCCCACTTTGTCCCTAAATTCCATACATACATTCCCACCTTTGCCCTTGGATGTCTAATGTATAACTCAAGCTTACAAAGTCCTAAACCAAAGTTGCTATCTTCCCTTCGAAACTTGCTCCCTCTCACATTCTTCCTCATATCAGTAAATGACAAATCCATTTTTCTTACATAATATAAAACTTGGAACCATGATTATCTTGCTCTCATACTTCACAATCTCCATTTACAAATATTGCTACTTCTTCTCTCAGAAAATATCAGATCCTGGCCCCATCTCATTTCACCTTCACTGCTACCACATGGCCTAAGTCACCATTATGTCTTATCTGCATTTGTTCTTTCCAACTTTACACATTATATTTTAAAACCAAATCCATAGAAAGTGTGGTCCTTTAACAACACAAATCAGTTCATATCATTACTCAGCTTGAAATATGCCAATGGTTTCTCACCTCACTTAGAAAAATAGCTAAGTCTTTAAAATAAATCAGTAGGGCTTATATTTCTGGTGCTTTCATCTGCTTAATGCAACACTTTCTGCCCCTACCCTCTGGTATAAAATGCTATAGAAGTTATCAGGTGAGAAGTACATACACTGTCAAGGTTTATCAAATTTATTTGTAGTTTCCAGCAAATAAACTGTTTTCTCTGCAAACAAAAGCTCATCCACTTCATTAGTATTATATGCTAAGTACAGCACAAGACATTCTTTTGCTCCAAAATCTGCTTTTAAGCGAGTAATTGTGGCTGTTCCATCCTGTTAGAACTTATTATATAAAAGCATAGCAAAGCAATAACAAAATCTGTTGTGTACTAGGAGTTTATCTTTAGCTGAAAATAAATGTGGTCAACTGTCTCTCTGATAATGGCCAGTTGTTTATTTACATTTTACTGAGCTATCATCATTTTATGAACACTCAACTGAAGGGTGTTATTTTCTATTCTGTAAATATTTTTCTATCAGAATTATCATGTGGTTATCTATGTAAAACCCAGAAATCTCTTGGCCAGCTGGTAAAAAAAAAACAGCTTTGTTGAATTTATCATAAATCCATATGCTGTCAAACATTTTTTTAAAAAATCATCTGGTATATCCAAATGACAAATTGACCAGACTAAAAGAAATGCATTTAATACTATCACGGACTTTTGTTTGTATATAGAAGTATAATGAAACAAGAAAGATGATTTTGGTAACTTGTTTTCCAAAAGGAACTTTGAATCTAGAGTTGATAAGTTTTTTAAATTTCCAAAATTCTTTCTTTTTCAGGTACTAAAAGAATTTGCCAGTTTTTATCAATTGAATACACAAGAACTTAATACTTTAGCATCCACGTTAAAATGTTAAAATATTTTCCTCCCAAAGTATTTTTTGAATGGGACTATATCAAACTAAGAAGCTTCTGCACAGCAAAAGAAACCATCTACAAGGTAAAGAGGCAACCATCTGAATGGGAGAAGATATTTACAAACAACACCTCTGATAAGGGCCTAATCTCCAAAATATATAAAGAACTCATAGAACTCAAGAATAAAAAAATAAACAATTCAATCAAAAAATGGGCAGAGGACCTGAACATACACTTCTCCCAAGAAGAATTACAAATGGCAACAGACATATGAAAAGATACTCAATTTCACCAGCTATTAGGGAAATGCAAATCAAAACCACAATGATATACCTTCTCACATCTGTTAGAATGGCTATTGTCTACAGGACAAATAATAATGAGTATTGGACAGGTTGTGTGGAAAAAGGAACCCTCATGCACTGCTGGTGGGAATGTAAATTGGTACATCCATTATGGAAAACACTATAGAGGTTCCTCAAAAAACTAAGAATAGAATTACCATATGGCCCAGCAATCTCTCTTCTGGGTATTCACCCAAAAAACTTGAAAACATTTATCTGTAAAGATAGATGCACTGCAATGTTCATAGCAGCATTATTCACAGATATCAAGACATGAAAAAAAATGAAGTACCTTTTGATAGACGATTGGATAAAGATGTGGTACATACATACAATGGAATATTACTGTTGACTCAAACTGAACATAATTTTTTAAAGTTTTATAACTAATGCACGCTATCAATTTTGTAATAACTACAAATATATTTGCCTATTTATTTTGCTAGTTAAATTTTGCTTTTGTTCATAAAAATTTATGAACGAAAACTCGGTAATATTTAAGTGTTATAATATTTTCTACTTTAATAATAGACAAATATATGTAAAATGTCTGAGAATTGCAACTGTCACACGAAGCAATTTTTATTCCAACAAATATCGAATGCATACTATACTTACAATTAAATATTTCCAATAAATTTAATTTAAAAAATTAAATATTAAGATATCAGCAATAAATTTGAATTAAATTCTCTGTTCATATCATGGACACTTTTGTGTGCACTAGATAAAATGATAACCTAAATAATTACATAATAATCCATGTGAATTTCAGTGACACTAGGAATTATACTGAAGGGGTTATTCTGTTACTCAATTTTTAAAGGCTCAAAGCTCGTAACTAAATGCCAGATTTGTTCATATGCTAGAGCTGGGGATGAAATTTTGTGCGTTCTTATCTAAAACCATGAAGATATAACATATGAAAAATAAAGACATATCCTTATTGATTATGAAGATATAAAATACATATTTTTTATTGCTTCTATATTATGAAGATATAAAATACACATTTTTTATTGCTTCTATATTGCTTCATATTTTTTATTGCTTCTTTCTGTCACTGAAAGTAAGCAATACCACAGGAGTAGGTATTTTTGTTTGTTTTGTTTATTTTGCCATCCCTAATGCTCAGAGCAATACCTGATATGTTGATCTGGCTCAGTAACTATTTGTTGAACAAGGGAATAATGAATAAATGGTTTATAATAATTGGCCACCGTTAGGCCTAAGGAGGAATGTGCAGACATGAGAAGGCTCAAAAGAAGAACATGGAAAAATGGTGGGATAAAAATACTAGAAGTACATATGAAGTTCAAATATTTTTGGAGATTGGTTAATAGAAGTAGAAAGCTGGGAAGATAGGAGTTGATGATTTTGAAAGTAGAGCAGTTACTGGTAATGACAAAATCTAGGGTGTGACATGAGAGCAGATGTTTGGGGGAAAGTAAGGGCCAAAGATAATTTGAAGTAAAGAGGTTTAGAAACTGATAAGCCAGGATCCTGGGTGGATGTATTGTGCTCTGGGGATATACTAGCCTCTCAATTATGTCACAATAGCTTTTTGAGATTTACAAGAGAAACACATATGTCTGATGTCACTCACTGTGTGTTGCTTCAACTCCAGATATTTCAGACTTCTGCTTCCTCTGCTTCTACAATTATCTTCCTCACATTCTGAGTCTAAAAAGAAAAAAAATTATGATAACGTGACAGACAACTGTTAGTGAGAATACAGATTTATCTGGTTTAAAAAAAATATTCGGATAAAATGCTTGAGTAAGACAGAAGTTTATTTGCTTCTCATGAGACAGTTTAGAGGTAGGTGATTCAGGAGTGGTAGAATTCCTCTATTCTCTGAGGTTTTCTAGGAACCCAAACTAACTTGGTTTCAAGCTCCAGTGTTGCATCATTCTGAATAGCAATGATACTATGTGTGATAGGTCTTCCTGATACCTGGAAGGAGAGGGGGAAAGCAAGTTGATGATTGCATACTTTCTAGTGCCATCTAGAAGTATAGTACTTTTGTTTACATGTCAATGGCCACAAACATCTTAACTACCTATACAGGAAACTAGGTGTGTGGTCTATAGCTTGATAACTAAGTTCTCAGCCAAATTTTGGGATTCTGTTTCTAAAATAAGGTAAGAATGAGTCTTAGGCAGTCTCAGTGTTGAGTTTGTTAATGGCTACGGGGATGATGGGGCCCTCAAAAATAATAGAAGCCAGGTGGTGGTATTTAACTGTCAGAGCCAGAGAGCCACAATTACTATAACAAATGGCTATGTTGAGGGGCAGCTAAGTGGGTCTTTATCTCTAGAGATAGTCAGCCAAGGCAGGTGCTACATGTTATTTTTAATCAGAAAGTGGCAAAAATGGAGGATTGTAGGGCTAAGGGCAGTCATCCCAATAAAATGTCATGATATTTTATTCAGTTCCTGGACTGGAAACAATTTTTAGATTTGGACTGAATGAGTGAAGAGAGGGACCCTGCAACATACCAAGTATTTACCATAATGATTCTCCCAAAGCGTCTTCAGAGACTTCTGATAATGTAATCAGGTGACTGTATATTGGGAAAAAACATCATCCAGATATACTGAAGAATGTTAGACAAAGGGTTTAAATCTAGACATTCAAATTTAGATACCCCAAACCTGTTAATGATTCCCCTGTTAGAGTGGGGAATTATAGGTACATGGCCACTGATTTGGAGAATGAATTATTTTCCATTCTAACCAGAAAGAAGATTCAGAAACAGATTGTGTTCATCTGGGCCTACTGAGCCCCAGTCATACCACTTTCCAGAGGCCTATGGTTTCTTTGGAAAGTTAAAGAATGCTTGATCCGTAAGCATGGATTTGCACACAACACAGCAATTTCTAAAATTAGTTTCTCTTCATTTTGTAAACCAAGGCTTAGATTAAATGTTTTGCAAACATGTTTTCATCTTAGTGTAGAAATTGTATCAAAGTAGTTCAAGTTCATTATCAGGATACTAGATGATATGTGCTTATGAAGTGCTGATATGGTCCATAAGGTAATATTAGGATAGTCATATTATTGATTAACAAAACAGAGGGCTTTAGCATACTCCTGTAATCAAATGTTAATATTAGTTATGAAAACATATTTTGTATGTAAAAATAAATAATACAGTGGATTAACAGAAGGCATACATTGACACATAATTTATACATTCAGATATAAGTGGATATTATCTCTATTTAATCACTGATTTTCTGTGTATTGCTTTATTAGCATCATGACTAGATTTTCCTTCATTCTACCATGAGGATAGCAGAGTACCAATTTAACCTTTTTCAAATATTCAAAGTTTGTGATAGCTTTCAAAAAATGGGGAAAGTTAAAATGAAGATGAAAATAGCTTCTAGACCATTTAGATAATGCAGATGTCACTATAATTGAAGTCAAGGATGAAATATGTACTTTACTTGATTAAATTTAGCTCTGAACTTACTGGTCATAAGGACAGAAATGGAAACGATCTTACATAGTTGTCATTGATTATTAATTAGAAATATACAAGATTTCTATAGGTCTTTTTCCCTCTCTCACAATCCTTTGAGTTATTGCATAAACTATAAAGAATAACCCATTCTATCTGACATTTTGTGTTTCTCCTTAAAATCATGTATCAAAATCTATTTTATTCTGACGGTCTACCTTGTATTGGTGTAAAATATCACAGACTAGGTCCACATGGTTGGATGAAAGAGTCTTTCCAAAGGTGATATTCCAAATAGACATATCCATGAGCATCAGAGATTCTTCATGTTTATGTTGTCTCAAAGGCAGTACTAAATATCCCGGAGTTAGATATTAGTGGTCGTGGTTTTATCTTTATGAATTTTGACAAATTATTTGACTTCTTTGAGGCTCAATTTCCACATTTGAAATATGATACTAATCATATGTATCGTAAAGGTTTTTGTAAGGATTATAACATAGTAAGCTACTAAAAACTACTTGTGAATCAACAAATTTTTGAAAAGTGTATGTAAAATTTTAGCACACAGACTTTGGAAAAAGTCTACTTTTAATAACTGTTCTTGCCTGCTAAGACAAATTTGTAAATGCTATAGAAAAAATATTGACCTGTTGCACTAATATAAATTGTATTTTGTGGAAGAACAAGCCTTACAATGATTTCACTTAGTTTTCTGTGCTTTAAGGTATGTTACCTTTGGAACTGTATAAAGAGGCAAGCCTGTGATACTGAGCCCCAGACACTGCAACTCTGAGGAATCAAAGAGCTTCCCTTGTTTGTTTTGCCATTTTCTGATTGCTTAAGTGATATCAAAAGACCTTCCTTCCACAGCCTATTTTGTAAAAAGAACATGGAATGTTGGAGAGAACCTGTGTGAGAATGTACACAAGCCACCCATAAATGCAGTCCTTCAATGAGTCTAGGGATCAAACTATGTTTTTTATACTTTTTTGTATGCTCCAAATACTGTAGTGTATTTTGCAACTTTCTTTTTTTCTTAGAGGGTAAATGTTCTGATGTTCAAAGAATGATACTCTGGGTCTAGCACCATACAGTTCTCTATATAATTCTCAATTTCTTGTTCTCATTATTATCTCTTATTATCCTTATGTTTGTAGGTAGCTGTGCTTCCAAGACTCCACTCTGGTTGCTGAACGGAAAGACTGCTTGAGGAATCAAATATTTCATGCCAATTTCTACTGAAGCTGCAGTTCAAATGAAATACCAAAACATGAGAGATAGCCTCATTCAGGGATTCACTTGTTCCCAGAGCCTTTAAAATGGCCATTATCAAGGTCACTAAGGCCAGATGAACTTTATCTTGTTGCATCTGAGCCTCCCATGCCTCACAGTAACCCTGAAATATCACTGAGGAAAATTTGAGTGTCTTTAAACTCAGCATTTGATCAGATTTATTCCTAAGCACAATATTACAATTATTCTATTTCTACTTAAATCGAAAATGCTTTTTGAAAAATATTTTTAAAAACTGTAAATCTTCATTTGTTTTGCTATCTCTTAAATTTCTAACATTGTTCCCTTAGTCATTTTATTAATTGCTTTAGAACTCAAGTTCAGAGAAGTGAAATTGTGTATATAGTTTTATTAATCCTAGTTTTTCTTTTGTCTTGTTTTCTCATGAGATAACCTCAAACCTTGATTAGTTATTTAAAAATCAATATCTTATAAAGGGAAAATTGCTTTTATATCTTTACAGTGTTTGCTACCCACAGTGTTATTGGTTTAAATGAAGAAGTGTTAACTGTTTAAATCAAAAGTAAACCTTATACATGGCTTATATACAGCAGACTCAGCAGGCATGGCCTATTGCATAACAAAGAAAAATACATTAAAAAAGTAGTTTATATTTACTTATTCTCTAAACCTCATTTAAAATTAGGCTCAACTGTGCTAATTGACAGCTTATTGGGCTATCCATTCATTTTTGTGCTTTTTAAATTTATTTTTTAATGACACATGATTTTATAAGGTTGGTATTCAGAAACTTTTAAATTTCCAGAGGTTACTTATTTCATGATTGAAACAGTGGCCTGTCATCCATTTATACTGAATATGTGTCTTTATATCTTTATGTGTCTTCTAGTAAGAACTGAAGTCATAGACTTAAATCCTCCTTTCCTTTCTAGCACTTATCACTTGAGCAATGTGTATTTTCTTGTTTTCTTGTCCTTCTCTATGTAAACTATGTCTCCAGGCATAGCCTTGAGTGAAGTATAGTTGTTTAGGGTCACTATATGAGATTTTTGTAAGAGGTGAAAATGCACTTCTGGTATTAGACTCTTGGAAGACAATGGAGCCATCTTATAGTTAGAGTCCCTTTGTATGTAAAACTCACTGATAAACAAGATGCTTGACCTGGGGAGGGCCCATTCATTCTTAAAAGCACCAATTATTTGGGCTCTTGGATGATGTTGAAATATAATTCCAAAACTTATAGAAAAGTGGGCAGAATATAACATAATGAGGTTAATTAATGAAAGCAATACTGAGAATATAAAAATATGCAAAGTTAAAAAAGCAACTTTTGTAAAGAAAAAACAGCAAAGAAAATATCCTATTTTGCACAAACTGGACATATTTTAAAGTTTTGAGGTACATGTACTGCTTCCAGAATGAAGGCACAAAGGAACTGCTGATGGTTTGTTCTGTAAAACAGTTTATGATTATTCTGCTAACTGATGTAATTACATGATTAGGTATAAGCAGTGGTGACGATGATGATGATGTTACTCAACATGGAATGTGGTTCTGATGTAGGGAAGAGGCATTATAACTCAACGTTAAATCAGGCTGTATTCAGAGCCTAAAATGTGCTGCCAGAGACCTACAAAACAAAGAAAGATTCTTGTGTGGGATTACTAACAAACCATTTACCCTTGTGGTAAAGAGAGAACAGTCTTTAAGTAGTACCCTACACAAAATAAACCCTGCAGCCAGACCATAGGGAACTAATAGAACAAAGGCTGGCATTGCTGGCATGGCTTTAACTTTGCATATCTATTCTTTCACACTGCATACCCATACCATCAAAGGAAAATAGTAAAGTCTTTAAACTGTAATGCACAGAAACCAAGAATGATACATAAACTGAATTCCCCAAACACTTGGGGTCCCTCTCATTGTGTGTTCCTCTCAATCTCATTCTGTCTTTGAGAGGAGACCACACTCTGTCTATGGAGCCTTATTCCTTCTCTAATAAACTTTCCTTTTGATTCTTAACTATGGCATGCCCTTGAGTTCTTTCCTCTCTAGGTACAGGACTTGAGTCCCCACTTAGGGGGCTTCACTCCATCCTGCATCATCTTCAAGCATTATCAAAAAAAGCTGAGGTTTAGAGTCAAGCTTAGGTTTGAAACTCAACTCTAAAATTTGGCAGCTGTATAAATTTGAGCCTCATGGGAATAAACTACCTTCGTTAGTTATTGAGAAGACTTACAAAAGGCAAATTCACCTTATGAACTCGGAACAGAATTGGAATTAGATGGATACTAATTGTCCCCTTTATCTCTCTTCTTCTCTATTAGAAAAAAAAAAAAAGCATTTGATTTACTTGGTCAGAGTGGAAACTAATGGAGAAAAGCTGAGGTATGACTGAGCAAGCCAGAAAAAGCTGATCCACTAGAGGAGCTTAAACTAAGCAGAAACTGGCTGCTCTGAAAAGCAAAGAGATCATGGTCATTCAAGAAACAGTAATGTTTAGAAACTTAATGACTTGCAAAATAATATCAACATGGGATTTAAATATACTAAAACTGATTACTTTGAACAGCTGAGGGAGAGGAAACAAAATAAACGTTAATAGCAGTCAAGATATAGAGACAGGCCCATGCGACCTTTAATATTTAAAGGATTGTTTTTTTGTCTGTTACTACTTAATAGGATGTAATTTATTTATGTCTGAAAAAGTGAATGTGTTTTAATGCTCTGAAAGTCTAATATTGGGTTGTTTGTTTTAAAATAAGCTTTATGTGATGGTTATCTTGGCTCCCTGGAAATTTTATGAGTTTTCTAGGCTTTTCTAATAAGAAGCACTTCATGGATTAAAGATAAGGGCATGCTACAAAATGAGAATTTAAAAAATAAAATAAAAAAGGAAAAAGTAATTTTCTAACAACATTGGTGATGCTATATTTTTCAATAATAATAACTCTCCTACTGAGTATTGTGATTACCACACTTTACTGGAGAAATGAGATTAGGGATATTAAAAATAAGTAAATAGCTGTATGTAAAATGTATAAGTGCTAGACTCAAAGGATGCGTGCTGCAGAAATAAGAACAATTATGAGAGGCATTTGTAATATAATGGAGAGAAAAATGAACATGGAATCTCTAGACCATTGTTGAAATCCTAACTCTCCTACTTATTCATGTAACCTCTCAGAGATATGCCAACTGTAAAAAAGTATAAAAACGCATACTTCATCTTATGGCTTCTAGCCATGACAGAATTACGGGAATCAGACTTGCAATTCTTTTAGTAAACAACTATAGAGCTAAACAAAATAAAACTGTTTGCATGTATTGAATGACAGGGGCCATAATATTGTGACCCCCTGAGAGAAGAGAAACACATGAATTCCACCCTATGTTATTTTGGGGTGTGCAGTTTCTGAATGTCAGCTCAGAGTTATGAAACTCAATCAAAAGACAACAGTCTAGTTGAGTTAAGAAGACAGAGTTGAAAACCATATGATGTCACTTAATTGTATGGGATGAAAATCTGAAAACAACAAATGAACAACACAAATGGAGACTCATGGACATGATAGCAGTTTTAGTGGTTACCAGAGAGAAGGAGAGACAGGGAAGGTAGAGAAGGGTACAGGAAGTCAAATATATGTGATGAAAAGAAATTTAACTTCGGGTGGTGAACACATAATGCAGTATACAGATGATATATTGTAGAACTGTACACTTAAAACCTATATAATTTTATTAACCAATGTCGCCCCAACAGATTTTATTAAAAAATGTATCAAAATATTTAAGGATAAAATTACCTGATGTCTTGAATTTAAAATACTGTAATATACCAAGAGGAGGAAAATGAATAGTCAAAACGAATTTGGCAAAACAGTTGTTGAAGATGGGTAATGGTTAAGTGGAAGTTTCCTGGACTCTGTTTTTGTGTACATTTGAAAATTTTCATAGTAAAACCATTTTTTCCATAGTAAAAAAAATATACAATCAAACTTGCTGGTGGGTGTGTAAAATTGTACAACCACTTTGGAAAACAGTTTGGCAGTTTCTTATACAACCATACCCACGCCTAAGTATATATTCAAAAGAAGTAAAAATACATTTCATTTACATTAATTTTATTTGAGAATAGACTATGTTGTAGAAATCAGAACAATAGTTACCTATGGGGGTGGAATAACTGTAAGAAGACATGATGGAATTTTCTAAGATGTTGGAAATTTTTTATATCTTGATGGAGTGTTAATTATACCTGAGTATATGCCAAAACTCATCCAATTATACACTTACGATTTGTGCATTTCATTCCATGTAAATTTTACCTCAATGAAAAGTACATCTCTCAACAAAGTTTTATATATAGAGAGAAGCATATAGCACTTAGTGGAAACTTTAATGTTTTTCTTATTAATTTTAATTAAAAAGCTATTTACACTATAACTAATCATAACATAGAGGATTGGGGAATGTTTAATTTCACCTCTATCATTAATGTCACATGATGAATGGAATTCCTCTAATGTAGTCAAATTTAGTTTAATTATAATATATTTTATGATTACTGTGACAATTTAAAAAAAAACAGTGAGACACATCCTTAGCTAGCCAACATTAGAAACATATCTGAGTAAATTGTGGAATTGAAAACATATACAGATAATTTTGCCAAGTTGTAATACTGAGTAAAAAACAAAAAACTGTATATATAGTATTATACTAACAGTGTGAATGTTTGATTATGTATATCTGTGTGTGTATGTGTGTGTGTGTGTGTGTGTGTTGTATGGGTATAAGTACAGTCAGAGGAAATAGAGAAAATATATTATTATATCATTACCGCTGGTTAGTGGGATTATAAATGAATTGAAATTTCTTTTTTATACTTTTTGGTATTTTTCTAACTATTTCTTAAGAAGCATATATTATTTTTATTACAAGAAAAATAGTATTGAACTATTTTTCAAATTTTATAGTACTGTCAAATTTCAAAACTTTCTTATATGCATGAATTTATTTAATTATCACAACTGTTTGCTGTAAGTAAGGTAAGTATAATTATTCTCATTTTACAAATGAGAAGTTTTATAAATGCATCTCAGAAAGGTGAAGAGAATAAACCAGGCTCAAATCACCTACTAAGCAGCAGGGCAAGGAGTAGAACATGTGTGTTGCAATTTCTGATTTTTGTTTGGTGTTTTGTTTTTCTATATCTTGTTGCTTCTACTCATCAATGAGGCAGTGCTCTTGTAAGGTGTTTGTATGGAAGCTTTCCTAAGAGTTTGATTAAGCCTTAATTGGATATTGTAAAAAAAAAAAAAAAAAAAAAAGAAAGGAGACAACAGTTCAGTAACAGAAAAAGAAGCTGACTTGTAAAGATACCAGTGAATTTCCCATGCATAGGAGATAGTTAAAGGAGTAATCACTAAAATTAAAAGCAAACAAACAAACAAAAAATCCTCTGTGAGTACTAGAATGAAAAGAAAAAGAATGTTGTTAACTGATTTTATTTTCTAATTCTTAGTCATATTCTCTTTGCTTTTAGCAGGGCTTTGCAGTATTTGAGATTAATGACATGTTGTCATTTCTCCAAAAATTTTATTTCATATTTTCTAAGCATACTCGCTGCCAGGTGCTTTGGGGAGCCAGGGGAAATACAAAGCTGCAATTAGTAGCCATCTTAAAATTCAATTTTGCCAGAACATAGGATTCACTAATAGAACTCAGAAGAACAATTTCATCTTTGCTCAATGTATTCTTCTGACAAAAGAATCCTTATTGTTCCAGAATTCGAATCTCTCAAGACAGCAGTATTCTAAAATAAACTTTTCTCCAAACTTTCTGTCTTGGCATTATAGCTCTTATTGAAACCAAAGATGTTGTTTTATTCTTGGTATCTGGAGTAGAGCTATTGACAGTGGATACATAATTTATATTATTTCATTTTATTCTAAATAGAACTTCTGTTCCTTGGTGCTTAAGCAAACTACCTATTTGTTAATTGGTTCTTGGTTACTCTTAAGATCATTAGTTTTATTTTTTTCTCTGATAAACATAAGAGTTTTAAACAAATGAAAAGATGTGACATGCTTTTGGAAAGGTAGATAGCATCATAAAGAAGTCAATTCTCCCACAATTCATTTTGCATATTTAACATGGTTTAAATAAACTTACTAGCAGGATGTTTTATTCCCCAAGCCACAGAAGTTGGTTATGGAAAGTCCATATGGAAAAAATACACGAAGTAGCTGCAGGAGGAAATCTAAACTTGAAGGGCATTGGCATTGAGGATTAGCCCTCCCAAATACTGAAATATACTACAAAGGCTGCATAATAGAAAGCACATGGTATATGGGTATGAATGGACAGAAAGCACAATCGAATTCATTAAAATATTTAGAAAGAGATTAGAGTATATTTGGAAATTAATACTTGATGCAGAGAAAGGTAGATTTAAAAAAAAAGATGTTGAGTAACTGGATCACTATTTGGAAAAATTAAAACTAGATTTATATCTCACATAATGTGTACTTGAACAGATATCAAATGGGTCAAATATCTAAATTTTAGAAAATGTATTGGTGAATTTTTTTTATAACTTAGGAATGGAAAAAACCTTCCTAATTTTTTCCAAATTTTTAAACAATAAAAAAATGATAAATTTGTTTTAAAAAATAAAATACTTTTTCTAGGGTTGAGAAAAAGACAGGAACAAAGGTATGAGACTTACAAAAGGAGTAATAATATTTGCAACTTATATTATAAGAAAAGGGCTCATATCTCAAATATGTAAAGAGTTACTAAAATGACTGCTGGTCCTCCATTCTATTCTTGAAGTTTAGCTAGCCTAGCCAAGTGGACACATCACAAACCATCACAGAGTTAGAAAGCTTTTATAAGTGAAGATATTAGTGATCACTCTTTCATGCCAATACTATAATGTCTCATTGAGGTTATCCTACTTTATAAGAACTTTCTGTCAACCCTGACAATTTTAACCAAGGGTGTGAAAGAATCACCCCCCACCCACGTTGGCTTCCTATGAAGCAACTGCAAAGATGCACCACTACTTTGGTTTAATTATTAAAGAGTGGAAGTGAATGAAGAGCCAATTTTCAGGTCTCCAGTTATATTTGAGTTCAAAGAGAGACCACTGGCTAGTCTAAATTAGATTGATACTTTTACTAACCTGACAACTTAAAAGTCATTCATAGAGTCAAGGTTTTTCACATTTTGGTGACAAAGTACCTTGAATTTGACATTGGTGGAATCCATTTTAAAAAAATAGAGTTTAAGTCACATGTCATGAACATTTTATTCTTGGTCTTTCTTCTGCCATTGCTATCGCGGTGACAATTAACGTCAGTTAAAATCTGACGGGACATTTAAATGCCAAGTACATACTTTTAACATTAAATTTCCATAATGCCTTGGCTGTTGAATTATGTACTATACTTGTGCTGGCTTTCTGAAAGCTAAGCATTGCTGGCCTATCCAAGATAACTTGCAGGCAGTTGGTCGATTAAAGAGAAAGCCAATGATTGCATGTAATGGTAGTTTTGTTTAAAACCTGATGGCTTAAGGAAGTTTGAACAGAATGAAATTACCTTCCTTGCTAAGTAACTTAGACCATTCTCTTTCTGCAGTGACACAAATCCTGGAGCAATTGGTCACAAGAATTACCCAAGCAAGAGAAAAGTTGAAAATCAGCAAGTCTGTGTAAAACTAGTTGGCTTTTGTGGCTTCTCTGCAGTGTAAAAAGAACCAAGTTAGACTCTAAAGTGTAGTTATTTAGAGTCTGACTTTCAAAGGACTTCTTATATTAGCAAACTCCTATTCACCCAGCTTTCAACTGAAAATGTCATTATTTTCAAAGGAGAACATAGTATTGCATGCTTGTCCTTTATCAGTGGTGATCTTGAGGGCGACTATGCATTCTATTACATAGCCAGAATCCATGCCTGAAAGGCACTTAGAATGCTTAAAGTCAATTGGATAACAAGCCTTCAAGTACATATGTTTTCTTTGGTAGAAAGGCATTTTTTTTTTTTTTTAACACTATGTGGGAAATATAAGCTCGGCTTCCAGGTTAATAATGCAAAATTTAAAGCTAAGTTATTTTTATTTTTGAGTGAGAATAAAATAAAACAGGCTGAGAGTATTGGAAATGATCGATATTAATATTTGAATAATGTGAGATCAAGAGCAGATACATTCTTTTCTTTTTAACATTGACTTAGTTATAAATAACTCTATATTTGCACAGAATGATATATTAAACAGTCATTGTTTTTATGTAAATATCTACTTCTTAAAAAAATCTTATTTACTTGAGAAATAGCAGTAATATATATATACATAAATTCAGCACTATACGAACGTAAAAGTAGTGAAAAAAAATAATGCTCTGATGTTGAAAGTACTGAAAATAACTATTCTAGCTTATGACATATTGTCTTTCCCATCAGTTTTAAATCTATGCTCATAAAAATGAAAGGTAATACTGAAAACTGATTATCATTATCACTGAATTTTTGGACTCTTTTTAATTGAAGCAGATTTACAATTTTCCTTGATAAAGAAATAGCAGAAGTATAGAAAGTAACAGAATCTTCATAATAGCTTTCTAGTAACTGAATTATTCTTAAATTATCTTCCATGAATATCTTTTTATCTCACTTTTATTACCTGGCCAAGTTGGCAGATGAAATCTAGGAACTTTCTATGACCATCAATGATTCATAATAATGAAGTAGATTCTCAATTATCTTCTAGGCCAATCATTTTCTTTCTTGTTAGTTTATCCTTTGCTTCATTTCAGTAATTCAAGTGATTCTGTATTTCATAGAAGTCTATGATTGCCCTTTAAAATTATTTTTTCCTTACAACTTTAGAGCATAGTGTCATTAAAAAAGCAGCATCGTACTTGTAATGTAACCATATACATTTTATTAGGTTTCACTTTTGTCTCTCTGAAGAGTGCCTGCAAATATAAACAACTCCAGTGTCACTGCAGTAAAATCAAAGAGTTCCTTTGTCAAGGAAAAGCCCAGCAGTCTGCCAGAAGAGTATGCACAGGCGGCAGGGATTACACTGCAGATTTTCCACGGTCCAGTGTCTGGCCCTCTCACACTGCAGTCTTGTCAGTGCCCCAATAGTGACTTTATTTTGTAGGTACAGATTCACATTAACCACGTCTAAAGACTAATACACAATGTCAGAAGACCTTTTAAGCTAGAATCCTGTGAAACTCTGTGCTGGACATATTTTCTTCCTGAAGGTAGACCCACATGGGAAGCCAGGCTCTAAAGAGAAGATGGCTGTTGAATATTGACTCCAGATGACGCACATATTATAACTGAAGTTTTTGCATCAGGCAGAAATTACCAGAACATTCAGATGCAATGGACCGCAACTGCTATGTCCATGGTCACACTGAGGATTTCCTTGCCCGGGGAGAGGGAGAGTCCATTTTCCAGCAAGGCTCTCTCTCCGTTTGTTCTGATAGGCCCTGCCTAACATGCTGTGGTAACTTCGCTTCTTTTAGTGGTCAGCAATGGTCTAAACAGCCATCCTCACTAACAACTGCATTTAAATGTGTACGTATTTAATAAGATTATTATAAAGCTTGGCTGGTTTAGGGGCCATACTATCTCTGGAAGATAACTTTGCCTCTGTTATGCTCTATTTATGTATGGATTTTTAGTTTCACTACAAAAAAATTTGCAACAAAAAAAGACTTTTTTCTGCAAACTTAGGAGGTATACCTCTCTCACGGTGTACTTGGTTTCCTGACCACTTCTCCACTTAGAATTATGGAGCTTTCTGGTAGACATTGGAGGCATTTAGGATTTGTGCTTATCATGACTTTAGTTATTACATCCAGTCTTTCCATACTTTTCCTCTTTTGGTAATCAACATTTAAGTGAATGCCTTGAAGTTTCTATTATTTTTTGCTGATCATTTGTGTTTTGGAAACTTGTACAGACATAAAGAGTTTCCAAAAATTACAGAAAATACCAGAAAGATCTGTTGAAATAGACACCTTAGAATTTCCAAGGCTATTGTAAAGATATTTATGATGAAATATCTAACTTCTTACTAAGAAAATGAAATTGTTAAAATAACTATTTCCTCTTTTTTAAAAAAATTAAAACATACACAATTTCATTATTATGCAAGTGAACCAATTTTAAGTTATTGTCATGTTGTTCATTTTATATAAAATAATATTTTTTATGTATGTTCTTTATATATTGAACATCATTCTAGACCCAAGTATGAGGCTGGGAGATAATTTAAACAAAACACCTTCATCTGAATTGTGAGATAACCTTCTTTGACCTTTCAGTTAATGATAACTCCCAGAAAGACTCTAATAGCCATCTGAACAACAAGAGTGATGTTTTTCATGAAAGACAATCAGCCATATATATTATACATAGAGAAATATGAAAATTATTTTCATTTATTAACTTATACAATGTACATTGAATGTTACCTCTGTATCACATACTATGCTAGGTTATAAAGTTGTACTGCCTGATATGGGAGCCACCACTGCAAGTGACTGTCGAGTGCCTGAAATGTGGTAGTGTGACCAAGAAAATAATTTTTAAATTTTATTTAATTCATTAAAATAAAAATACTTAAAGCAGTGTAAAAATTAATAGTGGTCATATATTAGGAAAATGTTTCAGATATATTAGTTTAAATTAAATATATTATTAAAATAAATTATACCTGATTCTATATGCTATTGGACAGTGCTGTTCTAGTTTATGTGGTGAATAAACAGACACAGTCTTCACCATCATGAAACTTTAGTCCATGATTTATTACAAATTTTAGACGTGGAGGACTCCTTTTGATCACTAACTTTAGCAATGAAAATTGCATCAAAAACAAATAGCTAACTAAATCAATTCAGAGTTAAAAGTAAATAATGTTTGGATATGTCTGCATGAAAAAAATTTCTTTAAGAACCTAACTGATCTTAAATGTCTAGATAAATGAGTTTTTACTCTTTTATATGGTTCTACTGTAATCCTTGTTATTATGGTATATTAGCCATTTTTTGATTGTGGACAGAAAGCTCATTACTTTATAAAAGAGTTCATTTAATTATTATAACAACTCTGTGAGATAAATATTACTTCTATTTTACAAAAGAAAAAATATAGGCTTTGAGTGATTACTCAACTTTTTAAAATTTATGCAAAATGATGAACAGAGCAAGGATGCAAAATCATATCTCTCATTTCAAATTTTATACTCTCTTTCTTCTCCCAAGAATCAGGTTCCTTGAAACTGAAGAGCAGGACTTTGCAATGCTATTTTCAGAATGTAATACTCTACTTACGGTTGTGGTACAGGACGCTAATGCAACATATGAAATGATTTTGTCTTTAACTCCCCTCAAAAAAATTCTCTTTCTTGCATTCTGAGATTGTTGGTAATCAGTTAGTTAGAGTCATTCGGTCTTCTCATAATAGGAGTATTATCATTTGTTTCTTTTGCTTAAGGCCCTTGCTATAAGCCATATTACAGACAGTATCAGATAGTCTTAGGTTTGGATATTGCAAGAAACAAAATAATGGAAACAGGTTTCCCAATATAATCTGACACGGTCACTAGAAAGAGGCATCTGTACTAAGGGACTGAGTCACAATTTCCAGGATTCTGTGAGTGCAGAAGCAGATGGCTTCATGAAAGTGGACTCCATAAATCCAGATCAACAAAAGAATATTTAGTTATCTGAGAATGAAATAAGTGATTTAATAATAACTAATATTCTTATTTTTAAGTGAGCATCTGAAAAAAATTTCCAGTTTAATCTCGAATCTTCAATTTAAAGCCTGTACTTGTATACATTGAAATTAAACCCCTAAGAAATCAGAAAAATTTTTTAGGAAAAACCTTAATATAAACTAAAAGCTAATAAATCATGGAGACATAAAATAATGTTCTGGAAAAGAAAATAATGTCATGTATTTATTAGTCTAACAAACTCTTCAAAACAATAGTTATTACAGAAAATGCCTGTATTAGGCAACTTTATTTTTTTATGGCTGTATTGTTATTTTTGTACCTTCAACAAAAAGCTACCCTCCTTCTCACCAGGACATACTTGAATAAATCAGTGTTGCAAACTAGACCATGTCACAAACCTTATTTAAGTATGACAAGTCCTTTATTAAGAAACAAGGTACTATTCTTCCCAGATGGCCAAATAGAGCAAAACATCAAATAATGATATCGAATTGGAAAAATCAATTAACAAAACTTATGTGTGCATTAGAGAAGGAGCTTTGAACACAAGTCTCAATTCAGCTAAGCAGGGAGAAACAAAACCTCTTCTACCCTGAGATACATTGGTGATAAATAGGGCCACCCTGTCTTCTTCTCACCAAAGTCAATGAACCAGTGAACATGTCCTGTAATTGGCTAATTCCCTAACAAAAACATTATTCCTAATTTTGCAGTATTAATGTTGGATTTTATAGCATAAACTTTGTAAACTAACTTTCTCTGTTAAATTCTTTTGTCTCTGAGGCTTCTTTTTAAAACAGGTAACTAGGAGAAAAGCAAGATTTATCTAAGTCCATGAGGTTGGGGCATATCATAAAACCAAATTTCTGCTCTAGTTTGAGTTAGTAGCTTTATCTCACTGGAGAAGAATGTGGATATTTTAACAACTATATTAAGAGAAGATAGGCATTAAAAATATGACAAAGATAAGGGAAAAGCCCTGTTTTCTACCTTAATAAAGGCTTTTCAATCCAGCTAAGGGAAATCTTATTGTCATAATTAAAACCAGGCAGATAAATACAGTTGTAATTTTAAACTGCATCAATTTTTCACTAAAGGAAAATTTTTCCATTGGTCTTAACATGGGTATACTATAAACAACCATTTGAAGACAACTGTGTGATATGATTGTGTCCAGAATCATTACTATCACAGAATATAGATCTTAATGTGTCTTTCCAATCTATTGTTGCACTCAAACCCTTTTATTAAATATAGGGGATTGTAACTAATTCAATGAGTTAAAATTCTTATGTAGTAGATATTAATTAAGGATACCATGTCTTTTAAGTAATTTTATCATTACATATAGTAAATACAGAAATATATTGAATTTTTCCAGATTTCCAGATGGAAAATTTATATTTTATTTTGGGGAGTATGCAATGTAAGGCATCTGGGATGACCACTTTCATGTAATCCCACAAGGTAAAAATTTTTAGTCTTTTGCCCTTTTAGAGTATTACTGTAGCTCTCTTAACTAGTTAAGATAAGACAACCCCCTCCTTGCTTTTTTTTTTTTTTTACCAAGAGATGGTGATTGTTCTGCTTAATTTTGGATATTTGTGGAGATTGACAGATTTGACAAGAACATCAGATCTCTGTATTGCTTTTATACAATGTAAACAGCAACAAAATGTAATTTCTTTTTAACAATAGAGATGGTTTTCTTTTTATATTCTCATATTAATCAAATTTAAAAATATGCCATGTGGAATGTCACATATGTGAGTCAATAAAAGCTTCAAGTAAATGTCACATTTCTGAAAGGTTTTAATGGAGATTGATGGAGAACACTTATGAAAATGCAATTAGAATACCTAAGGAGTAGAACTAGAAGAAAATAAAAAGGAACAATTTCTAGAAGTTCACATTTATAAACAATCATGACTCAGAAACCTAAATAAAAATAATAAACTTTCTAATTCTGAAAATGCAAGTTGTTCTAAAATAGTAGTGAAATGTAATTATAGCAAATAATTTTATTCCAGTTCAATGTTATTATTACTAAATATCCTAATTCTTTGAAAACTAAGAATAGTAATATAGCTTATATATCTTTATAAATAATAGGAAATGTTCCTAGATTTTCCTTTTCAGTCTTGGACTTCTTGTAAATTCCACCCCTTTACAGTCACTCATTCTTTCTTTGTGTAATCATTTAAAATATTCATAGATGGCTACTACATGCTAACCACTGGTTTGGGTACTAAAACAGAGCCAGGAATGAGAGAGAAGAGGTCAATGTTCTCTTGGAGCTTGCCTTCCTGGGGTAGAATAAGTAAATACCTAAGACGGTTTCGGTTATTGGTAAATGTTATAAAAAATAATTGGACCACTGTATTGGTTTGCTGGAGTTTCTGTAACAAAGTACCACAAACTGAGTGGCTTGAAAAACAGAAATGTATTGTCTCACAGTTCTGGAGCCTAAAAGTCCCAGATCAAGATGTGACAACTTTGGTTCCTTCTGCGAGCTGCAAGGGTAGGATCTGTTCTATGATTCTTCCCAACATTCTGGTGGTTTGTTAACAATCGTTGGTATTCCTTCACTTCCAGAAGCATCAACCCAATTTCTACCTTTGTTTTTATGTGTTCTCCTTGTGTGTATGTCTCTATCTCCAAATTCCCCCTTTGTATACACCATTCATATTGGATTAAGGTCCACCCTAACGACCTCGTTTTAACTTGATTACCTCTATAAAAACTCCACCTCCAAATAAGGTCAGAGTCTGAGGTACTGAGGTTAGGACTTGAACATATCTTTTTTGAAGGCTACAGTTTAACCATAGCAGTTATTTATTACAGACTAACTGGTATGAGATGTTGAAGAGAGTTTGGTTAGGATGGCATTGGCCAAGTCTTGAAAAATGACAAGAGCCAGATGAGAGAAGTTAAGGACTTAGAGCTTTCCTTGCAGAGCAAATATCAAGTGCAAAGCCCCTTGGGCCAGAAGGGGACTTGGCAAAGTCTGAGGAGTAGACAGGTTGCTATGGCTGGAATACCTGGGCCAAAGGAGAGTTGTGTATAAGATTGAAGAAGTAGGCAGGACCCAAGTTATAGGGCTCTCTGGAAGTCACGAGAAAGAATTTAGATTTATCCTAATTTCAAGACTCAGCAGCTAGAAAGTTTTAAAGAGGGAGTGACAGGATCAGATAAATATTTTAAAAGATCACTCTGGCTGACATTGCTCTTTTCTGTCTGTTAAGACCACGTAATCACTTCAGCTCTTTGCAATCACTCTTTTCTCAACAGCTAGATCATTTATTGTCTTTCTCACTCCATGGATGTGTTAGCAGAAGTGCAGGAATCAAACACTGTTAGGTGCTGTATGCACCCAGACGGTTCAACTGTCATCTTTATAAAAAGATCCTTCTTTCAAAGCAGTACGTTAATTGGTTGCCACACTTGGCATCATTTCATTTTCTATACATTCAAAAACTTTAGAGATTAAAGTCTTCATGGATTTTTTTAAATAACACAGAAGAGAAAGCCCATCCTTCTAAATCCAGGCTGAATCTCACCTCCTCAGTGTTCTCATAGTAGTTACTACTTTCTTCGTAGTTCAAACCTGCATTTTAACACTTTTCATATTTTATTGTAACTATTTGTTATCTGGTGCCCCAGATAGTCTGTGAGCTTCTTTAGTTCAGGAACTTTGATTTATATTTTTTATCTCTTTACAACCAGCATGTTGCACAATCCCTGACAACAGGAAGAAACTAAATGCATTTTGATTACAAGACCTTCCTTAGAACTGTTCTCTAAAAGAACTTCATTTCCCACCAGCCAAAAAAGTTAAAGGTACTCAAAAACAATGAGATTTTAATAACAGACTTAAGGTGGTTTTATCATATTAACTATAGACTTATATATAAATTGTCCACATTCGAAAGCGACTTGCTTTTGTTTAATCTGGGCTTTGTTGTTAGCACAGACTAGAGCCTTTGAATGCTTCTGCAGTGGGTGCTTCTTGAAACAGCTTTCACTAGAGAACTATCCTCCCTTCACGTCCCAATGGAGAGGGGAGGTGATATTCAGTATTATTCATTTATAACTTTTCAAGACCATCTGTTTATTATGCATGCTGAATTTCAAGTTTGTGATTGTAACTTTGTAAACCTGTAAAATTTGTAAACTGAGCTGCATCCTTTAAAAAGGAGAAGATGGAATTGTTTTTAAATGCTGGTGCTGTTACCATTTTGTTCTCTTGGGTATGTTGACATGAATGAGTGACTTTCTGGTAACGGATAATTCCACTAATGACACTTCTGCCCATGAATTTCATGGGTTTTCCATGCTTTGCGGTTTATCCCAGTCTTTTAACAACTCTTTATATCCATAGAGTTGTTTGTAATGAAAATAAATACAGTGCTAACATAAATGAAGATGAAGATTAATTGATCGGAAATTCATTGAGTTTCCACAATGTGGTATGCACAGAGAGGCAGGAATGAACACATGGGGACTCATCCACATTTACACAGGGCAGTGTTAGTGTTAGCATTGAAAGTCTTGTTCCCTGGGGAACCAACCAGCCCCCATCACACTGGTCATCCTAGATCTGACAGACTTCTACTTAATTACAAACACTAATACTCATTTATTTATTAAATTGAGATATAATTTATATATGACATTATATTCATTTCAGGTATACGACACACTGATTTGACATATGTATATATTGTAAAATGATCATCATAGTAAGTCAACTTCCATCACCACGTACAGTTACAAATTTTTCTTATGATGAGAACTTTTAAAATCTATTCTCTTAGCAATTTTCATATATACAATACAGTTTTATCAACTATAGTCGCCAGGCTGTATATTAATTATATATCCAAATTAAAGATTAATTTTTAATTAAAAAATTTCTTTTATTTTTTTGTGCCTTTTTTCCCCCAAGACAACCGAATAAAATATTCCTAAAATGTACATGAAGAAAATAAGGATGAGGGATATTTAGATGAAATTTGTTTGATGAAATGAGTATTGCGGTCTCATAACGTTTCCTTGAAGCAGGTAGCAAGTCTATCACTGAATTAGCCGACCATTGACTCACTGGGCCTTGTGTAGAAACAAGAGCAAAACTACTTTTGAGGCAAAGGGGCAAAAAATACAGGGTCATCCTGGGAACTCTGCAACAGTGTGGATTTAGGACACTTCTATCTTGAATGTCTTTTCCCCATGTTTTTTTAAAAAATGTCAACTCTTCTTTCACAAAGACATTGTAAATGTAAACACCAGTTCTGTTTCTTGCACCTATGTGAACTTCACCAAGGTTCTGTTTTTCTTTCTAAAGTGTTTTCTGAACTATTAAAGGGGGGAGGCTTATGATACTTATCAATTTATTGTGAGATTTGAATGGCATAACATTTCCTAGGGCATCTGTATCTAGATAAAAATAGATACTTAATAAATGTTAAATAGTAGCATGAGGCCCAATCCAAGTGCTACCTTCTCTTTGTGGCCTTTCTGAAACCCTGGAAAACCCATCCCTTCATGTCCTCTCTCTCCTGTCCATGATCTATCATGGCAATTCTAGGACTGCATTCTGCTGATTTATTTATTACACTTAGTATTTCTGCTGCTTAAAAAGTATGTGAGCTTCTTGAGAAGAGTGACCGACGATTCTATGTTTCTGATGCTTAACACGTATGCCAGGCACATACTAGAGATTTAACACATTTTTTGACAACATCAATAGATGAAGAAGTAGAGAGAATGGTGATGGCAGAGAGGGTCACCCAGACAGTGAGGAATGCAGATCTTTGGCTTAAATGGTTGAGAAAACTCAGTTTTAGTATTATCATCTCTAATAAGGCTTTTCTGACCTAGCCCCAACCCTACCTTACAAGGCTAATTAAACATATTTTTGTGTGTATTCATCAAAATTTTGTCATTCCTTCTTTCTCCTTTTTTTATAATTGTCAATTTTCCCTTGAGAGTAAAAGCTTACTCATGAAAAGAACAGGAGTTCTTATTTCTTTATACCGTGCCTAGTATACAACAGGTACAAAAATAGTTTTTGAATGAATGCCTTTGAATCTGAAATTGGTAGCATTAGTGTACCTTATGCTCTATTTCAAAGGAGCTATATTTCTCCCAGGTTGTACAGAGTGAATGGTCACAATATACTTTGAGGTGCTATAGCAAGGCTGTGTGATGGAGTTTATTGATTACAGATTTAAAGTTTGTTTGTTAGCAATATACTAGGGTTGTATTGATCATATCCATCCTCTCAATTATACTCCAACTACTGTCATCTTATGGTTCAAAGTTGTATGCGGTAGCTCTTGCCTGAGGCGGAGTATACTGCCTCATTAACAGAATCATGTCACTCAGTGATGAGAAGATAGTGAAAAACCAGGTGAAAATCCTCTCATTCCCTCTCACTTAAATTTAATTTATACCTTCTTCGATTAAGGTCAAACTTTACACCTGTGAATTGCATGCATTCCTATTTTATACATGTAATTGCCTATAGACCTAAGTAAAGAGATCACTAGACTTAGAGACAGGGGAGGCCGCCTGTAGTTGAGTTGTGCTCTGTCTGGGACTGCTATGTCATCAGGGGAATGCTGACTAGACTCTTTATTCATTTCCTCATCTGTAAAAGAGAGATAAGAATTCTCACCTCACCTCAGAGGGTTGTTAAAGGAATTAAATAATATTAATATATATAAATAATAATACTTATAAAACAGAATATGCACATTTTGGGATTATATCGAAGTTATTACCCATCCCCTGATTTTTTTTTTTTTTCCAATTTAACACTCAAACCTTCTTTTAGACAGAATATTTATATTTTGGAGCACTTTTTTTTGTGCTTATTCTTGAAAAAACTGAGCTTGTGGTTTTAACATTCTAGTCCTTTGAGTTGTCATTTGCCTATGTGATGTTTATAAGAAAATATTCACTCCTTTTTATCTGGTCACATAAAGTTATATGGATTCATTCTCTAGCATCTCAAAGGCAGTGATGACCAGACAATAAAACATGCCCATATTGTTGTGATAGGCAAAAAACAGGTGACTACGAAAACGGAACTAGATCTGAGATCGTGTGATTCTAAGACATCTCTCCCACTGTTAAAACAAAATTACAAGAATTAAGAAGCCTGAAACATAACTGAAATAATGCAACACTATATTTTTTAAAAATTGACCAGCACATGAAGGGGTCCCAATTAGAACTACACAGTTACTACAGGATGTGGAAATAAAAAAGACAGACTTTCTAAGCTCAGAAAGTGATTAAATCAAGAAACGGCAATCTTAAACATTATTAACATTCTATGATCATGATAAAAGCAAAGAAACAAAGGATGTAGGCAATAATAATAATAGAAATCAGTATATGACTAGCTATCAAATGAACAGTATAAAAACTGTAAGCAGAGAAGAAAATGCTTTTCTCAGGTGTGAGTGAATGGTTACCATCAGGCCTGGGCCCTGGAGGACCCTAGTCTCCTCTGGCAAAATGATCTCAGATCTACCTGTCAGGGCACTATGTGCATGAACACGACAGACTTAAGATGAATGAGAAACGATGTATTCTACAGGATAATTGTCATTCTTGTTTGCTGGGCAACACCTGATGTATGGGACTGGAATTGGCCTGAGGTAGCTCTGAGTTGGCTTTGAGACTTTGACTCTATGTAACTGGAATCGCATAAAAGGCAGGCAAAAAAGTAAGGCTGTGGCTTCTCCACGTCAGGATGAGTCACATACACTTGGATTTCATCCCTGACAAGCCTATGCACACTTGTGGGTGAGTGGCGGGGGGGGTGGGGTGAGATGAGAAGTTGTACATGGGTAGCTGCTGAACCTCTCAATGAAGCAGAAAATGCTGAATTCCTTGTCCTGTATTCTTCTCTAAAGATAAACCAATATGGTTGTAAATTAAAGGCCCATTGTGTCTCATGAGTGTTACTAATAGCGTGAACCTGGTGGTGGTGTTTTGGTGGTTTTATGTTGGGTGCGGATATGGAGATCTTGAGAAGCAGATGGAAGCATTTCACGTAGGTGCAATGGCATGAGTTTTATACTATGAAGTAGTAAAGGTAGACATTATGAGCATATCGGAGAAGGAGTTTGGCTGGAGAGGAGTGGTCATGAAATTGTATTGAGCTCTCATGATGAAAAATATCGGGAGGGAGAAGGGGCTGAAGAAGTGGGGTGGAGGATGAGATATGGGTAGGAGAGTAGAGAAAGAGGGCCCAGCATGTGCAAGGGACAGAGGCTTAAACAGGCATGGTGATTCTGAAGAATGCCATAGGAAAATCAATTGTGGTTAAATGGCAAGGCCTTTTATTAAAAGCTTTGCTATCTTTTCTACGGCCATTAAGTGAGAATTTTTTGCTGGTTATCTCTGATATGCTTTTTTCCCTGTGATTTCCACATTTCCACTTAAATGACTCTACTGCTTCTTAAGTATGGATTAAAAGGAGTTCGTGAGAATTATTATCTCTGTTCTTTAATCCAGAAATTACTATTTTATGAAACATTATGTTTTTACTCAAAATACCCCTCTTACACTTGAATATCTGTAACTCTCAATTTTCTTAATTATTTCTAAAGTATTGAAGGTTAAAGGAGGGTTCTACTATCCTAATAAAATAAATGAAACTAAAGGAAACCCTGGATTCTGAGTGAGGGTTGCCCCAATGATTACCAAACACATGCTCTATAAATTCTTAGAGACTGCTGTGCTGAGTTTGTTTCTGTGATGATAAATAGATGTGCGATGCATCTTGCTATAGCTGTTCTAATATTTGGATTAGTTCCCACGTCTTTTGGGCCACTGAGACATGAAACAGAAGCAAGATTTTAGCCCATTATCCATAATTAATTTGCTGTCTTTCGGAGGAAGTTCTTTCAACTCTCTGAGATTCTTTTTGTTCATCTGAAAAGTCGGGACAGAATAAACCCTTGAAGTGAGACAATGTATGTAAAAGTCCTAATGGCTTTGGCAAGGATAATCTATTGGGTAGACATGCTGTCTTTAGAACAATAGCTATATCACTTTCCATCTTAAAACCAATTACTTACATTTTTATCGAGTGATCTGTACACAAACACATATAATAATTCAGTTTAATGCTTTTCTTCTATTAAATATACTAATTCTTTGATTTCCTCTCCTTTTTTAAGTTTGTATCTTTCAAAAAAAAACCGTACTTTTTTGTCTTTCCCAAATATGAATTAGAGGCTTTTCTCGAGGGAAACTGTAAGTTTAACAATGGATATTCGAGGTAACATTTTTAACTAAGGAATGAGGTGGGTTTGTAGCCTGCATATAGAATGTTTTTCACTGTAACAGTTTAATAAAAATTTCAAAAGGGCAAATAAGTGATGGCATAATTTGTTTAAAATAATCACAAAATTTATAAACAATTTGAACTTTAATTTTTATACTAACATTTTGCTTTTATATCAACATTTTAAATTCTATAGTGTGTTCATATCTGGGTTATAAAGACGAGAAAGTGGTTTATCTTAAGACTTGTCAGTTTACACAAGTGCTAACTTGGCCTGTGTCTAAAACAAGACACCTGAAGTCCTTTTCCAGTCTCTGAATGTGGAATGCTCTCACCCATTCTCAGTTTTCCCCACTATCCCCAAACTCAAAGATTTCTGGCAGCCTATTGGGTACTAGGAAACAAGAAAGTGAATAAAATGAAACTGGGTATAATCGAAGGTAAGTCCATTGGATTCATTGTTTAGTTGCTTTAAAGACAGGAAAAACTGCATAATTTCTGGAAGAACCAGGCTGTGTGTTTCTTTGCCCAGGACAAAGGCATTATAATATTAAAATAATTATTCTAATATCCCTCTGTAAAGGGAGAGGTACAGGATACTGCTTGGCTATATGAGAATAAGCTTAATGGAAGGGTTTTATTGGAATATGTACAGAAAGTCAGTTAACTATAATTGTCACCTAAGAGGTTGATTCATAATTACATTCAGGGTCAGAAAATTTCTGAGCAAGAAAATAAGAAAAAAAAATCAATTAACTTATATTCAAGTTTTAATTATTTTCTTGTGCCTAAGTAGCATAATTCTAGATTTTATTTCCTTGTATTTTGGGGAAAACCTGAAGGGAGAATAAATTATTTGGTTTCTAATGTTCCTCAGCAGACAGTTCTGCAGGTAATTTACCACTTTTCACTTCAATATCTGCTCTGTTTGGGGTGAGAAGAATTAAAAATATTTCTTGGAGACAGATGGAGAGTAGGTGTGAAGCAATTTTCACTTTATTAACACATTTCTTGACCAATCTCAGGTTGGTCAAGAAATGCTAACAATTTAGGGAACTGAGAAATGTATAACCTGGAGGTGGCTCAGGCAAAACCTGAGTTATATACGCTTCTCTTTAAATAACTTTGCTGTCAAAAGAGTTTGAGTGAAAAGAAAAACTGGAAGTAGACAGCTTTAAGTCACTTTATGTTCAGTTTAAAAAAAGAAGTTCCTACCATGAAAAATGCAAATATTTACAGGCTATACTGAGAGGATGATTTTTTCAAAGGCAGTATTTGGTAAAAATGTTATTTCCGCTGCGATGGGCATCTTTAATATAACCTAATTAAATGCAATATCTTACTCAGAAAAACAAAATTATTCTGGCTTCTGCTTCTCCTATGTCACCTTTGTTTCGCATCTGAGAGTGTGGCTTAAAAAGACTCAACACAAAAAATATCATTCTCATCCAACAGTATATTCTGCTGCTGGATATTTTTTTACGTGTGTTTCCTTTTCAAGAACTCTCAAATATTTTTCTGCAGCCAATTATCTGGAAGTAACAAGGCAGCTTTTACAGGTATATGGGATACATTTTCTCATCAAGTCCTATAAAGTTTTGAAATGAAAACTTTCTCTGAAGAGTTTTATAGCACTTTTTTCTTTGGGACCAGCTTTGGTAAAACACGAGACAGCTGTAGATTGGTAATTTTGTACATAAAATGGCTGCAGATTGCTAAAGTTAGAAAGTGAAAAAAGTGAGCCATTCACCAAAGGGCTCTTTAATTGGTTTCCCTCTTGCTGCTGGGTGGATATTGTCACTGATTTGGTGGAAAAACCTCTGGACTCAGTAAATTCCTCTTTCCAGTGAGCAACATCGATGAGAGTAAATCTTCTGTCCACCAGTTGGGATAACCTGCCCAGTTTCAAAAATAAAAAATTGGGTTCTTCTTGATAGCCTCGTATAAGTGTCTTGGAGTAAACTAAGCCATAGACCGACTGGATTAAAAACAGCTAGACAATTCAGATGGTTTCACTTATTTTTACTGACGAGGGAGACAGGGCGAGCAAAAGCCCAGCACACATGCTTTACAGGTTATGTATAGGGAAGTGATTAGCAAAGGACACATTGATAGAGTGTGTGTAAATTTGGATGAACAGTAAAGGAAAACAGAATCTGCTTTTATGTTACCGTAACAAATTGTTAGAGAAATAGACTGAGTATGTATACAAATAAAAGAATATCCTAAAATTGTAAGTTTGTGACTTTTACCAGAAAAAGTGACCTGCTTTGGGAGATGTCATGGGTACTCATTAAGCTGGGATTTACCTTAGAGTTTAAATCAGTTTTTTTTGCTTTGTCTTGGTTTTGTCATTGAGATAATGAATCAAAAATTTATTTAAACTCTCTATGTATTTTAATAATTGGTAATAAATGTACTTAAACTCCTACCTGTCCTAGAATCATGGCTCTGGGATGAGAGAGATGAGTAGTAAAGGAAGGCGGGCTAGTGATTAAAAAGAACTTCTTTTCCATTCCTAAAAATGTTCCTCCTTTATCTTCAATAGGTTAATGTTTTCTTACGCAGTGTTTTACTTGATCCCTGATAGGTTAATAATAACAACTATTACCTTATAATAAATAGTCTTATTCTGATTTTCGAATCCCCATCTTTTCTTTTGATAGATTAAAACTTTTTTTTTCAAATAATGACTTATTTAAAAATTTTGGTAATAGAGAAATGTACAAAAAAGAAAGTGTCAATCATTCAATAATTTCCTCTTCAGAGATAACATAATTTACATTAAAGTGTAAATTTTTTCTCTGTCTTAATTTAGATCATTTTTTCTTCAGACTGTGGTTTCAAACTTGTTAAGAATGATACTATGATGGGCAATGAACATTAAAACAAAAAATAGAACAGAAGATAAAATGTCTTGTATATAAAATGGGTAAATGTATTCATAAAACTTTTGTTTTAATTGTGTGTATTTGTGTGTATACTGTTTGTTGTAACTTTTATTTTTGTAGTTAAAATCAAATGTTTGAAAGCTAATGACTTAAACAATAAAGTTAATCTTAAACTGAGAGAGCAGAACTAGAGACTATTGCTGTGTATAATTACAGTCGAAAATGAGACAAGATCAGCAGCCAGAAAGGAAAGGGAGGGTGCGGTTAAGACAGACAACGAGAACAAAGAGAAAGGGGTACAAATAATGGAGTTCTGCTAAGATTCACCACTAAAAATACTCTTCTGCCTTAGATTAATTTCTCAGAGACATGAGACAGGCAATGAAAACTGGGCATTCAACAAGAGTAGGGGCAGCCTTTAATGCAAGGTGGTCTGAGATGTAAGATGTTAGCATGTTGTCTTTCACCAAGAATCCTGTCCTGGAAGATGGCACAGTGAAATTCACTCTAAGTTTCATGCCCTTTTTAAAGCCTCCTATCCTTTATAAAATGCATGCACTTCCGGGTCAGGCCACGTTTCAAGTTCATACCAGTCATCTATCTCTGCTTGAGTCATTTCACCTGCCTGGGACTCAGGTTTTCCATTATGAAACTAAGATGTTGGATGAGATGACCTCAAAATTCCCTTCTAAACCTGATATTATACAGTTTACATGTGGGATGACAAAAAGAATGAAAAAGATTTTGATAGGAATGAAGTGGTAGCAAGTTGGAAGGTAGAAACACATGTGTAGATGGAAAGATATTAAAACTCAGAGTTTAAAATGGCTTTCCAAATTCAAAAATTTTCCAAGGACTGACTAAAGAGAATACAGTACTAACACCACTCGTTGACTCTTTGCTGTTTGTCAGATGAAATGCTTATCTTCTCACTACATTTTTATCCACTACTCACAATAACTTCTGTGCTATAGGTACTGTTACCCTTGTATAGATCCCTGGGATACAAGATAACTCAGTGATTAATAGAATTAGAAGATTAATTAATAGAATTGTCTGTTATAAATCCTTTGCTTTTCACCCGAATACCACGTCAAGTTCATATTTTGAAACCTAATTAGGATTAGATTTTATATTGTTGAGATTATGTCCTGATAGTCTTTATATTCAAAATGTTAAAGCATGTGCTTTATAATGGGAAATGCGGTGACTAGTGTAGTATGAAGCACAGAGGGGACAGAGTCAGAACACGGGGACTTCAATGTTAGTTGCATTTTCTACTGAGAAGAGCTTTGATGGGCTGATAAACCCTTGAATTACAGTTTCTTTATCTTTAAAAGTTATTAAAAACATTTCTAATAACCTGTTCTGTGTGCTTCAGGGTTGTAACTAGGATAAAACAAATTCATCTATTGAAAACATTTTGCAGTGAATAAACAAATAGCATATTATTTAATTTATTCTTGAATTTACCCATTGTTTGAACAAAAGAGAGACTTTATGTTTCTGATTCTGAACAAACTATTAAGCTTTTTTATTATAAATTTTGTATCTGCATAAAGAAATAATGGAAATGATGTTTATTTTTAAAATTGAAAAAGTAGCTGCATTACAAACATCCAAGTGAGAAACATGTGGTTTTCTGTGGAGGGCTGCTTGATAGGACATACTCCGAGATTATAAGTGTAAACACAGTGAGAAACAGCACAAGCTGAAATGAGAAGATTGAGATCAGATGACTTGGATGACTGATGGCAGAGGCAGTTTGATAAAAGGCAAGCAAGATAAAAGATTGCAGAATTAAAACAGAAACTGTTTATTCTCAAAGATGAGGTCGCAATGGCATTTTGAGCACGAAAGATGTGGTTGTTATATTAAAAAAAAAAAAAATCCATAAAGGACTTCAAGCCAACAGTGTTGTTGTAGGACAAGAATGAAACAAGTTAGAGAATTTTATTGTAAGAGATTTGAAAAAGAAAATCAATGGTTTCTTTATCAAGTGCTGGTTCTCCCACCTTTGATTTCTGTGTGAAGTACTAGTCCTATGTATAAACTCTACCCAGGGTTGTAAGAAAGAGTTCAGGCTTCAAGTACCTGTGTGGGTGAAAAGTGTTTTCTCAGTAACAGTGAGCATTGCCTAAACTAAACTGAATTTTGAAAATCAAGTATCCAGAGCTAAATTAGATTACATTCAGTCACTTTGAAAGTAAGATTCAGAATGTAAAAAGTTATTGAGTATTTAAGCAGTTTTGATGCAAAATGTTTAGAGATTAAAACCTGGGGTTCACAAACAGGTAGAAAGATGACTATATTTTAACGGTTAAGAAAAAGTATTCACTGGCAAATCAAACAGGAGCTTGACATTGGTAATAACTCAGCAGAAGCCTTACTGAAAGGATGTGGCCATTTTATGATAGAAACAGTAGCGGACCAGAAGGAAAGGGTTCAAAGGGGCATTGCTTTCAATAAATAATGTTTATAATGACTACAAACCACTGTAATCACTAATATAAATAATTATAATAATGTGTTAAAAACATCTCAGTTATTATCCTCTGTGTATAAAATTTTGCAAAAATACTTTGCATATACTAATTCTATTGATCAAAACAACACCCCGAGGTTGATATTACAATTTTCTTCTTTTCCTTCTCCCACTTCTTCCTCCTCTCCACCTCCTTCTGCTACTATTTTCCATCTTCCTTTCCTTCTCCTCCTTCTCTTCTTCCTCATTATCATCATATTTCTTCTATATAATCTACTTTCAAAGGAAGAAACACATGACCTCATAAAGGCACAATCAGGCAGTATCGGCACAGAATCGCGAGACAGGAACCCTAAATCCTAACCTCGCCTCTTTCTTTTAGCTAGTCTTTAACTTGGGCAGGTTATGTAACTTCTCTGCAAGAGTGACAGTTAAAGATGATGCTCTCTGCCCCTGAGAAGTGCCAATGCATACATCTGGAGAAAGTCTATTTGAATCATCACATGCAACAACTTATATTTCTGAAACAGGCCTTATTAATGAAAAGAAAAAAAATGTCTCTGATTCCCAAGCGTTAAATTGAAGATAGCGCAAGACTTCTGGATCTAGGTTTATGATAGATAATAAAAACAGACAGCCCTCCAGAATCAAACCCTCCAGTACTTAGAACTGCTACATAAAATGTAACATTTTAAAAAAGTGTATGTCGTACATTAATTACCGACAACCCTCTCAACTCCAAAATTGGGCACATAAATTAAAAATAAAATTCACTGCACTATTTAATAAAGCATTACTAGTAACTTTTATTTAAAAATGGACACATTTTGTTAAAATTTGATCAAGCTTTCAAATGAGTTGGCTACATAAATTTATAGTACATGCATTTAAAACTATGTATTAATTGATGCAATTGAATATGATTTGAGGAAATGATTGAGAAAATGATTCTAAAAACACTCCCGTAAACTTTCATAATCTAAAACAGAAAAATGAGCTAACCAAATGTACCAATGGGGGGAATAGTTTTCTAATGAAGGCCTAAAGATATCTATAAAAACATATTCTTATAATATTCTTAAAATATTATAAGAGGCTCAAGTTTAAGAAGCTTAACAAAGCAAATGTTACCTGAGCTAGAAAGAAGAGAAGAAAGAAAAAAAGTAAGGAAGGCAGAAAGGAAGGAAAGAAGGAAGGACTGGGAAGGAAGAAAGGGAAGAAAGAAGGAAGGAAGGAAAGAAGAGAGGAAGGAAGAAAGATGAAGAAAGAGAATAAGAGAAAGAAAGAGAGAGAGAAACAAAGAGAGAAATGAAAACCAGAACAACTAGGATTTGAGCTCAAACCACAGATGCATCTGGGGCGGGGATGGGTGTTTTGGGATACTGTCTTTTTCGCCAATAGGCTGGGTTTGATATCCACTTGGGAAACAGAAAACTAAGTCACAGCTTTTTACCAGAAAGGAGTTAAAATCGAACTCCTTAAATATCTGCACTTTTAGTAAAATGTAGACTAAAAATCTGTCCTCCAGGTCAGGGAGATGATGAAAAGCAACAATAGCTATAACCAAGAAAAGTTTTTAAAAGTTTTATGTTTATCTGCTTGGCCAGTTAGTCAAGTTCAAAAAAAAAAAATTTAATTTGAAAATTAGAAAGCCAAAGTTTCAACCTCCTTTAAATTTATGGTTTAATTTTTCAATGCCTGCACGTTTCAAAAACTTTCATAACAAGAAGAAAAAGAAGCTCTCTCAAGCAGGTGAAACTTGAAACGAGTGGGAGGCTAGCAGAAGTAAATAAATGTAAAATTTCTCTTCTCAGGAACTTGAACAACAAGGGATTCTCAGTCCCAAGAGCTTAATATAATAGGAATACATTCAGATATATATAATAAGCATGCTCACAATTATAAAAGAAAGGAGTTGAATCCCTAACAGGGATACAATAAATGAAAAAACATAAAGATTTGAAAAATACTGAAATAGACCTTATACAAATTTAAAAAAAATCACAATTAAAAAAAAAAAAGACATGGTTGAAGAGGATTAGTTCAATTGAAGTTGATATGAGGCAGTTATACAAAATGAAAAACATTAAAAAAAATAGAAAATATTATAAGACTAAGAACCAAGGCATAAAAACAGAAGATGTTACATATTTCTAATAGTTACAGAGGAAAATATTGTACTTAAAATATATTTTAGAAGAAAAAATGTAGGAAAATCATGGTTGAGAATTTTCCAGGACTGACAAAAGACAGGAATTCTTCATTTCAACAAACAATAAATCTTAAGCAGAACTGATGAAAATAAACACATTTTTAGACACATCAATGTGATCTCGCAAACTCCAAAGTCAAAGAAACATTTTAAATACAACCAGAAAGGAAATGCAGTCTACTTATACGAAGCAATTATTAGACTAACAACAGATATATCAAGACCATTTCAGGATAGAGAGGCGGTGCTATAGTATCCTTGAAAGGTCAAGAAGACAAATATGTCCACAATACCCAGAAGAAATTGTTCAGAAATAAGGACTGTCTTAGGCTGGTTTTTGAAAAAGCAGGTCCTAGAATAACAGTTCAATTCAAAGTGATTTATTAGAAAGTGCTGCCAAGAAAAAATTGGTAGGACCGGTAATACAGGAATATTTCTTAAAATTTTAATAAATAGTACTGGCAAATCAAATATCCATGTAAATTACAATCATTATTAATCCAGAACATAACAGACCTAAATATAAATATTAAAAAGCTTCTAGAAGAAAACATAAGAGAATATCTTTATATTTGTGGGTAGATTTCTTAAACAGAACATAAAATGTACTAACCATAAAAGAACAGTTTAATATGTTAAAATTAAGAGCTCCTGTTCACAAAAAGAGACCATTAATCTATTGAAAATGTAAGCTACACACTAGGAAAAAATATATTCGGTATAAATATATCCAATAAAGAGTACACAAAACTTCAAAACCAGTTTTTTTTTTTTAAGTAAATAGATTTTCTTCTAGGAACTTCTTTAGCAGAAGATATTTATTATTCTTGACACACTGTGTAATTTGTACCTTATTTCCTAGAATTTAGTCAGATGATCAAAAACAGCTACAAGTGCAGGTGAGAAAAGCACACTTTATTTTATTTGGCCATGAGTCAGATAAAATTCAAGATTTGTTTTTCTTAGTAGGTTAGGAAATTAAGAAACTAGCAAACCTTTCAAAATGATTTTGATATATCTAGTATGACTATAATGTCATTCAACAAATTCATTGAAGATGACTTTTATGCTATTTATTTTTCAAGTTCTGGATGTGGAAGTTTTGAAATTAAAAGCTAAATAAAAAACTGTCCTTGTCTTCAAGGAGTTGATAGTCTAGTAGAAGATAAAGATGCATAAATATTTGTAACATATTTTTTCATTAAGATGTATGGATAATTGAGTTCAGAAGTGGAAGAGGACTTCCACAAGAGTCTTGAATAACTTAAGAAAGATATTTTAAGGTAGAGAAAACTTGAGGATACAATCATAGAGCTGGGGAAATTCAAGGTAGGTATGGGAGAAATTAAGTAGTTCAATTTACCTGGAGTACTATGAATGTGGTAAGCCTTAATTGTCAGATTTTGGCCTTTACACATTAAGGAATGAGAACTCATCAAAATTTCTGAGCAAAGATGCTAAATTTTTTGTGTGCGGCCTGCTAAATTTGTTATAATTTGTGTCACATCTTATTCTTGAAGTCACATATTAAAAATACTTTTAGGATTAAGGCTGTGGTACATATACCATACAAACTAATGTGGTCTTTAAGCTTCCAATGATAGTAGTTGGCTAGACTTAGAGATGGAACATCTTTATACCAATGTCTTTCCTTGTGAAAACATGTCATCAAAAGTCTCAAACAGATGCTCCCTGTAGATTGCATATTATTTTTATAAATCTACTTTGTTTCCTTCCTGAAACTGCACTAAATTCATAGTAATGGGATGATGCAAAAATAAACCTACAAGTATGAAAGAATAGAAGACACAAACCAAAAAGATCACGGAACTTAGAAAAATAAGTAGATGATTAGAAGATGACATGGCAGACCTCAAAACACTGAGTTTCAAACCGGCAGTGGGGAAAGCTGAGAAGCAACTGTATTGACATTACAGATTTACCAGAAGGTTTAGGAACTCATAACACCAAATATGTTTATAAAAAGCTGACAGCAGTAGGATAGATCGAAAATTGATTAAACAAGTTGGATCTTCATATCCTTGCCAGCATTCTGTGTACCTCAAAGCCTGTACCCCCATTCCTTTCAAAAGACTGAAGTTTTAATCTCTGGAGCAAGGAAAATAGAAGGTATACGGACTGGATAACAGAGCAGCTATGAACAGCTGGCTGGATACTAATATCACAAATTATAGTTGATTTTTTTCTGGACAGAGCATTTCCCAAGAAACTCATGGATACTAGGAATTAGATATAAAAATTTAGATACAAAACTCTAAAAATTCTTCATAGGGGAAATAAAGTCCAAAGATTCCACTGATGCTCTTGTTGTTCTCAAATTATTTGTAATTTCCCACTTCTAAGTATGAGAATCCAGTCTACGATTAGCATGCAAGTAAGTAATACCTCTCTGTGAAATATAAAATCCACACACAGGAAAAAAAAAAAAAAACAATTTGGAGGAATAAGTCATATATGGAGATAAAAATTCAAAAAATATATTAATATTTTCAGAGAATCAACAGAAGATATTATAAACATGTAACAAGAAAATGAAATAAGAATAACAGAGAACTCTTTGGGAAAAAATACCAAAAATGAAAGCTTAGTGCAAAGGTTGAAAGATAAAGTTGTAGAATGTATCAGAAAGTAGAGCTCCCCAATATAGATAGATAGATGATAGGAAATAAGAAATAAGAGACAATAATTATGGAACCAGTCTAGGAGATTCAATACAAAGAAATACATTTAAAAAAAAATAACAGAAAAAATTGATAGAAGAAATAGTCAATAAAACGAGAAATGAATATCAAGGTGAAAGAAAAAAATTTCCAGATTGAAAGGGGCCAAGTGCTTAGAACAAAATTAGAAATTAGATACACACAAAGTACTTTATGATGAAATTTCAAATCTCTGAAGCAAAGAGAAGACCTTATAAACTGGGAATGGAGAAAGAGAATAAAACAACCACAGCCACAATAATGGAATAATTCACACAAAAATGGTTAAGAATTAAAATGGTATCAAGCTAAAAGCTTGAAGTTGATGAACACTCCAAAATTCTGAAGGAAAGATATTCATTTTAGAATTATATATCCAGTAAAATTATTAATCAAGCATGAGATAATAGCATCAAGTAATGAGCATCAAGTAATAATTACTTCTAGGCACATAAATTAAAAATCCATATCTATAAGCTATATACCTACATCTATGTCTATGTCTACATCTATATCTGTATCTATATTTATACCAAATCTGTATCTATATTGATATAGTTATCTGTCATTGGGAAACTATTTTAGAATGTATTAAGCCAAAACAAAGTAAAATAATAAAGAGGAAAGGATGAAATACAGGAAACTGGTCTTTCAATACAGAAAGCAAGTAAAAGGAATCCCAAGAACAAAGGTGAGGGAAAATGCCTGGATGATAGTTGTGAAGAATCTTTAGCGAGTAGCGCATCAAGATTGTGCACATCAGATAACAATGTGAGATTTTTCTCTAAGAAGTTGCAATGGATAGGATACTTGATAGGTCTCCGTGTTATTAAAGAAGACAATTGGACAATAAATTCGGATTGACTTAGTGATTATATAGAAGAGTAAGCTAACCAAAGTGGTCCAATTAGCTACAGTTCTACATAGTCACCATTATGTTAATACTGAGTTAATAGCTATGTTGTGGATTGGAAACTTGGGAAGGATATGTATGTGTGATGGGGGCAGGAAGAGAAAAGAAGCTAAAACCTCATCCTCTGTCCTGGGACATCAATAGATCATGTCGCAGAGAGAAATAAAGATAAATATCAAAAGAATTATCTAGTAGAATCAAAGTGGTTGTCTTTGGGGAAGGGAAATCAGAATGGGAGATGGATGGCAATTACTATTTCAGAAAGCAAACTTTGTAAAACTATTGAACTCTAAATTAAATAAAAAATTAAAATTAAAATTGAAATAAGACATTTCAGAAATGACTTCAGTAGTGCATGGTAATTATCGAGAGCTGGCATACATTGGAGAAGGTATGTAACTTATCAGCAAAATACCACCAAATTCAAATACCACTTCCACCACTATTTAGCTAAATGGATCATTAGCCTTTTAGCCAGTACTCACTGTATACTAGACAATTTATAAAGTTATTCTTATCACCTCTAGTCTTCATAACAACACTATTAAATAATTACTATTATTATCCATATGTTTCAGAGGAAAATGTGGGCCTTTAGAGAATTTGATTGTGTTATCTATACTTATGAAGCTAGGAAGGGAGAGTTCAGGTCAAATTAGACTTGTGTGTTTCTGGATATAAAACTCTTTGTAACAGTCTGGAAAGATTAAATGTTTGAATTAGTTTGGGATTTTCTCCAAGCAAACCCTAGACAAGGATTTGAGTGTAGATTGTCTAAGACAGGAGCAAGGATAGGACATAGGGAAGAGATGGCAGGCAGTCAGCAAAGGATATTTAACCAGGAGCAATGGTGGGTCACTGGAGCTTGATCCTGCTGGAGAAATTCTGGGGTCCAGGAAGAAGGATTGTTTTGCACAAAATCTCATCAGTCAGTGGTTGAGGGCTGATGAAGAGTTGGAGGTTGCTAATTTCCTAGAATTTCTGAACATGTAGGCTTTGGTGGCCAAAGAGCTTTCAGGGGAGACAAAAAGCAGGCATTCTGGCAATCGGAAGTCAGGCTAGAGATTTCTGAAGTGGTTAGGGCTTAGAGACATGGGCAAGGCACTAATAGCATTTTCTAGAGACTGCTAACAAATAACCCCCAAATCTCAGTTGATTAACAAAATAAGTTTGTTTCTTTTTCCCATCACAACATAATATAGTAGGGAGGGGTGGGTGGACATAGTTTCTAAGCCACAGTCCTTTACAATCATTTAGGTGCTTTGCAGTCTTTCAAAGTCCCACAATCTCCTGGGTCTGGTGCATATAACTAACCCATATACCAAGAGAGAGTGGGGTATTGTGCAGGAAATTTTATGGCAAGTTCTAGAAGCACCACAACACTTCTGCCTATATACCACTGGCCAAAAATCAATCACAAGACTGCATCTCATTAACAGGAAACATTGGAAATGTAGTCTAAATGTTTGTCTCGGAAGAAAAAAATCCCTCACATTTGGTGAGGATCAATCATAGCCATCTAATAGTTGCTGCACCATAATTATACTCATAAGTTCACTTTGATGTGCTTAATAAAGATATATGTATGAACACATAAACATATATACATATTCATTGCTCCACCTAGTAATTGCAAGGTATTCTGTAAAAACAAACCCTTAAAGAAATGATTTTTACACATAGACTCATCATTTTTTTTTAATTTCATATTAGAAATAAACACATTGTATTTAAATCTCACCAGATAGCATCTATGTTAGGGTTAGGTAACTCATAAGGTATCATCTACCTCAATTTGTTCAGCAAATTAAGCTATAACATTCTAGAAAGGAATTTATCTCCATATTAACAAAATTTTATTTGACATTTTAACTCAAGAAATCAGCAAAATTCTATTGCACACATTTGTTTTCCCTAAACATTAAAAAGGAATTAAAAATATGTGTTAGGCTGAACATTTTTGAAATGAGTGGGTCTGCAAACATTTAAAAATGTTATCTGTATATCAGTGGAGACACATTTTCCTATACTAAAAGTTTGCCCATATGCCAGGTCATTATCACATTACATAGAACATATGTATTTTGACTATTGCTGTCAGATTCACCTTGTGTGGAAAGCCTCATGTGTTTGAGCATAAAAATATCTGAATTTCAGTGAAGTACTGACCTTAAATTTTTTTTAGTAAGTTAGGTTTATAATGAAAAAAAACCATGTACAAGCCATACTGAACTCTTGAATTCTTACAATTCTAAAGTTAATTTTAAAAAGCAGGAAAGTAGTATAAGTTTTAGAAAAATTACATAATTTTAACTTCCTGATTTGGATATCAGGTAGGCAAGTTTCACATATGGAACTATTATTTATACTGAACTCCTTCTTTTCTTTCAACATTTAGCAAGAGATCCAAAAGAGGATAGAAATATAGAAATTTGGCTTGTCATACCCCAGTGAACTCTTGTCTTCCTCCCTTACGAAAGAAGAGGCCAGATGGAATGGACATACCGGCAATTTTCTCCTAGGAGTGAATATATTTCATTCATCTCCTATGAAAGTAGGTCTAGCCCTGGGAAAAAATATGAATATCATTGTTACAGCCAAACCCAATAGTTTTCTAGCCTAATGAGCCAAGAGGCCAATCCTTGAATGATTAGTAGGGTAAATAATGCTATCACATCATGAGTTGCTGTAGCTGGGCAATGTGATTATGGTTAAAGCACTTTGTATGTTTATTTATTTGGTTGTCCTAGACTAGTGGTTCTCAATCAGGTGTAATTTTCCCCCAAGGAGAATTTCCGGAGACATGTTTGGTTGCTAGGACTGAAGGGTTGGCTTCTAGAATTTAGTGGGTATAGGTGACTGATACCGCTAAACATCTCATAATACACAGGATGGTCCTCGTAATGAAGAACTATCTGGCCCCAAATGTCAATGACACTGAGGATGAGAAACCCTGACTCATAACCATAGTTTTTTGTATATGCAATATATGAAAATAGTCCCTATTTCATGTGAAGCAGATTAAAAATCAGGGCTGAGAATCAATTTATCAGGTCCTACTTGAGTTTTAAAAGAGTTGACAACTGATTGTACATCAGGACCGGAACCCATTTCTCCCTTGCTTTAATCCCTTCCACAGAGAACAAATTACTTATCATTTAATTCTCTTTTGTTTTGCTCTGTTTATTTTATACTGTCAGTTTTTACTACCCCATATGCTTGACCCTCTTGGCACCAAACCCTCTCACAGGTGTGCTGTCCATATATTACTCATTGGACCATCTGCCTACAAATCAGTGGAGTGAAGACCCTGCATGGTGAGTATGAACTTTCATTTCTCTAGGTTTGCTCTCCAAAGTTCTTCCAGCTTATTTTACTCTATCAAGCAGCCACAGTCATGGGAGGATGGGGAATACATCAGATAGACCAGATGGCAATGCTTTCTCTGGTTTTGGTTGTTGATTCCTGCTGTTTCCTATTGCTTCATTCCTTGGCTGGCAGGTCACAACAGGGGTTCTGATTTTGCTGGCTGTGTAACCCTTCAGTTTACTTATGAATGATGAGCTTGTTATTTAGTATTAATGATTTCTATGAGCAATGCTGCCTTGTAAAGTTGGGCAGATTATCAAGTTGGAAGCCTAGTCAGAAACTGAATGGATGTGTTCTATTTCAAGATTCTTGACTGAGAACCTGAAAAGTATTGGTTCAGGAACTATCTTCTATGTTTTAATGTGTTATAAAACTTCATATCATGATTCAACTAGTTGAGGTCAATACCCATAAAACATTCTGGAAGGTAATTTGAAAGCTGAGGAGAAAACTTGGGTAATCATACTATTTGCCTCCAAATTATTATAAAAACACAGCTCCTGCTTATATCATTGAGAAAGTCACATCCAAAAAGTGACTTGATTGCAACAGAAAGTAACTGGAACCTAGGAACTGGAGTTTTATTAATTGAAGAGGTAATATATTGAAAGAGGAACCAGATGTAGGCTTTGAAGTCAGTGTTGACTTTAAAACCTATTTTTTTCACTTTCTCTGACTCTACAATCTAGGGAATGCTATTTAACCTTCCCAACCATCAGGATCTGCATCTATAAAACAGAGAGGTTAATTCCAAACTCATAGTGCTGCAAAGATCATATATATTTATATGTATATGTACACACATAAACCCCTCCCCTAGTGCCATATAGGTGCCTCTAAACCACGTTAGTTCATTTTTACCCCTGTAACAGAGTGAGGTACAAAAGCTAAGAGAATTGAACAAGTACTGAATTAGAATTAAGAATGAAGAAAAACCTCAATTTAGAGCCCTTCTCTTTTACTTTTTGGCTGTCTGAACTTACAAAGTCAGCTAACTTCTCCGGAGCACAATTTCCTGAAAGTAAAAAAAAAGGCTACTGGAACATTAAATGGTTTCTGACCATTGTGTGCTTTTAGATGACTAACCATTGGGCTCTGTCTCCACACTGAAGCTCACTTAGAAACCAAATGTGTAAAAGAGATGATTCGTGGAATTCTCTAATTCAAGAAAGTTGGGAAAGGCCTTTCTGTGGGCTCTGAAGGTACAATTTGGAAATCATTAGGTTTTATGTCTCAAGGATTTTTCAGTTCTAAAATACTGTAAGTAACAAGTCTTAGCTTAGACTTGATCCTATTTATAGATAAAGACTGATTCATATTATCATTTTAACTTGACCAACCAGAATTGTATATGATATATGCTACTTCAATAGCTGAAACAGGTCTAAATGTTGGCAATGACCTTAACTTTAGAAGTTCAGGGACCATGTTTCTGGTGTAATTCCAGCCAATCACTAGCTATGAAAAACGTACACGATAATACACATAGAATTCCTTTGAACAGTCTAATTCTCTGTGCTTTTACATTCATGTGCATTTGTTTTTGTTATTTCTCACTCCTTCTTTCCCTATATTATTCTCTTATCCTTAATAAAGTACTATTGCTTGATTGCAATAAAAATACATTGGATTTTGTTATGGGCTGAGTTGTGCTCCCAAAAATTCATATGTTCAAGCCCTAAGCCCCAGTGCCTCAAAATGTGGTTGTATTTGGAGACAGGGCCTTTAGAGAGGTGATTAAATTAAAGTGAGATCCACCCCACCCCTTAGAGTAGACATGATCTGGTCTGACTGGTGTCCTTGTAAGAGAAAACTGCCCACACAAAAAGAGACACCAGGAATGCATATGCACAGAGAAAGAAGCTTATGAAGACACAAGAGAAAGTGGCTATCTGAAAACTAAGGAGAGAGGCCTCAGAAGAAATGAATCCTGCTAACACTCTCTAGCCTCCAAAACTATGAGAAACCAAATTTCTGTCATTTAAGCCACCCATTCTGTGGTATTTTTTTTTTTTTATGGCAACGTTTATAAACTACTACAGGTTTTGTGTGCCACTTCAAAATACCCAGAGTGATATTTAGAAGGTGGCCATGTCTGGTTTGAGTTCTTAGATATAAAATGAGAACTTAAAATTCAGAAGCGATTATGATTGAAATCAATTAATGTGTGTGTTATTTTCTCCACATCACTGTGTTTATTTTCATTGCAGTTCATAAAATCTGAAATTTGATTTTTCATTTACTTATTTTCTATAACTCCATCTAATTAATATTAATGAAGGCAGGGAGTATGTAGTTCAATACTTTCTCAGCAACAGTCAAGAGAAGATCTGGAGTAAAATAAGAGTTCAATAAAAAATTGTTGAATATTTTAGTTTTGAATAACTTATCATCATAGGTTAGTTGGGGTGACATGATTTACTTTATCATGAATCAAAACAATCAAAATACAACCACCAGAGGCCATCAATTATTTATGATGGTGGCTATTCAAGTATGATATTCTGCCTTACATAGAGTAGGAAAGACTTTGAAGGGTTAACAATGGTTGAAATATGCTTTGATATCCTTTTAAAATGCAGTGTGTTTAACTACACATTTGTGGAGAGTGAGATTCAAGGCCATTGCCTGAAAATCCAAAAGCACTTTAGGGCTTTTATAAATGTCTGAGTTTTGGTAAATATTTTTGTTCAGTCTCTAGAGACATTATTTATCCAAGTTCCAAGTGACCTTTAGACCCAACAAACACCTCTTGCAAGTGTATTCTTGAAGGAGAAAGTATATAAGTGATACTTTCCAGCTAGGAGAGATGCAGCTTCCTGGCATGATATTTATTGGCTGGTAAAAATTTGGACTGGGCCCCTTCAAAGAATTAATGTTTCAACAAGTGTTCACTATGTCAAAACGTGACTACTTTTGAGAGGTTGAGTTTAAAATCCTCAAAGAACATAAACTACTTGTAAAAACAATGATGAACTTCTGTTTTTGTCTTTGTAACATAAAAGAATTTTTGTGACAAATTTTGAAAGATAATTTGTAAACTTCACAAACTGAATTGTATTTCCAAGTGTGCACTGTATTCTGTTGCATTGCATACTTAGCATGCATATTTTAATTACTTTTATTGTATCATTTTTCATTATATTTTCTGCATAATATTTAAAAGTATAGTTTCAAATTTAGGCAACTACAAGTGAAATCTCGGCTCTGCCACTTGCTAATTTTATGATCTTGAGCAAGTTACTTAACTTCTGTAATCTTCAGTTTTCTTATTGGTATTTATTATAATAGTCCATATAATTCATAGTAATTGAGGAATAAATTATATAATGTATGTAATGTTCTTAGAATATATTACCTGACACAAACTATGTGTTCAATATATTTTAACTATTTTTATTTTTATAGGGGTTTCATCTGTGTGTGAGAGAAAGCTACTAAAGTGCTTAGTCCAGCTTTTTAGGTAACTACATTTCTAGCACTAGTAGATGCTAAATTAATGTCTACATTTATTTTAAGTTCAAGAATTTGCTAATTTGCTTTTTATAAAATGAACACATTATTTTAGGCAATATTTTACAAGTTATTATTTTATTTATAAAAGAGTGCATGGTCTTTTCTATGTATACCAAGACAACAGCTTGTTTATATCTGGAAATATGTAACACAACAAAGATTTTGGCTAATATTTTTAAATAAGGAAATTCTTACTTTATTTTAAATGACAAGACTATTTTTGAAACCATGGCCAAAATCTATGCATAAGAAAATCTCTAACCTCTAAAGTTTCCTCCTGCCCCTCTTTTTAAATTATTAGTTACTTTTTTGTGATAAGAAATTATATAAGATCTACCTTTTTTTGACGCTATTAAGTGAACAGTTTCCTTTTAACTGGTGGTAAATTATACACTTTTGTGTGTAATGGATTGGGTTTTCCAGGAGGCAGATTATGAGATAGAAATCTACATGCAGAAATGTTATTCAATGTTACTCTTGGGATCAACAACAGTGAAAGAGAAGCAAATAAAACAAGGTTGGGCGGTGGGAGATGTGAGGCTGGATTAGTAATAATAAAGGTTTTAGCCATTCCATGGGTCTTTGTAACCCTGCATTGACTAATCATTGAATGGAGGCTGCCCCAAGAAAGGAGTATGACCTTGGACACTGTGCTTCTCTTCAGATGAGGGCAGTCACTGAGAGGATGGAAGCTTGAAGCTGGTATAGAATGTGTTAGAAATCTGGATTCCATGTTGATGTGTTCATGGCTGTACCTTTTTTGTTGTCAAGTGGCTTTAATGCAAAGATATTTAGAATCTTCTGTCAGTAGACCAAACACTCCATTATTCTTTGAATAGTGGTGCTAGCTTAGGTCCTTCTGGGAAGAAAGGCAAAACAATACCTAGACTATGCAATGCCAATCAAAAATAATTGTTCTTTCCAGAGTAGAATGTGTCTGTCTAGTGGAGGAAGTCTTCCACCAAGTGGCTATTTAGACTTCTGGGATGGTGCCTTATTGGGGAATTAGCATTGGTCTTAGTTGCTTGCGGTTGGACTTTAGGCAGCAGCATTGGCTAAATAAGCTTTGGTGAGAGAGGGCTCACGTCCTTGGACCCAAACATCTTTGGTAGCTATGGCTATCCAGTTCATGTGTCCATTGGGCCAGTACTAAGGTAGCAGCTGATGGACAAAATCTGAATGATGCCAACTGACCTAGTCAATCTATTTACTTAGTTCTTCTTCCATGGTGGATGTTTTTTGATGGGTATTGGCATGTGATGCAAAGATCGTCACAGGTCATGCCTATATTTAATATTCCTATTTCACAGACTGCGTTGTCCTCTCATCTGAATCCTTCCAAGCCCCTTATCCCTCAGCCATTTATCAATGTTCATAAGTCTACACACATTCTAAAAAGTAGACACTTCTCTTTCTACACAAACTGGATGGCTAGGTTAACCATCCAAATATCTGTCCATCGAGAGGATTTCCTCTTGCTATTGTTTTTCAGGGTTAGAGTGGCGCTAAGGAGCAGCCAAGTCCATTTAAAGGTGAATCGTGGATAAAATAGTGGTGGATGACATGGAGGTCCTGGCCATCTGCTCATGCCCTCTCACCCTGCTCATGGGTAATCCTGAATGAACCACTTCTATACTATAATGGATCGCTGCTCGTCACACTTGACCTTATGAAGCAGTGGGCCTGGCAAAAGCCAGGTAAGTGATGGTAAATTCATGTGTCAACTTGACTAGGCTGTATGTAGTCCCATTTGTTCAATCGAACACTAATTTAGGTGTTGTTTTGGAAATATTTGGTAGATATAATTAACATCTATGATCAGCTAACTTTAGGTAAAGGAGATTATCCTAGATAATCTGTGTGGGCTTGACCTAATCAATTTCAAAGGCTTTGAGAGCAAAACTGAGATTTCCCTGAGGAAGAAAAAAATTTCCCTATAGACGAAGTTTTGGCTCCTGCCTAAAAAGTTTAAGCTACCCTTCCTGAGATCCTGGCCTACAGATTTTTGACTTGCTTAGCTAGTCCTCCAAGTTATATAATCTATCTTCCAATCTCTCTTTCTATATACACACATACACACACGTATGGGAGATGATGCGAAGTTCCAACTTAATGCTAACTTCGTTTCCCACAGCTACCCCATTTCTTCTGGGACTGAACCAGGATTGTGCCATATACTATTTTTTGAAAGGTATATAATTCTCTGATATAGATGGCATCACCTTTATCTAGAATTTTAGTGTCTACCCTGTGACTCTTTAGGACTTGCCATATACTTACACAACCTCTTTTCCTAACACAGATTTCTCCAATACTACTCTACTGGGTCATATGGTCACTTGGTCACATTGGCAGGGCTTCAGGTACCAGAGTCTGAGAGCACATTCCTCTTATGTTCTACTCAAAGTCAGGCGCATTTTGTCACCTGATATATGAATCAGAGTAGTATTCCCAGAGGTGAAATATCCTATCTATAAAACCTATCTATAAAAGGTCTAACAGGTATTATACTTCATTCTTAGTGATAGGAAGTGAAAAATGAAAAAACGTATCCTTTATATTGGAGAAAATGTCCTGGCATGTCCAGAACTCCAAACCTGCCCCAAACGTCGCTGACATAGTCAACCTTCTAATATTTATAGGGATTTTTCTCCAATTATCTGCAGCGTATTTGTCTTCCAAGAATTACAACCTAGTTGCCACTTCTCGTTCACCTGGTCTCATTAAGAAGTCACCTATCTGTGAGATTTCCACTTGGCCCAGTTCCCTTTAAACTATTTGTTACAGGACAGTAGTGTTATCATAGGCCTGTGGCAGAAAGATATACTATTATCTGTTTTAAGCGAATACTTAGAAATACTATTTCTGATCTTCAATCTTGATAAGGACAGAACAGAATATATTTGCAAGATCTCTGGTTGCATACCATATATCTGAGGCTGTGTTAATATACTCTAGCAAAGAATCCTCATTCCACACAACTGCATCTGGGGTTGCTACATGTTTGAAATGGCAGTAGTCAGTGCTGTCCTCCAGAATCCATCTGGCTTTTTTAGGAGCCAGAAACATGAATTAAATGGAGATATAATGGGCATCACTGCCCCAAGAATAGCACTTACCTCTATCATTTCCTCCAGGATATGATAGTGTTTTTAATTTTTTCTGTTTTGGCTGGTGGAGGAGTGCTTTTAGGGGCTACCACTTTTATGTTAGTTCTTACACCATAGGTCAAGGAGCCTGCCAACTACCTAGTATAGTGTTGCAAGGTCCTTCCTTCTGGAAACTTGATAGCTTCAGTACATGGGTTTTAGGTCTGAAAACTGGCTCAAATTCAGAAACTAGACAAGGTTTTGAAACTTTTAATTGGGGTAGCTACTCTTAGCTTCCCTTAATTTCTTCTCTTTGCATAGATTGAGAAATACTTTTAATATCTCCATCTTGCTCATAGGGACAACATGTTCTATTACCTAATTCCATAGCTCTCTATATTTTATATAGAAATCCTAATGGTGCACCAAACCTGTTGGGTATAAGAATTAAACCTCAACCTTTTCTGAGATTTTGCTACTTTTATGATTAAACTTTATTTTTCTGTCCTCTGGAATCATAAGATGGGAGTCTTCTTAATTACTGCTGTGGAGGACATTTTAGGATCTAATTGCTGATTAACCACATTCAGTCTTTCATATTTTTTTCTCCAAATCATCAATTTCCCTGAAAATAATCCAATTCCATCATCTATAAATACTATTTTGATGTGCTTCTTAAAGACCTAATACATTACTCTCATCAGTGCATTCCCTTCTAGCACATACCGGTTGCTAACAGTAAAAGTTTAACAAATTTCAGTGCCACTAGATGCCAAGAGGTATCAGTATTCTGCCTGCTGACAGTAAAGCCATCCTTGTTGGCAGCTGGCCTCCAGATCATCCAGTCTGCTTCCCTGTACCACTTTTGGCATTAACTGTTGCAGACTGTGTTTTCCCAGCTTCTGAGACAGAAATGTGTGTATAGGAAGCTAATTGTGTGTATAGGAAGCGAGGGGTCAACAAAGCAAAGCTTGCAAGAATGGGCAGAGGGAAATCTTAGGCTAGGCTGGAGTCACAGCCAAGACCAACTCTGGAGCCTGGGAAGGCCCTGAACAGGGGCGGTTTTTCTCATAGAGACCTCTGGAAAGGGAGTGTTACCTTTAGGAAGTTGGCTTTTCATCCGAAGGCAGTTGTTGGAAGACAGGAGTCGGCTGAGACCTGTTAGCTGTTAAATCCACCGCAGCCAGGAGGAGGGATGTTTAATTTCAAAGCGCGCGCTCGTGCGTACGCGCGTGCCTACGTCCGTGTGTGTGCGCGTGCGTCCTCGTGCGTGCATGCGCTCTCGTGCGTGCGTGCACTCTCGTGCGTGCATGTGCTCTCATATGTTCGCGTTTGGGCGTGAGCTGGATGTTGCGCATCCGGTATATCTGCTAGTCATTCGGTAAGTACAAGATGTGATGATAAAGCCCTTTGTTACTTTTCACTCTTCTTTGTCTCCTTTTATTCTAAAAATTGACCTTCCAAGTTACATTAAGGCAAACTAGGTAATTGTAGAAAGAATTATAAAGAAATAAAGTATAGTTCTATGTCCCTGAGATTTTGCGCAACTTTTCAAGGTAGTGGTGTCCTCATTTCAATGCGTTCCTGGCTATGAATTAGAACAAGGATCAGAAAGATGAGTTACTCTAAATTTTATACAAGGTCTTTTTAAATATAGTTCCAAAATATATTGTATTTGAAACTTTGTTCATCTGCAGAAGATGATAAAATCTCATTAAAATTTAAGAACAGATGCTCATTCCAAATCCATTTAGAACACTTTTTAGCTCTTGTATTTCAGTTATTTTCCATTAGTATGGACTAAGTTCTGACTGAATGTTGAATAAGGTAGTGGCAATGGGGAAGAAGGTTTAAAACACATAGATAGTATCTTCTGTTACCTTATTCTGTAAACAATATGGGATTTTACAACAGCTTATCTTAAAGGTACTTGCTGAAATAATGGGCATTATACCCACCCCCTTCAGAAAAAGGGAAAGTTTTTCTGATGCTTGGAGTTTGTGGATGCAGGACAGTGTATTATCCTTAGATATAGTGTAGATAATGTAGGTTAAAGTGGCTGTAGACCTTATTTGAACTAGTTTTGTACTAAAAGAGGTAAGAAGAATTTATTTTTTTCTTCTAATGCAATCAAGTTGCAAACTAAATTCAATATGAAGATTCACTTGCATTCACTCACTATGGTAGATGACGCTGACTACTTCCTAACTTCCATATGTGAAATTCAAGAAGGTGAACACTTTCATCTTCAGTGCTGTCATAGGTATTTGTGTCTGTGAGCATCTTTTGGGTTCTGCCATCAATTCGGCAAGTTACCTTCAATGCCGGTGGTGGTATTTTATCATGTCGCTTCCCCATGGTAAGTTCCAGTCCTGTCTCGGCTGTGACCACCTGTTCTCCCACACCTGTTTCAATTTATAAACCATATGCTGTAGTCACAGCTGAGAACCACTGTAGACATGATGTGATTTCTCATAAATATTTTGTAAACTCAGAAGTTTCCTGCACTTCAAAATAATTTGAAGACACTGATTTTACTGAGACTAACATGGACTAACATAACTGTTACTAACACCATTATTTAAGCAAAGAAAGATGAAGTTATAGTCTTATAAAATAACCTGCATCAATGCTAGAACAGCACTATTTAACATTTTTTAACAAACACAGCCTATGGTAAAATAATTCAAGTGCAGTAATCAGTCTGAAAAATATATGTGATTAGGAAATCCAAGGAAATAGATGTTTTTACATTGCATTTCCTATATGGAATAAGAGACACACTTCACAAACAACCAAATATTCACCAAAAATCAATGTATTCTAATTGACATAATGATTTTATTATTTTGAGAATTTAAGTGAATTTTTACAAATCACATTTGCAATTAATAAGTACCTAAAATCAAACTTTCTTAATAATTAAGAAACTTGTCTGGCTTATTAATTGAACAGATAAGAGATAAATCTGTTGAATTTCAGGCTTGGGTTGATTCAAGAATAAAAGAATTATGGCCAGGACTCTGCTTTACTATCTCCACTTCTCAGCTTTGTTTCTACAGGATGGTCTTTATATTTAGGGAATAGATGCTATTATTTTCTCAGACTTCATTCTTTCCTGTATAAGTCAAGTGCACAAGAGTTTCTTTATGGTAACACCATAAAACAAACATATAAACAGTAATAAAAAACCAAAACAATAACAAAGAAGAAAACTTTCTCCCCAGAAGTCTTAATAAACATTTCCTCTTATATCTCTGATTATACTCTAAATGACCATTTATGAAAGTAATATTTTGAACTGAGGAATAGGGCAAGTCAGTCAGGATCTAGCCCTAGGAATTAATTCCTCTGAGGCCACCTTCTTGATGATAGGGAAGGGGGAATTCCTCAGTGGAGGATCAGGATACTTGTGTGTGGAGGGAGGATGAATGTGGAAGAAGTCAATTTGTATCTGCATCTCTCTCTATATCTACAGATATATACATACACACAAAATTGAGATGATACTGTGTTGTTCTGTCATGTTCTTTAGACTTGGAATTTTATTATGAATGCTTTTCCATGTTAACAAGTAGTCTGCAAAAATATTAGACTTTCATATGAAGTGAAGAACAAGGGTTATTGCTAAGTTGGTCAATCTCGCATTGATAAATAATATAGAACATTTTTATCCTACTTACTTAGAATTTTTAAAGAGACATGATAAAAAAGAGTAGCCAAAAAGTTTTGACGTGCAAGTATATCTATGAAAAAAGAAAACTTGACAAGAATAAATATAATAGCAATAGAGCACTTACATTTTCCTTTCATTGTGGTATATTTTTAGTGCATAAATTCCTACTTTGTGGCAGAAATACAGTTCATTTTATTTTTTCTTATTTAGTTCTTTATTTGCTTTATTTCTTTATTTGGCCATAATTCTCTTATTCTTGATTCGATCCAGGCTTGAAATTAGGAAGATCTACTTCTTGTCTATTCAGTTAGTAAGCCAGGCAATTTTCTTTATTATTTAAGCCAGTTTAATTTTAGATTTCTGTTACTTGCAAAGTATAATTTGTAAAACTTCTTTTAAATTCTCAAAAATGAAAAAGTGTACTTTGAATAATGCTTATCACTTTGGCAACAGCGTGCCAAACACAGATCTGTTATGCAAGTATTTTGTCTTTTAGTAGGTAGATATAATTGTGGAATATTGGTTTTGGAAAGTTCCCTCAGAGATCATCTGGGTCAGGGACTTATACCTAGCCCCTTGCTGGCCATAACTGACTTTGCTAATTCCTCTTCTCATTTACATACCACCTACAGCTGCTTTCACACTACAAAGGCAGAGATGAGTAGTTGTCACAGAGCATGTATGGCCTGCAAATTAAAAATGTTTACTAACTGGCCTTTTATAGAAAATGTTTGCCAACACGTTTTTTTAGATAATGGGTGGCAAATAGATTTCCTATTACTGGAAATCTTGGGTAAACTCATAGTAGTTTCCTTTAGAGCAGTTTGGATGTTTGGGGAGGAGTATAATAAACAATTGAAGTTTGCTTGTCCATACGTCTGTTTATACTAGCAATCGCCCTCAATTTAAAAATAATGGAGAAAAATGGTTGGATGAATGGAATACTCTTCGAAGAGATGGTGAGTTTGTTTCTATTCATTGCTTTGTGTCTTTGGATAAATCATTTAACTTTTTAGTCAGTGTTTCCCCTCTATAAACTAAAAAAGCATAACAATGCCCAGCCTAATGACGTCATGGGGTGACTGCCATGGTGAAAACATGTGAGGTGCTTTTAGTAGTACTGGGCTAAGAGAAAAGTACTAATAATTCCTGTATTATAAAGCTTTGTTGGAAATGGCCACACAAATAACATCTCTGTACCGGGCCACTTTTGACTGTACGTTACTTATAGGATTTATGATCTTAGTTCTAGAATTATTATACTATATGTTATATATTATGTATACATGTAATCTTTGTTCTAGAATCATTATACTATATACACGCGTGTGTGTATATATATGTACACACATTCAGAATCATTATATATGTGTATATGTATATATTAATGATTCTAGAACAAATAATGTGTTTGTATGTATTATTCTAGAATAAAGAGTATATACATACATATGTATATGTATAATTTTAATGCTTCTTGAAAACAACAATGAATAGAACATTTGTATTGCCAATAAAGATGATAGACTAATACAAGTAAAAGTGACCCTAAAAATAAATGGTCAGAATGTATAGAATTTCTCTTCTCCTCTTCCCTAAATGTATTTATTTATATGGAAGTGTGAGAGTTTATAACTAGCATTCATCAAATACTTAATTAAGCCAAAGCAATATGGTGGGCACTTCACATATGCTGGCAGATTTAACTTCCTTATTAGTCTGTACTTGAGGTGCTATTATTATTCTAATTTGGCATATGTAAATCCAAATCATCTGGTACCGAAGCCTTAGTCCTTTAGTGTGCAATACTACTGCTTGAGGAGTGCTACCATGTCCAGGGCACCGGAGACGGAGCATCCAAAAGGTGCTGGACATCATTAATATATAAAGTGGGCATGTTAGCAAGAACCCCAACAAAGATTCCTCACACTTCTTGGAGCCAAAAAGTACTCATGTCCAGGAAATACTGTATTTCCTCCCTTATAAGACACACCTGCATAAAGGAAATAGGCATAGAAATTTCAAACTCTGGGCCCAAGACAGACTCAAGCCCAAGGGCTTTAACTGGCACAGAGATGAAGCTTGCTCTCATGTTGCTACAAAAAGTTTCTACTTACATCGAAGTAATGAGTTTGAGATGATCACTGTGAGCCTATGAGCTACTTTTCACCTGATAAAGCGTGGAGTAGTGAGGGAAGGAATTTGAAGGTCATCGTCAGCAGGACTATAGGAAAAAGTGGCAACAGTTTTAGAAAATATATATCATAACTGCAGTTTCAAATATTTCATATCTTTTTTTTCTATTTGTGATATTGCCATTCCGCAGTTAGCCACTGTGTTGTACTAAAAATATTCTGTTTATCTCAACTCCCCTCTGCAGTGGTATTGTTGTACTCCCTCAAGAGCCTGCTCATTTATCTTAAGCATGCCTTACCTTGACATTTTTAAAAAGAATACTCCCCCACCCCAACTTTTAAAAGTATATATGCACAATATGGAAAACTGAGAAGCATAAGAAACAAAGAATACAAAATCATCCATGATTGCAAGAAGTCTATATTTTGATGTATCCTTCTAGTATCTGCCGGTATCTCCATATTTGCAAGCATTTTTTTTGTGCGTATACATACAGCGAAGTCTACATTTTTATGACATAATGCAGTATATGTCAAGAATTTTTTTATATCATGAATATTTACTAATTCAGGGCCCCAAACCAGGAGTAGTTTGATTATCAAGAATACACTACAGTGCAACTATTAGAAAAAAATGTAATATAGCTTTTTGTGGGGGCAATAATTTCTTAGAAAATGATAACATCTCTGGATGGAGGTTGGCTGAGTTACAATTAAAAAACTATTCTCTTAGTCTTCAATTTAAAATGAAACACGGGGCAATAGAGTATATGCAATAAGCATATTCTAGGCAGTTTTAAAATTTTTGCTATTAAAATACTGACAAGAGATATGTTATTTAATTATTTAAAAATCTATTCATGGAGTATGGTCAAAGAAATTCACATGTAAACTGATGGCTATAATCAAAATGCAGAAGTGAACACGTCTGCATACATCCCTTCTCTTGTACTTCCTTTTGCCCTCTGCTGCTTTCAAAATAATAAAAGTCTTGACGCGTATTGCTCAGAGATGATTTAACAATTCCATGTTCACGATGCTTTTATATTAAATATAACAAAAGTATTTGCAAGTTGATTCATTCACTAGTTCTGTTTTTGGTTATACTTTCTTACTTCAAAACATTAAAAAAACTTAGTGTGCAAAATAAAGGTAGAAATTTGTCCACAATACACACAGGCACTTTATTAAAAAATGAACGTTGGAATTATGTTGGTAATCTGAAACTGTCTTCTCGACGTGGAGATGCTGTGGAAGAGCCCTTCTTTCACCCTTTCTCTCTACTTTGCCCCTTCGGGACTAGCGATGGCAATTGATCTCTGTTTTGCTATTCCTATGGTACTGTATTATTTCTTGATCGCTGTCCTAAAACCTACCTTACATTTTTTTTTTTAAATTGTACTTTTATTAAACTTTCCTCACATGACTCAGTTGGACTGTGCAATCTATTTGTTAATGCAAACTTGACTGAGACCAGCTAAAGATTTCAGGTGACAGTAAATATCATGAAAAAAATAACAGTATCACTGCAGTAGGTTGTTAACTTCCTGACAGCAGACATTATCTCCGTCTTGCTAATTAATGTGGCCCCATTACTTAGCACAATAGATATAACATAGAAACATACAATAATGCAATTTGTAAATAACCAATATTTGAATGAAAGAATGAGGATTGAAAAGGCATATAAGAAGATCACTCAAATCTTTTAAATTTTTGCCAGGATTTTACAATAATGATAAGATATGGCATCCGAGTTATATTCTGAAATTATTCTGATATAAATGGAAAAATTTTTAATATTATGATTTGATACAAATATAGTTGTACTAGATTGAACAGTGTCCTACCTCCCCTACTCAACTTATGTCCACCCAGACCTCAGAATCCGATCTTAATTGGAAATACGATCTTTGCAGATCTAACTAAGTTAAGATGAGGTCACACAGGATTAGAGTGGGCTTTAATCCAATGATCGGTGTACTTATAAGATGGAAATTTGGACACAGAGGCATACATAGAGGGAAGACAATGTGAAGAAACACAAGAGAGAAGCCATATAAAGATGGAGGCAGAAGTTGGAGAGAGATGTCTATAAGATAAGGAACATCAATGATTGTTGAAAACCAGCAGAAGCCAGGAGAGAGGCATGTGATACAGTCTCTCTCTGAACCTCTAAGAGGGAACGAACCCTGCTGACACCATTATTTCAGACTTCTGGCCTCCTAAATGATGAGAGAATAAATTTCTGTGGTCTTAAGCCATCCAGTTTGCAGTAATTTTTATCAGTCCTAGGAAACTAATACAATAGTTCATTTATTTCACAAATATTTATGAACACCTAACATGTGCCTGACTTTAGGTTGTGGTGATGTAATGGTATACAAGACTGTCTTCATGGCACATATTGTGTTGGAATGTCAGTAAACAAATGTACAAGTAAGCATGAGACACCATGTTAAGGGGCAGTAACAACTATGAAGGAGTAAAGCAGGGTGCAGCAGAGAGTTACTGAAATATACTTTTAATGTACTTTTTATGTAATCCCAGACTTTCCTAAGGCGGTGATACTTGATAAGAGACTAAATTGAAACGAAGAATCAAAATATGTATACTTGAAACTAATTTAAATAAATAAATGTAAAAAAAAGTGAAGATCTGGAATGATGGCATTCTAGACCAAGAGAACAAGCGTACAAAAGCCTTGAGGTGTGAACAAGCTTAGTGTATTTGAAAACAAGACTACTGTGTCAATAGTATAGTGAACGAGTCAGAGGAAATTATTTAGGAGAAAGAGCACGGTGATGTCACAGTGGCCCTCTTACAACTTGGTAAGGAATTTTGATTCTAATTATAATTGTAAGCCATTGTAGATTGTATACATGGGGGAAGAGTATAATTTTTTAAATGCATATTTAAAAAAAAACATTTGGCTTTTGTGTGAATAATAAGTATAACAGGCAAGCGTGGAAGTAGGAAGACCAGTTTGCAAGGTATTACGTTAATTTAGGCAGGGTATCACCATAGCTTGGCGTAGAATGTTGGCAGTGGAGGTCATGAAAGGAATTTAAAGTCAGGACAAATTTTGATGGAAGAGAAAACAGAATTTGCTGCTAGATATGAAGGTATGACATGAGCTGTGGAAGAAAGACAAGGATGAAAGACAAATTCTGATTATTCAGCCAAAGCAGATAGTAAATGGTGGTGCAGTTCACAGCAACAAGTGAAAAAAAGAAATGTGAAACAAGAAAAGCCTAATTTCATGGCTGCGTTTGAAATGCCTGTGGTATATTCAATGGGAAGGTCAACTAGATTGTTGGATATTAGTGTCCAGATCTTGGGAGTAGTTTCTGTGGAGACAAGCAGAGAAATGGGGCAGTACTTGTAGGGGAAATGGTATTTCAGGAAGTTAATCACATTTATATTTTTAATATAGGACATATCACAGCATGTTTGTCTGATGATGGGCATAGTCCAGAATATAGAAATAAATTTACAATGTAAGAAGGATGGTAAAAATTGCAGAGGCATTGTCAGTGAGGCTGTAGGAAGGATGCAGTGGGCAAATGGAAGGGTTGGACTTAGCTAGCAGCAGTGTGGTGACTTTGCCAAATTAACATTTAAGTAAAACCCTGGGGTATCTGATGGTGAGCCATGCTTTAGTTCAACAAGAGAACACAAGAGAAATTTAATGCTCATAGTTCCTAGAAGTACGTGGAATGTCTTAAGAGTCTACACGGGAGGTCAGGCTGGTTGCAGGAAGAGAGAGTGATGGGACCTGGTGCAAATGCCTTTATTAGGGTCTGTGGGTAGAGTGCTTTGGAGTTCCTGGGCTAAGGCCCCATTGATCTGTTTAAATCAGGGGGCATGATTTTAGTAAACTCCATGGGGGGCCTAATTTAAAGAGCATACGTGGGGAAATTCCTGGGAGAGGGGAGGCTGTTGCTCACAAGTGCTGCTGGGAAAGCCATATCAGTCCCATTTGTTTGGGACTATGGGCTATTGTCAAGAGCATGTGCTCCTTGGCAGGGCTAGTGTCCTTCAAGGCCTCTGCAGCCTGCTCAGCCACACAAAATAGATGCTGAGGCAGCAAGAGCATCAAGTATTTTAGCCAAACCATAGACAAGCAGAGTCAGTAAGCAGATCCACTTTAGTAGAAGGCGAAGTGAGTGAATGTAGCTTTAGGCTGTTGGATACATTCGCTGTCACTAAATTAAGTGATTTTCTTCTATTTGCTTCTATTTTTCTTAAGGACAAGAAAGCTTAGAATGAAGAGTGAGGGAGAGAGTTTAGAGTTTTGAGAAGGGAAAAAGTTATTAAAATATCATGTCAGAGAGTAGAGAGTAAAATATGAAGTAGACACAAGATGATTCCATAGCCGGGCATGCTGAGGGCCCACTTAGGATCTGTGTTTGTAAATTAAAGTGAGACCACCCATCGGGGTTTGGTGATTTTGTCTGGTTATATGCAACTGCTTAGGGGAGGTAAGGAGGATTTAGAGTTGGGTTGAGCTGGGTTCAGATTTTGTGAAGTCAGTACAATAAAAGGTCAGTAATTATGTACGCATGCAAAAATGTGATAGGATTTGGAATTTAAACTGGTAAAGAGGAAAATAAGGACATCAAAGTAGTAAAGGACACATAAAAAGTTATTAAAAATGGCATGGTTAATAATTGGAGGTTCCAGTGGATAAGAAATTTGTTAGACTCATAGATGCTAAAGTGAGTAAGCCAGATTAAAATAAGTCAGGTAGAATCTGTAAAATAAATATAAACCAAGCCAATTAAATTGGATTCAAGCAAACAGACACATTGATTAACTGATGAATTAGGGAAAATCTTCAGACATTATTAAAATATTTCCTCTAAAAATTTATAAAAAAGAAGTTGGTTTGAAATGAATGCTATTTTCCTGAGGTTTAATTCATTATGTTTTCTTGTTCCTTCTTCATTTAAAATTGTAGGGTATTTGGGCAAAACTGTTCAATAGCACACAATGTTGTTTATATAATACTCAAGAAATATCCACTTCTTCACATACAAGTAGGCTGTGGTTATTCTAGAATTAGAAATATATATAGTGTTTCATAAATCCCTTGATTTAGTTTTTGTTTACCTGTTACAGTGAAGGAGGATTTAATTTTTTTATGCAACAATGTTATTTGCATCATGAATCAAAGTGGGTAAGAAATAATTCTTCTACTTCCAGAAATAAGCCTTGATCTTATTTTGATTCAGCTCCTTTGGAAATTTTTTTCTTTTCTATTTTCATACTTATTCTTTAGATGTTTTAGGGAGAAATTTAAATATGAAGCCCTAGGATTTAGTAAATATTATAATAAATATTTGACAATGGAGAGGGAAGTTTATTTTCATTGTTTGATATATGCCATCACAAAGCACTAAAAAATCACATTACTGTGTTTTATCTGTGCATCGTATATTTTTATCAGAGTTAAAGATCAATTTTATTATCAAGAACAGCTAATTAGTAGGTTATATGTTTTATGCTTTCTCTCAACCTAATGATTTATTTATTATATTAATGACTGTTTTCCAGACAATTGGAATATCAATATGAGTTTTTTTAAATGCCCTTCACAATCATGTTTTACTTTATTCTACTTTTATTTAATTGTTTTATTTGAAAATTTAAAAGTTAAGGCAATAATTTCTAGGGTTTTTTTTTTTCAATAATGTAGCTAATTTTTAAAAGATTGTTGAGACTTCTACTTTGGCTTAGGATGTAGAAAACTACAAAAAGACATTGCTTTTACAAAGATGAGAAAAAAATGGATAATCTACAAAATCATGTTTTCTCGAGCTCATCAAAAAACTGAAGTTGCAAGGAAACCAAGTACAAAGAGGGACTAGCCCCTCCAATGAGAGATGGAGCCACAAATGATCTGACCCTTAGCAGAGATCAGAGAGAGATGTTCACTTCACAAGTGGGTAACAAGAAGTCAACTAAAATTTTAATGAATCATTAAAGGCCAAATGTGGGTTTGTGTTGATTTGTAATAGCAGAAGGGAAGCTTGTAATTGCTTTCGGGCTTTTCCCACAGAGCTCAACCAAGGAACCACATCAAAGACGGGGACAGAGGATAGAGCCCTCCTCCATGGAGCAGGCATGAATGAAGAATGAAGTGATTGGTGCCTGAGGAAGGAGGAGGATAGGGAAAGAGCCTTACCTACATCCCAATCCTTTTCTTTCTTCTATAAAGTAAAAGCTGTAAGCCATTTGCAGGCAGAAACTGTACATACTCCAAGACATAGGGCTTAGGCAAAGATTCAGAGTTTCTTGGTTAGAAAGGAAAAGAAGCCCATCTGCCTCTGGCCACTTGTGTCTGGAGGAGGGATAGAACACTATCCCAAGACACAAAAATCCATTACCATTGGGGAAAGGGTAGAAGCAAAAAAAACCCTCCAACCCTGAGAAAGAATCAGGAAGGTGGCTAGTTCCCACAATGATACCATGTAGAAATACATATGTACATCTACATCTACACCTACACCTATACACATACATACACATACACATACATATATACATATATGTACACACGTACACATACATATACACATATACATATAAAGAGCAAGAGAGAAAGGGGGAGAGAGAAATGAATCTCAGTAGGTGCAGAAGTATTAGATAAGAGCCAATGCCATGTGTGATAAAAACTATTAGCAAACTGGGAATAGAAGAAAATTTCTTCACCTTGATAAGTGGCATCCATAAAAAAAATGTAGTTAATATTCTTAATAGCAAAAGAATGACTGCTTTCCCCCTTAGATGAGAAACAAGGTGGGATCTTTGTTCTTACACCTCCAACTCAGTAGTGAACTAGACATCCTGACCAGTGAAATGATGCAAGATAAAGAAGAAAAAGACATACAAATTGTAAAAGAAAAAATGAAATGGTTTTTATTCACTGATGGCATGATTTCTACATAGGAAACTGTAAAGAATTTATAAATAAAGCTACAGAATTTGTAAGTGATTTTATCAAGGTTTCAGGATATAAGATCAACATACAGAAATCAGCTGTGTTTCTATGTACTACTAAAAATGAACAAGTAGAAACAAATTTAAAAAATCAATGTCAATTATAATAGCATCAAAACCATGAAATATTTAGGAATACACTGAACTTAATGTATGCAAGAAATGCAAGCTAAAACCTAGAGAAATATTGATGATAGCAATCCAAGCAGACACACAAAAAATGGATATTACATGGTAATGTTTCAAAAAACTCAATATTGTTATGATAATAATCCTAACACATTAACAGTCAAAATTCCAGTAGACTTTTTTCTTTTAGAAATTGAAAAGCTGATTCTGAAATTTATATATGAATGCAAAACACCTAAAACAACTAAACAATTTAGAAAAATAACACAGATGACACACTACTTGATTTTTAAGACTTAATATAAAGTTATAGTAATTAAGATAATGTGTTATTGGGAAAAGGATAGACAGCTCATTGTAACAAAATAGTCCAGAAATAGACTCACACATAGTTAATTGATTTTTGACCAAGTTGTCAAGATAATTCAATGAAGAAAGTATAGTCTTTCAACAAATGAGCAGGTGGACATCCATTTGTAAAATATGAACTTCAACCCATGAAAAATTAACTGAAATGGACCATAGGTATAAATGTAAAACCTAAAACTATAAAATTTCTCAAAGAAAATATAGAAGAAAAGTTTCGTGACCTTAAATTAAGCAACAGTTTACATCAAATCATAAGCTATAAAAGAAAAATGAGAAAATACATTTTTGTTGTTTAAGCCACCCAAGCTGGTATTTTGTTATGGCAGCTCTAGCAAACTAAGACAATATCCATCTATTGGGATGGTTAACATTTTTAAAACTGACAAAACCAAGTTTTTATGAGGACATAGAGCAACTGGGATTCATATATAGTCCTCTATAGCTTCAGGGGATTGGTTCCAACACCTCCCTCATCACCAAAATCTGAGGATGCTTAATTAAGTCCCTTATATAAAGTAGCTTAGTATTTGCATATAAACTACACATTCTCCCGTGTACTTTAAATCATCTCTGGATTACTTATATGCCTAATGCAATGTAAATGCTGCATAAATAGTTATTATACTGTATTGTTTAGGGAATGACAACAAGAAAAAATGTCTGTACATGTTCAGAACAGACACAACCATCATCAGCCTAACTACACAGTACATGTCAGAAACAACATTTTTTAAAAAAATGTTTTTCATCTGAGGTTGGTTGAATCTGTGAGTATGGAATCTGTGGGTAAAGAGGGCCAACTGCACATTGCTGGTGGGAAAACAAAATGATTCAACCGCATGGGAAACCATTTATTATCATGTGAAATGTACACTTTATGACTCGACAGTCCCATTTCTAGACATTTACTTAATGGAAATGAAAAAATCTGACTACACAAAGACCTGTACGTAAATTTTTTATTGCAGCTTTATTTGTAATGGTCGAAAAGCATAAATAATCTAAATGTCTGTTGACTGGCGAACAGACAAAACTGTGGTGCATCCACACTATGGAATATGATTGAGCAATTGAAAGGTGTGAACTGTTAATACATACAATAACTTGAACAAATCTTTAAAATATTATTCCAAGTAAAAGCAGCCTGATAGGGAAGACTACATACTGTATGATTTTGTTTGTATGACATTCTTGAAATGCAACACTAAAGGTAGAAATAGAATAGGTGTTTTAAGGTGCGAGGGTTGGATTGAGGACAATGATTACAAAGTACTACGAGGGAAGAGAAATTTCATGTGTGGTGGAGGAAATATCCTGTGTCTTGATTGTAGTACTGATTATGACTATATTCACTTTTCATCACTCCCAAAACTATACATCAAAGAGAATGATTTTTGCTATATGTAAATTATACAGTAAACATGATTTTTTTAAAAAGAAAAACAATGTAGAGAATAAAATGAAGTAAAAACAATCTAAGAACTATTATACATTGAATAAAACATTAGCTTAACAACTGATATAATGATAGCATTTAAAAAGGTTGTATACTTACTAATTCAAGTAATATGTATTAAATACATAATTTGACATAAGCATCCCATTAAGAACTTCATAGAATATAGAAAAAATGTAAATTAGAGCCTTTGCTGCTTGTAACAATCTATTGAGAGAAGCATTCATGAATACAAATAGCTGTATAACTATAGATGTGATATTTAAATTATTTTCTAAGTCCTATAATATCACTAAAAATTGAATTTTGATTGAAGATACTTCGGAGGGCTTCAGTGAGGAGGTGACATTTGAATTGAACTCTTCAGTTTTCTGTTGTTTACCAATCTCTTGATAGCTGTAAGTATATATTTGCATGATGCAAAATTCCAATGTATCTCCATATGATTTTTTACGTATATAAGGTGTTTAAAGATGTTAAATGCATTTGCAGTTGCAATTTGCAGTGCACTTGTGGGTACCATTAAACTCTTTCTTTTCCAAAGGTCATATTGTTTCCATAGTAACAAATGCATTTCAAAGTGAATAGCAACTTTAGAATCACTCAACTAGCACTCATAAGACTCGGCTAAGATTCTGCTAAGAAAAATGTTAATTCGTATTTCTTTTCTAGGCTATATCTATCCATCTATTGTCTTTTCTGTAAAGACATATTCAAGAGTAGTGATGTCATCTATGTTGTTAACATAGATTAATGAGCAAGAAAAGCACTTGCTTCTCTCATGTATTAGGCAGGCACAGTGGTTCTCCATCCATGCTATTGGCACTCCATTATTTTATTTATTAATTTAATACATAGTGAGAGCCTACCATATACTAGGCACATAGCTATATATGCATCTTTACAATTACCTTGAGGTAGGTGTTATGAATTATATTTTATTGATGAGGAAACAGACTCAGGGAGCTTATATCGTTACTGTCATTCCATAAATAGAGATGTTCTTTTGATCAAAGATGCAGTATATATTTCTCTCATTTGGGCAGTTGCTCTACTGGAGTATTGTTTCTGACATCTGAAGATTTGTCTTTTGTTTTACCTACACACCAATCTGTTTTGGCTAGGGTTTCAAAGTTTAATATGAATACCTATTATAAATGCAGTTTTGAACCTGGGAGAAGCATTTGGCCATTAAGCTGCAACCAGCTAGCTTTTAAAAATGAGAAAAAATTTAGGGAAAAATTTTGTCTTTGACTTGCTGGTTATTAAGAGTGGGATTCTCCAGGGATCAATGCAAGGGTTCTGCAGACTTATTTAACTCCCTTTTAATATAAAAGCTCTGGAAGACAGAGCACTTAATGAAATGATCAAGTTTACAGATGAAAGTATGGCCTTCTGAACTGAGAAATCCCAAACTAATGGGAATAAACTTCAGCAATTGCTCATGAGGCTGTGTGACTGCTCAGAGTTGGGGTAGATGAACTTGAGAGCAGGCAAGCATAAAGTTTTACTTTCAGTCAAAAATAATTCAGACCAAACAGATGAAAATAAGACCTCTAAGTGGTTTATATGACCTAGGAAAAGATACTTTCATTTGCTATTAGCCCAGGGTATTTTCTCTGAATAAAAGAATAACTTTCTCTTGAGTATCCTTAGGGAAGAAAAATAAAAGGAAGAAAAGAAAATGAACCTATTGCTTTGCTTTACTCTTGATTTCTGCATGCAATTTTTGTACTTCAAGAAAGAAAAGGGCTTGCTGAAGGCAACTGAAACAGCCGAGAAGTTAGAATGATTTTTTTTTTTTCCTATGGGAGTATTTAAACCAGTATAAACATAGGCTGTAGGGGCACACTTTTAGACTAAGAAGAGAATAAATACCTGTGAATGCACCATCACCCTAGGAAAATTCAGCTGATTAATTTCAAATTAAGCCCAGAATTTTAAACTCGTGAATTTTATATTTAACAAAAATGTGATAGAAACTCAAATAATTTATTCTAATCTATTAGCAAAAGAACCCATGCAGAGAAAAAGGGCATCTATCTAACTTAGACCATTCACTGTGATCTCACTTCAAACTCTTTCAAAACTCTGGAAGGTAGGGATTCTTATTCCCTTTTGGGAGGTTAGGAAATTAACTTTCAAATAGGTTAGTTGAATTTATTTTCATCAAATAGGTAGACAGGGATATAGCAAAGACTTAGACTGTTTCCAAATCTGGTGTTTGTTTTTCTGCACCATGGACATTGTATTAAGTAGAGGGAAGATGGGAGTTTCAAAGCAAACCTTTTTCACTCAGTATAAGCTTGACTGGACTCCAGAGGAAAACTGTGAGTTATTGAGACAGTAGAAAGGGACAGAAACTCACATAGTTTTAATCCATATTTACATCACTGTTGATAAGAAAAGCTTTCTAATTCAAAGATTAATATACTTTATTATTAGATACTACATATACCTATATCAAATAATAGCAATGTTTATTGATCTATCGAAACAAATAGATCATTTTCTTTAATTTTTACATTAATCCTACAAAGAAGATATTTTTATTAACCGAAAATCTGAATGATTCTTGACTCTCAATGCTTCCTCCTGAATCTCTCTCAGATCTTTATTCTTTTTGCATCCACAGTGCTAATTCTCTATTTAAGGGTCATTCTTGAACTACTTCCTTGTATTTATAACAAGGCTCCTGCCTGCAATTATGCCCCATCCTACCTTCTTTCACTTTCTGTCCATTTATCTAAAATGCAACTCCTACACTTGAATACTCCATGCCCTATGAAATTAAGTCAGCATTTCTTTTTTATTAAATTAATTAATTAATTAATTTATTTTAATTAGTTTCAGGTATACAGCACATTTGGTTAGACATTTATATAGCTTATGAAATGATCCCCCTAATTGCTACTTCTCTCTTCTGGTTTTCCATCTAGCTAATATGTTAATGCTAACTGCATTCTCAATGCCGTGCTCCCCATCCACGTGACCATGAATCAACTGCTAGTTTGTACTTCTTTAATCTTTCACCTCATTCTCCCAGCCCCCCAACCCTCCTCCCCTCTGTCCATCACCAAATTGTCCTCTATATTTGTGAGTCTGTTTTTGATTAGTTTTTTCTTTTTGTTCCTTAGATTTCTCATATAAGTGAAATCATATGGTGTTTATCTTTCTCTGTCTGACTTATTTCACTCAGCATAATAACCTTTAGGTACATCCATGTCGTTGCAAATGGTAGGATTTCATTTTTTAATAGCTGAGTAATATTCCATTATATATATGAATCATAACTGCTTTATCCAATCATCTGTTGATGGGCATTTAGGTTGCTTCTATATCTTGGCTATTGTAAATTGTGCTGCCATGAATATTGAGGTGCATAGATCTTTATGAATTATTGTTTTGGTTTTCTTTGGATAAATACGCAGAAGTGTAATCACAGGGTCAAAAGATATATCCATTTTTAATTTTTTGAGAAACCGCCATACTATTTTCCATAGCAGCTGTACCAATTTGCAATCCCACCAACAGTGTATATGGGTTCCCTTTTCTCCGCATCCTCGCCAACACTTGTTGTTTTTTGATTTGTTAATGATAGCCATTCCGACAAGTGTCAGGTGATGTCTCATTGTGGTTTTAATCTGCATTTCTCTGACAATTAGTGACCTTGAGCATCTTTTTATATGTCTACTGGCCATCTGTACTTCCTCTTTGGAAAATTATCTGTTCAGGTCTTCTGCCCATTTTTTAATTGGATTTTTGTTTTCTTGTTGTTGAGTTGTATGAGTTCTTTATATATTTTGGATATTAACCTCTTACCAGATTTGTCATTAGCAAATATCTTCTCCCAATCAGTCAGTTGTCTTTTCATTTTGTTGATGGTTTCCTTTGCTGTACAAAAACTTTTTAGTTTGATGTAGTCCCCTTTGTTTATTTTTTCTTTTGTTTGTCTTGCCTGGGGAGATATATCTAAAAAGAAATTACCATTAATAATTTCAGAGAGTTTACTGCCTATGTTTCCTTCTAGAAGTTTTATGGTTTGGGGTCTTATATTTAGGTCTATAATCCATTTCGAGTCTATTCTTGTATATGGTGTAAGAAGGTGGTTCAGTGTCTTTTTTTTTTTTTGCATATATCTGTCTAATTTTCCCAAAATCATTTATTGAAGACACTGTCTTTACCCCATTGTATAGTCTTACCTCCTTTGTCATATATTAAGTGAGTGTATAGGCATGGATTTATTTCTGGGCTCTGTATTCTGTTCCATTGATCAATATATCTGTTTTTATGCCTGTACCATGCTGTTTTGATTACTGTAGGCTTTTAGTATAATTTGATATCAGGTAATGTGACACTTCCAACTTTGTTGTTCTTTCTCAAGATTGCTGTGGCTATTCGGGGTCTTTTATGGTTCCATATAAATTTTAGGATTATTTGTTCTAGCTCTCTGAAAAAAATGCCATTGGTATTTTGATAAAATTGTACTGCATCTATAGATTGCTTTGGGTAGTATGGCCATTTTAATGATGCTGATTCTTTCTACCCATGAACACAGTTTATGCTTCCATTTATTTGTATCTTCTTCAGTTTCTTTTTTCAATTACATAATTTTCTGAGAACAGGTCTTTTACCTCCTTTGTTAATTTGATTCTCAGGTATTATAATGTTTTTGCTGCAATTGTAAATGGGATTGTTTACTTAATTTCTCCTTCTGAAAGTTCATCATTGGTGTATAAAAATGCCACTGACTTCTGAATATTTATTTTGTAACCAGCTACTTTACTAAATTCATTGATCAGTTCTAACAGTTTTTTGGTGGACTCTTTAGGGCTCTGTATAGTATTATGTCATCGGCAAATAACGAGAGTTTTACTTCTTTCTTTCCAATTTGGATATCTTTTATTTCTATTTCTTGTCTTATTGCTGTGGCTGACTTTCAATACAGTGTTGAAGAGGAGTGGTGAAAGTGGGTATCTTTGTCTTGTCCCTGATCTTAAGGAAAATGCTTTTAGCCTTTCCTCATTGCGTATGATGTTAGCTGTAGGTTTGTCATATATGGCTTTTATTTTGTTAAGGTATGTTCCCTCTATTCCCACTTTGCTGAGAGTTTTTATCATAAATGGATACTGGATTTTGTCAAATGCTTTTTCTGCATCTATGAATATGATTGCATGGTTTTTATCTTTCAATCTGATAATGCGATGTATCACATTAATTGATTTGTGGATATTGTACCAACCTTGTATCCAAGGAATAAATCCAATTTGATCATGGTGTATGATATTTTTAATGTATTGCTGAATTTGGTTTGCTAATATTTTATTGAGGATTTTTGCATCAATGTTCATAAGAGATATCGGCCTATAGTTTTCTTTTTTTGTAATGTCTTTGTCTGGTTTTGGAATCAAGGTAGTGGTAGCCTCATGAAAAGAATCAGGGAGCCTTCCTTCTTCTTGAATTTTTTTGGAATAGTTTGAGAAGAATAGGTGTTAATTCTTCTTTGAATATTTGGTAAAATTAGCCTATGAAGCCATCTAGTCCAGGATCTTTGTTTTTTGGGGCAGTTTTTTATTACCGATTCTATTTCATTGGTGATAATCAGTTGGTTCAGATTTTCTGTTTCTTCTTGACTCAGTCTTGGGAGATTGTATGTTTCTAAGAATGTGTCTATTTTTTCCAGATTGTCCAATTTGTTGGCATCTAATTGCTCGTAGTATTTTCTTATGATCCATTGTATTTCTGTGGAGTCCATAGTTATTTCTCCTCTTTCGTTTCTGATTTTATTTATTTGAGTCCTCTCTCTTTTTTCCTTGATAAGTCTGTCCAAGGGTCTGTCATGTGTTTGTGTATTTTTCATTTTTTTTTCTTGTAGTTGATTTCTAGTTTCATACTACTGTGATCAGAGAAGAGAGTTGATATGATTTCAGTCTTCTTAAATTTATTGAGACTTCATTTGTGTCCTAACATGTGGTCTATCCTGGAAAATGTTCATGTGCACTTGAGAAGAATGTATATTTTGCTGCTTTGGGGTAAAATGCTCTGAAAATATCTATTAAATCCATCTAGTTTAGTGTGTCTTTTAGACCCATTGTTTCCTTGTTGATTCTTTACCTGGTGGGAACTACAAAGTGATTTGCAAATGGTTGTTACCTATGCTGGTTCTATAGGTAAGTGGAAGAGACAACACTATAGGCAGCGGTCGGTTATCCCCCATTCCTGACCTAGGGCAGTTTAGAAGAGGGACCAGTGCTCCTCAAGTCCCATCAGTTGCCTGTAAGTCTCTGAAACTGAAAGAGCCTCTGGGTAATATGCATGTTGGGTGGCACAGGGACCCCAGGAGTCTCTTGGGTCTATTGAGTAAATTTCCTCCTGCCGCTGTAGTTCAGTTTACTTGCCAATGATGTCTCTGTGGCTCTCTGTATAAGTTTCCAATCATAGCAAGGTCAGCTGCTGCCCACGTTTATGTTGGCAGCAGTGATCTGCTTGACCTTATCTTGGAAATGTGCAGCTCACAGTGCTGGCTGCCAGCTGTGAATGCTTGGCCCTGAATTGGCACAGGGCGTGGCAGCCATCCAACAACAAAAGCCTCAGGCAATCTGCAGATGGGGTGGGGCGGGTTGATATCCTCAGGCCAGAGCTTCCTAATGGCCCTGTGGGAGGGGTCTGCACAGCCAAGCTGGCATGGTCTGTAGATTACACTGTAGGAGGGCTGGACTAAGGCATTATGGTGGCTGCCCTTCTAGTCCTCATGCTAGTGCCAAGTAATGCAGACTTTCTCGGTATGAATCCCGTGCGAGCTTCTGACCCACTGCCGGTGTCCCGGGTGAGTGTCTGCAGGTCAGAAAACCTGTGTGCGGGTCCTTCCAAGGGGTGTCTAGGGTTTCAGTCTCCTGTCTCACCCAGGCAGCCAGAATACCCTCTGGTTTCTACAGTCAGTTATTGGAATCTCCTCTTCCCTGCACTGGGGAGCCCCCAAAAGAGACCAGACCCCCCTCTCCCTCAGGAGAGCTTCTGCATCCTCACTCTCCCTCCCGGTGACCCTCCACCACCCGCGGGTGCAGGTCCAGCCTGGTTGGTGACTTTGCCCTTCCTACTGGCTTCAGCGTGGCTCTTTTATATTATCAGATGTGCGTGTTACAATCAGCTGGACTTCAGGTGATTCTCCACATTGATTATTTTATAATTTGGTTGTAATTTCAGTGCAGACCTGGGAGGAGACAAACCCTGCTTTTTACCTAGTCCGCCGTCTTCTTCCCATCCATCAAGTCAGCATTTCTTATTATGAACTCCTTTTCGACTCTGCTCATTCATGTCTTAATAGAGTCAGTGAATATACATTATTCTTTCAATTAGATTGCCTGGAAAGGGAAGGAGCAATTTGATTTTAGATTGTTGGGATGTAGCACTAACACCGTTTTATATTTCCTGTTGTGAGTTCAGTGTTAAAAATCAATGGAGAAAGAGAGGATCAAAATAATTGACGAAATAAAGTCTTATAGGATCCATATGAAGGATGGAAGTACTACTGTCATTGTATATTGCAGATGCAGGTAAATTTAGATGAGATTGATTGAGACTTAGCTAAAGAAGTTCCTAAAGGAAAACAGCTTTAAATAATTAAGTAATAGAAGAAGAATGTTTTAAAATCACTGACCTAATGTTTTGCCTTTAGAAGCTAGACTAAGAAAAACAGTTAAAATTAATATAAGTAGAAGAATGAAAATAATAAATAGAGCAGACATGAACAGCATATTTTAAAGTTAGTGGAAAAAACAGCCAAAGCCATTTGTATTATAAGAGCAACAAAATTACCATACCCTTACCTGGACTGATCAAAAAAAAAAAAAGATGAAACAGAAATTACCAGTATTAAGACTGCCAGATTTTACCACCATTAGAGGGCTAAAACTGATACAATCAAATATGGAACTTAGACAAAATGGTTAAATTCCTTGTGAAATAATTTACCACAATTGACAAATGATGGAGCAGAAAACTTAAATTGTTTTATATCTATTAAATAAATTGAACTTGTTATCAAAAAACTCACAAAAACTCCCAACCCATATGGTATTACACATGTTTACTCAAATGTTAAGGAAAGATTAATGTCAAATTTATACAACCTTTTTCAAAAAACAGAGGTGAAACACTGCATGAATCATTTCATGAGGCCAGCACAACCTTAATACTAAATTCTGACAAAATTACAAAAATAGAAAATTAAAAACCATTATCCTTCATGAATATAGATGAAAAACCTTTAACCAAATATTAGCAAATAAAACAATATGTGAAAAGGATAAACACCATATTTAAGTAGAGAGTATCTCAGTAATGCCAGGTTGAAAAACAATGTAATTTACCATATTATCATAAAAATATAAAATCTTATGATATTTTTAATAAACGCAGATAAAATGCTGACAGAATTTGACATCAATTATGATTAAAAACTCTCAGCAAACTAAGCAATGAACTTCATTCATCTGATGATGATCATCTTTGTAAAACCCATAGCTAACATAGTATTTAACACCGAAAGGCTGAACTCTTTCCCCAAGTTGGAAACAAGGTAAGTATGCTTGCTATTTTAATTTCTATTTAACATTATACTGCATGTCCTTAACACTACAATAGGACAAATAACTAAGATAGGCAAAGAAGAAGTAAAACTCTTCCTATTGACATATGGTATATTAGTTTACATAGAAAATTTTACTGCATTTAACAGCTATTGAAATTAATAACATAAAAAGCCACAAAATACAAGATTAATTTGACAATTGGAATTTTAAAAATTCCACTTCAAATAATTCTAAAAATTAAAAAAAGTATTTATGAATATATCTAAGAAAATATGTACAAGACAACTACACTGAAAAATAAAAACATTACTGGGGAAAAAGACAAAAATAAATGCAGGGATATATCATGTGCTTGGGTTGGAATAAAACGGAAAAACAGAAAAAAACCTTCCAGTCCTTGGTGCTTCCAGACTTAGTGAACATACTGTTTCAAAGGAAGTGACTGTTCCCGGGAGTCAGTTTCCTAATTGTAACACAGCAAGCTGGGAAATAGTGGAATCTCATTACAGACGAGTCAGACGAAAGGAATACAACCCTAAATCCCACAGACAGGCAAGACGTTACTTGTCATGGGGGAAAAAATTTGTCTTTGTAAGAATTCAGAGATTATATCACTCAAATACCTAATCTAAAGATATTCCCAAAGATAGAACATTAACTGTATAACAAACTCAAATGGAGACTTCAAAATAGTGTTAAAGGCCAGGGGAAAGAGTTGTGAGAAATGATCCTTGATATGAATTTGATGTTAACCCACTATTAGAATCTATATCCTTGAAATAAATGTACCAGGAAATAATGGCAAATGAACAAGAATATTCATAGTGTAATAGTAAAGACTGACAGCGGTGAATTTTCATTAGTAAGAGACTGGTTGTAAAGATTGTGGCCTATCCATACCATGAAATTTCATGCACCCATTACTAAAAGAAAGGTAGATCTATAAGACACTATTGGGAAAGATATCTATGATATATATTTACCTGGGCACATCAAAAGCAAGATATAGTTGAAGATGCATTTAATATATGTTGTTTAAAAATACTGTGAAAATATAACAGCAATTGGACAATGTTTAATAAAGTCGAAAACATAGGCAGTATGAAAACGCAGTTTACATATATATTAATAAATTTTTGCATATTTTTATAATGAAACATGGCTAAATATGTTTATTGCTGCATCTTATTTTGCAGAGTGAAAAATTATAAACAATAGGTTATGAACAAACTATAGTATATTCATGTGAAGAAATAATATGCTAAAGTTAAAATGAATCGAAGTGAATATTTCAGGTACAGGTAGATCTCAGGTAATCTGGGAAAAAATAAGTTAACAATGATTTTAATATTTATATTAATGATGAAACACATAAATAGTATGTTGTTTTTATATATGATATATTCTTGTGTTGCAAAATACCAACCACAGATGTGAAGATACACACTATTTGGTAATGATTGCCTCTGGGACAGAAAGGAAATGAGATGAGGAAGAAACAAATCTTTAACTAAATTGTGGTTTATTCCTTCAAAAGACTTTTGAAGCAAATGTGATACAGTAATATTTTTAAAATTCTAGGTGATCCTCAAAAAGGTATTATATTATTCTCGTTTGGAGATAAGATTAAAAAAATATTGGATCATTGGATTCTAGTCCTTTAAGCAGCTGTAGTTATAAAAATAAAAACTGATTTAAGAAAACTTAGATATAAAAAATACTTATTTGATGCATGCCATGTTCTGTGGCATGTAAAATGTTGCAATATCTCAGTTAATCCTCAGAATAACCTTATATGGTGGATGATATTTTTGTTACCACTTTATAGGTTAAAAAACTGAGCTATAAAGAGATTAGGCTTATTGTCTCAAGTTATAGATTCAGTTAGTGGTAGAATTGGAATTGGAAGTAAAGCATCGTGTCTCCAGGATCTGGTTTCTTAACTTTCATGTGAGATTTTTTCTTGGACTTTAAGTCCTTTGTTTCCTGAAAAGTAAATCAGGAAATTTTATTGTATAAGTGGGAAGGCATGAAATGAATGGACTGGCAGAATTTGGGCCCTGTTAGGTGGGGTTTGGTTGTTCTAAGGGTGCTCATACAGGGCAACGGATATTAAATTGACTATGAGAATTTGGAAATTAGTCCAAAGGGAGTGTGGTATTTAAAGGATTACTTGAACTCAGACAGTTGCTTTGTCAGAAGACTGCTTGTTATCGTTTACTCTGGCATTGGATAGCAAAGCCAAAGCAAGGAAATACAGTGAACTCAATTATTTTGCCCAGCTATGTTCCTTGAGTGGGTGAGGAAGGATGAGAAGAATCTCTTTTCATGCTCACTTTGCTTTCAATGTAAGAAATATTACATTAGTAAGACATGTTTTTATCCAGCCCTGTTCCCACAGAGAGAAGGAATAGCTACTTCTCAGGAGAGTAGAAAGGAGAGGAGAATACTTTCAACCTCCTTGCTTCTACTCCCACAGGAGGGTTAAATTTATTCTTTAAAGAAAGTTGTGGTTTATTTAATAACTTAGTGTATCATGATGAGAAAGAAGGTAGATTTCATTACTTTTGCACTACTGTGTAAATAATGGTTTTAGGCAAATGAAGCTATAAAGCCTTCTAGTTATAAAACTTTAAGGATTGATATTTTATTGTAAAGAAAAAGTCAAACAGTTAATAAATTTTGATAAGATTTTACAATACATAGAATGACTGTCAATAGCATTAAAATTTGGTATTTTTTGAATGACTCACAGTGTTATGCAACTCACTGCCACATAATCTTTATTACCCTTTCTCCAATGAGTGCACCTAAACCCCACAAAATACACTTTTTAAAATAGTGTGAATTATGAAAAAAATAAGTAAGCTTTGGTAAAGAGGTATTGTTTGAGTTATGTCCAAACCTACCTCGTGGGTGGTCCGATTGTGCCTGTGTAAAGGATCCAGGTAATAAGACCTGGTCCTTGATTTGGGACTTGAGAAGGCAGATCAAGAATGGAGACCAAGAAAGGAGGCAGAGGATAATGTATAATTAAAATCTTGAGTAAAGTTCAACAATCAGCTAAGAAAAATTCTAACATGTTCTCCTCATTTGGACCTCCATTACATCTCTTTCATCTCATTTAAAAGTATAATATCCTAACTTTCATAGTATTTCATTGTATTTGTTTTATAACCCATATAAACCAAGTCACTTGAGCTCAGAAACTGTATCATACCCTTACTGGTTACCTCATCTATGACTGAGTAGAAAGCCTTTTTTTCTTGATACAAAGTCATTAGCTATTGATTGAAATAATGAAAGAACATGTTATCCTAACATAAATATGTGGCATTGCCTCCAAACTATGCCTATTCCATATGGGCACATATGCAGAGTGAAACTTGTATTATCAAAGCACAGAGCCTCATTGCCAGTGCCAATATTCCCAGCCCTTCTTGACCAGATCATCTTTATTCTACATTGAAGTCATAGGTGGCAAACCCAAGCCTAGCTAGGTTTATTATGAATATACATTGTTGGTATCTAGAGTAAAAAAGAATATCCAAAATAACAGTCCTCACTACAACTGGAAATATTTAAACACTATGATTTGTTATCTCCTTTTATAAAAGGATATCACATTATTGTTAAAATCGACAAAACTGAGAACTCTTTTGGAAACCAGCTTAAAAGACTATAGACTAGCAGTGTTCAATAGAACTTTACATGATGATGCAAATGTCCTATATTTGTGTTGTACCGTATGGTAACCAGTGCCCACATGTGGCTGTTAAGTCCTTGAAATGTGGCTATTGAGACACAGGAACTAAATTTAAAATTTTATTCTTAATTAGATGTAAACAACTACACATGACTGGTAGCTATATTTTGGATAGTGTAGTGGAACCATTTTGCAATTCAAACTCCAGACTCTAGATTATTTACGCCTCTCGAATCTCCGAGGGACAGACTTTATGCCATTTATAACTGTGAAGCAATAGAAAGAAAATGACATTTAAAGATTAGGCATTGAAAGTCTACAGAATGTATCACAAGCCAGAACCTATAATAACTAACATTAACTTAAAATACTTTCTATGCACCAGACGTTGATTAAAGCAGTAACTCGTTTATATATCATAACAACCCTTTGAAATTAGTACTATTAGCATACCCATTTTATTGGTGAGGAAAATGAAGCACAGAGAAGGTAAGTAACTGGCCTAGGGCCACTCAGCTAATAACTGTTAGAGTCTGGATGCAAGCAGTTTGCTCAGAATAGAGCCTCCAAGTATAGCTTTCATCTTTCCTGAAGCATGTATTAGAATTTACCAAATCTAAAATGCTATTAATTTAAGATCCTCCATTATTTTATCTACCCTTAAGAAAAGAAAAACAAACATTACCAATTAACGGACAGGCCACTAATTATAAAATGCAATAGGAAATGTTATCACATGGAAAAAAATCTGACTTAGAGGATATATTTTAGCGTTGCTGATAAGATTTGGGTCTTTTTAGCTAAAAGTAATGATGCACTTTAGAGTAAAATACATGAAGTTGGTATTGTTATTGTGGCCTGAAGATAAGAGATTAGAACAAAATAAGATTGGATTTGAATAAAACTCTTTCAGGGGCTATACCTTTTGCAAGAAATAAGGACAGTGGAGGTATGCATTAAGAGCTGTTTGTCAACCCTGATCATTCACCATTTAATCCATGTGAGCACCAGACTCTGCATACTCAATACAGATGTGTCAACTGCATTTTCAGGGATAAACCAGGACTATATTCTCCTTGATTTTGATAGGATAGCATTCTAATCTATTTCTGCCTTTTCATAGACTTGACAAAAGTGAGGAGTGGAGGAAGCATTAGACAAGTCAATGGCAATGAGGAATCAATCCATTGTGGCTGCTAAAGTATAAAAATTTTTATAAGAAGAAACTTGGAAATGTTTCTTAAATTTAGTACACTGCCATAATGTCTTCTTAATGATACCTCGACACTTTGCCTGGAAAGCCTTCCTGTTCTCCCTAAGCAGAAGTGTATCTTATCCTAAACTCCAGTTGGTCTTTACATAAGAATGATGTCATGGTGTTGTAATCCTGTATTTTGAAGGCTATCTTTCTTTTATACAGTATACTTTTCATGTCAGTACTTGTGTCTTTTCGTCGTGTATCTTTAATACCCAGAAAATGCCTGCAACATATTAGAAAAATCACTTGTATTAAATAAGCAAAGAGTTATCCAGCCATGGTCACCTAACAACTACCAGGCAAAGAGAAGAAAAATTTAGCTTTCTTAGGTGTCTATGATGCTGCCTAAATATATTCAATGCTCCGGAATCTCTCTAACAATTATTGCTACAATAGCTAACTTGACATAGTGTGTACATGTTGCTTGGTCTGGTCAGAACCCATGCTCCCTTCTAATGAGAGAGGCTCGCTCTCTCTGATGGGGTTGCTGACTTGGTAAGATGTAGATCTAGAGCTTTTTATAGGCTTTGGCTTCCACATGGGGAGAGTCTGCATGAGAATGAACCATCACAAAGAAATAGAATGAAGAAGAGTGGAAAGAGTTCTAGTAGCCTCATTTGGATACTTGCATCTATCAGTAAATAGACTTTTCAATTACATAAGCCAATAATTCTCCACTTTTTCAAAGCTGAAATAAATTTGAGGTGAATAAGTTGTTGAACTGGAAGATAGCCCTTTCACTAATGCTATATGAAAACAGAATAGTTTATGTGCCTTTCTTCAAGTGGTATTAGGTGACTATTTTATGCCAGTACTTTTCTTGTTCAAAATATGGAAGATTTTATTTATTGGTCCTAATATTGAAGTCTTTAACATGTCTGAATTGTTATTCAGTACTTGGTTATTAACTATAAATGTGGTATTCCCTTGCTAGGTTTTGGTAGAGCAGCTACATGTAGAAATATAAATACCATGGGAATAACAGGAATATACTGAAGTACATTTCATGTAATGTACCATGTCCTATGGAAGAGTACTACTGCTCATCTCGCTTAGCCAATATTTTTTTAATTCATGTTCTTTTCCCAACATTGAGATAGATATTATTTTCAACAACTGAAAAGGAGCCTAAGATCTAATATATATTTTTTAACCCTATGGCTTTAAAGAAAAAAAGCTATTTACAATTTTTAATTTACTAGCCAATTAGGAGATATATGTACACTTGAAATCATGGCAGAATGGAGTAAACACTTGAATTCTGGTCTAATTTTGAATTTACCATCTACGAATCAGGCATGTTGGGTAATTTGTTTAATATTTCTGAGGTTTCTTTTTTTTTTTTTTTAACAAGCATGTGGGATTAGATTATTGGAGATTTCTTCAATCTCATGTAATAAAATGTGGAATGATAACCTTAAGAGGTCATTCCTGGGAGTCCTCTGATTCTGAATAAAATTAGAAGGAATCTTGCATCCCACTTTATAAGTCTTAACTCTGACCAATGTAGTCCATTCTCACTAAATGAGACCATATTCCTAGTGTTGCTAGAATATTCTCCCTAAACCAATGCTAACCAATTTTTTACTGATATTAATACTGTGTTAGTAATATAGTTTATGGAATTAAACTAATACTGGAAATGGGATTAAGAAAAAACTCTGTGTATAATTCACCTCTGAAATGTTCTGTTCCCAACATTAATACACTTTATCTCTGAAAGACTAATACTTATCTTAATTAGGTATTAAATAAATTAAGTATTATTAGATGATACCTATCTGTTTCAGGCACTGTGCGAAGAATTAAATGAATCATTTAATTCTCATTCTAATTTATGATAGATGTACTACTTAATGGATGAAAACATGAGACTATTCAGTGGTTGCATCAGAATTCATTATTTTGCCTATTTGATCAAATTTAAACTTAAGTTTCCAAACCAAAATTAGATCTTATTAAAATATTTTTCTTATTCTCATAACTTACATAGGTTTAAAAATATGCTTTTTTCATTTTATTTATAACTCCAGAGAAAACCAGAGGATTGGGGATCATGCAATTTCAAATAATTTGTCATTTTGCTAGTAGAATCTCTCATTTGGAGTGCACTGCAATACTGCTGCTGTGTTATAGCGCCACTATTATTAAGGATGGGTTAGATTATGTCATGATAAAGAACAACCTCAAAAATTTTGATGCTGCATAGCCAAGGTTCATCACCCATGTAAAGTCTACAGTTAGTCTGAGCAACTTCCTAGGAGAAATTGTCTCCATGTAGTCCAGGCTGGAAAAAGCCACCAGCATCCTGTAGCTATGCCATCTCGTAAACCCCTCTTAGTCATTGTAGCAGAAGAAAGTTAACCACTAGCAACTAAATTCTTCAGTCTACTAATGCCAAGCATAACTTAAAAAAGAAACTCATTGACCACGACTGGAAAAGGGGATTTTGAAAATAGAATCTTCCATGTGTCTAGAGAAGAAGAAACTAGATATGGGGAACACTAGCGATGTCTTCCCAAATCGTCAGCACCAGATTTCCAAAGTCACTGTGCATGTCTCTATCAAGTTGGCAGAGGTTAAAGGACTGGGACGACTCATACATGAGAAATTGGTTTGCCCCAGGCGTAGGCATGGCACTTCAGCTCAAATTCAATCATACCAAACTTCAAGGGAAGCCAGGAAATGTAATCCAAATGTGTGACTGAGAAGAAATGGAAATGAATTTGGAAATGGGCTGGTATTCTCTGTTGCATGGCTTGGCCAATATTTTTCCCTTTCCTGGGCCACACTTCCCAATCTTTTTTTTTTTTAATTGAGGTATAATTGGCATATAACATTATATTAGCTTCCAGTGGATGAAATATGATTTGATATTTGTATATATTGAAAATGATAACAAAGTAAGTCTAGTTAACATCTGTCACCATCCAGTTACAGTTTTTTTCTTATGATGAGACTTTTTAAGACACTTTCAAATATATAATATAGTATTAATTGTAGTCACCATGCTGTACATTTTATTCCCATACTTACATATTTTATAACTGGAAGTTTGTACCCAAGTCTTAGTGCTTTCTTCTCTTCAAGTCAGTGCAAATATCTACTCTAGCTATCTCCCCTGTATTCCAACTCATATATCATATTGGATATTTCAAAATCATGTCCAGAACTGAATATTTGATTTCTCTTCCTATGCTAATGTATTCAAATTAGCTCATTCTCTTGGATCTACCTTCAAATTATATTCAGAATTGAAATAAATCTTTTCACTGTCACCATTGGTGCCTAATCCAAGACACCTTCTCTTACTCGAATGAATGATTGCAAAAACTTCTTAACTGGTGAAACTTGCTACCCTGGCCCCGACATTTAGTTCCCATGACAGAGGCAAGAATGATCTACGTAAAGCATGAATTAGATTTTGCCACACTACATTTTCAGACTTATGCTGGTGATATTCCTTTTCACTAATTGTTACATGTCCCTCAGGCAGTAAAGACATCTCTTGTTTCAGGGGACAATTAAAATGTGCTGAGCCACAGTCAAGATTAGTAGACCCACCTGATCTCTCCTTATGTTTTTCTGTAATGGTCCATGTTTCTCACTTTTACTCCCAACAATTGACAGTGATTATATAGAAAATAATGTTTTTTTTTCTCCTTTGCAACATTGGGTATTAGCCTTACAGTACTGTGTTTTCCTGGCAGCTTATGAAATTTGCCATATGTCTTTCATATGAAAGTAGATGTCACAAAGAACGTAGCTATGAGTCTGTCTTGTGTCTTCTACCATTGCACTTAGGCAGATACCATTGCACTTAGGCATATACACATGCATACACACATATAAAATCTTCCACCTTCCATTTATAGTATATTTGTATTTATATTTATTTGTATTTATAGTATATTTGCGTATTTCCAGTGTGTTTGTATTATAAGATATTGCTAATGTTTAATATTTCTTGTGATATGCATTATATCTTGACATCTACAGATATTATTTTACCACTTTTCTTAACAGTGATTTTAATCATGTAGTATTTGTATATGTGTGTGTGTATTTTGCTTTATTTTTGCCTTTTCAATTTTTTTCCCTGTATTTTATTGAAGTTTCAAAGACCATAAAGCTCTATATGGGGAGATAAAATACAATTCTTTGCAAATATCAAACATTGTTTACTTCTTTTTTTCAACTTTTAAAGTTGCCAATACATTTTTACATTTGCCAATTTCATTTGGTATTTGCTACCTCATATGAAGTATGATTGATTTTTTCCACTTAATTATTTTTCTTTAAAAGTCAAAATAAGCCTTGTACATGATTTTAAAAAGCACGTAGTATGTGAGGAGTTATAACAAACTATTATTTTATTTTCTCCAATCTAGAAGATAGATACAGATTAGGCAAATGTCATTTTTAGTCATCTTATTCTTGAGGAGCGAGTAAGAAATATTTTTTTCTAATTATGGAACAATGTTCTTTTTATACACAGAACCGTGTTGAAAGATATGTAATATACGTTGGAAGATTGTGTTTTTGACAAAGTTGTTGGAGTTGCATGCAAATCATAGTTACTTTCTAGTTGATGCAGATATTTAGCAAATATGCAGAGTGTTTGCCATGAGTAAAACTTTGTGTGGAGGCTTGCTAATGGATGACATGACAATTCAGACTCGGAGTCTATCCTCACTGGGTTTGTAGTCTAGAAGGGAAATGATAAAGGAAGTAAAATCCATACATGAAATCTTGCTTGATCTGCCTTTTCCTACCAACTGATCTCTTTTGTTTGTTTCCCATTTTGTCTCTTCCTCTTGAAGAACAATGTTCTGTATCAAGTTATGATTAGTTGTTCTGGCATTCTCTAAAAAATGTAACCTGAAGATAATTAAGGGTTATATTTGATTATATCCAATAATATGTGCCAACTATTGAATTCTCAATAATGTTCGTGGAATCAGTGAATGGTCCCCGTTCAAAAGATATATACTTATTTAAGGAAATTTTGATAATGTGCAATGATATTCTAAATAATAGAGGAATAGGACTAACATTATTTGTATCTTGATAAGAAAAGGAAAGACAAAAGAGAAATGATTTCATTAATTTTATAAAATATTTACATTTTTTAAGTAAGTAGTAGTAAGTAATGCTAATCCGCCTTCTCTGTGGAGAAATTTCTTTGAGGATTCTCTTTCTCTCTCTCTTTTTCCTTTGAGATGGTTTAATGGTCAGCTGGGACCACTGTACATTCAGACTTTTCTACTAGGCAACCATTAAGTATAACATATGGCTACTTGAAAAGATCATAAATACAGGCTCCTTATTTATTATGGTCTTTATGAAACAAATTCATAGGGATGGAGATCTCCTAATCTAGTTTAATCTAAATAATTTAATTGATGTACTAAGAACCATATACATTAATCCACAAACAAATTTATATCTGAGCTTTCCTTCTGGGACTGACAAGGAGTTTTGATGAATTGATATGTTTATGAATAGAGTCTATGGAAAAGTCTCTAGATGTAACAGTATGTTTGCCTGTTACCGATCTTCAGATGGATGCTCAATGTGAGAGGTAGCCAGAAGACTTGTTGTCATGATAGTAGCCATTTGAACTAGTTTCAAATTTGTATAGTGACAGGTGTTATACTACTTAAAATTTCAAATAAAATGAGATCTGTGAATTTAACTAAAAACCTGAAATTTTTACCGTTATTGTTTATTAGTTTGAACAACATATAGATCTTTTATAAATGAGATCTCCTAACATACTAATCAATATCACGAACCTTAGATTTAGACACCCTAGCCTGTGCTTCAGTTTCTTGTCATTTTGATAAGATTAACAGTACCTCATGGCATTATGTGACGATTAATGGCTACATTTTCGAAAAGGATTTAAAATAGAGTCTGGCCCATGCTAACCATTCCTACTTGTCATAATTGTCATGGTTCTTATCATTATTATTATACACTTACAATTGTGTTATTTACTTTCTTTAAATCTTGGTTTTCTTATCTGGGTAATTGAGACTATGCTATTTATACTAAAGGGTGTTTTTGTAAGTAGAGATTAGTTATGGCTAGCTCATCAAAAGCATTATACAAATCAAAACCAATATTTTGTTTTATTATTAAAACTATTATTACTTTATTATACTATGCGAACCTTTGGCAAGATTATTTAATCCCTCTATGCTTTAATCGCTTCATCTGGAAAAGCGAGACAACACTACTATGCAATAGAGATTTTTTTTTATAAGGACAAATAGAGCTCATAGTAAGAATGCAGTAAATAATGGCTACAATTATTTTCATGTTGTTGTTGCTGTTACTGCAATGATTTAGTGTGGCATAACTACCCATAATATAAACCAAAATGCTTTTCAGTCAGTTCTCTGAAATTCTATCCATCAAATAGTCAAAGAGATTCGGTGATTGAAGATATCATATGTGCTGTCTTTCATAACCAGACAATTTTAATATTATACTGTAGTGTATTTTATTTTATAAACCACAGGTATTTGCCATTAGATCAGATGGAAATATTTTTCTTTCATTTGCTATAGCAATTATGTATCACTTGTCACTATTTTTCAAAACAAAATGTCATCTCCAATGGGAAGATGAAACGGAAATTTCAGATGTCATAATTGTCAGGAGAGTCATAACATATTACATGAAGATTAAAAATGTGCTAGAAGGTAAGGAAAATAGAATCATTATCTCAGGAAGAATTCAGTCTGCTGACACATAATGCACGCCTGTTGGATAAATAAATGGCTGGTTCAGTCTGTTTTATGCCACCTGCCATGCATAGTGTATCTTAGCTAAGGACACTAAAGAGCTATTTTGAAATTTTCAATAGAACTTAATCAAAGTTTTAGATTAAATCATTTTTTATGATCAAGGACTAATACTGAGTAACAAATTTAGAAGAAGATACATTTTTTATCTTACATTTTATTTTCAATGATTTTTGGAAGTAATGTGATCATTTTTTTCTTTTACACAGGACTTATATAATCCTTGTTTCTAAGCCGTGAAGAATGTACAATCAAATCAAATGTACACTCTAGTGTACATTTTTTCTCTATAGATGAGAAGCTGTAGCTTTATAAAAAGTTAAAACCTCTCACATTGAGCACATCTGTTTAGAACTAGAATAAAATTATGGAAAATTAAAAATGTGCTAATTTGTAAGTTTATTTGTTGAGAAAAATATTGCAAGGAGAATTGAGCTAGTTGCATGTCTTACCTGTTTTGTAGTACTGAGAAGTATGTTAGAGAATGGCATGCTCATACTGAGTTTGCCTGAGACAGTCCTGGTTTAAACCTTGTGTTACGTGATCATTAACAACACAGCCTTCCTTCTTCAAATTGTCTTGTTTTTAATGATGTATTATATGACCATTGTCCTTAAGGGAGATGAAATCTGAGCTGCATTCTGAAAGATGAGAAGTTAGGTAAAGAAGGTTGCAAAACTGGGAAGATTATAAAAGAAGAGGTAATCACATTTTCTAAAACCCACAGCAGTGAGCATTTTTTGAGGAACTACAAGTTCAGTTGTGAGTGCAGTGTAGCATTTGAAGGAATGAAGCATTGAGAATTAAGTCTAAATGCGAAGGCATGAATCATTCAATTCCTTCTTGTAGAAGGCTTCGGTTGTTCTATTTTACTTTAATTATTTTGTTATTTTTAAATTTAGATTTGTCCCTGATCTCCCACCATCCTGGTCCTGATCATTCAGCTGGTTGCCAACAGTAGACATTTTTTAAGACAGATTCTATCACAAAACAGGTTTCCTGCCTATAGTTTTTCATTCTTTGCCCATGACATCTATATAACCATGAGATATAGACTAGATGTTTGTATTCTCCCCACATTCATAAGTTGAAATCCTAACCTTCAATGTGATGATATTTCAAAGTGGGGCCTTTGAGTGGTGATTAGGTTATGAGCCCTAATGAAGGGGATTAACATTCTTACAAAAGAGATGCCAAAGAGCTAGCTCCCTTGCTACTTCCACCATGTGAGGACACAAGAAGACAGCCATCTTTTAACCAGGAAGTGGGTTCTAACCAGGCATCAAATCTCTAGGTACCTTGATCTTGGATTTCCCTGCCTCCAGAACTGTGAGAAATAAATGTTTGTTATAGCAGCCAGAATGGACTAAGACATACCTGAAGTGTAGTTTTTAAGTTTTTCCTTCAACACCTGTTACTCTATTATTAATTAATTTGTTCCTCCAATGGACTTTTTAAGAAGTACAGATGTCCCATGCTCCACTGGCATGGTTCTCTTTAGTATTTTAAGTGCACTTTTAGCAAGAATGGGTTTATCTTGGTTGCCGAATGCCCTAGAGAGAACCTTGGGAATGGAAGAGAATGAGTTAAAACTTAAATGGAGTTCATGATTCTTTTGTTATTTTATGAATCCTCTGCCTATAAATTATGCTCATATGTCCCACCCATCTCCATAAAAATTAGCTTCTTCTTGAAATGACACTGTATTGCAAGGCATTTTGAAATGGAGAGTTGGGAATTAAGGCTCTACTCAAGTCTTCTTCCGATAATTAGCCATATAACCTTCAGCTAATACCAAATCAATCTTAGCTTCAGATTTCTTTTTTCCATTATAAAGGAGTTGAATATACAATGACTCATGCCCTCTGAGCTCTAAATTTCCACAAGATTTAGAAATCTCTTAAAATGTCCCTATGCCCTAGGGAGAGCCTCAAGCGTGCAGACTGTATTTGGCCTGCTGACCCAAGCACAAATCATTGCCTACAGTGACCGGGCCTGGATGAAGTGTGCTTCTCTGACAGCATTCATGATGAATCCTGTGGCAGTCATAAAGCTCACATGACAGTGCTGACCTGTATTATCGGCAAAAATTTGTCCTTCTCAGCCTCACAAGGTGATGACTACTGCTCTTGCATTGAAGTCATAGTTTGAGGCCAAATTCATAGAGAGCAATCAGCACAAATGACTTGAATTTAATAGTCTTACATGGAAAAACCTCTGCACCAAATCGATAATAGCCTTATCAATATTAGGAGTCAAGTTCTTCAAGCATCTCTAACAGAAATTGAAGAAAGAAGTTACATTATTTTTTTTCCTGAGAATAAAATTAGCTAGGACATTCTTAAGATTCCAAGAGACTTAAAAATCTTTTTGTGCATTTTGTAAATTGTTGCTGATATGACCCACACCTAAACTTGTCGGTGGGCATCTTTTCCTATAATAATTCATGTTAATTCCTAATGTACTGTAGGTGTTTTTTAAAAGGAAAGATCCTGGGAAGACCTTTTGTTTCCTGACTCTTTACCTGTTTTGCAGGTGGAGTAGAGAGGAAATGTTCTGTGTAGTATTGATCATCTGCATCTACTACTTTTTAAGAGTCTGATTTTAGAGATTTGTGTTTAGCAGTATTTGAGCACATATTATAAGCCAGGACTCTAAAATATGATTTCATTATATATATTTTTCAGGATTGAAATCCAGATCTTAAAAGTCCTATATAAGGTTATCTCCCCTATACCACAATGCCTCATAGTTATGTGATGGATAGTGGAGAAAAGAAATTTTTTTTTTTTGTAGCAAATTTGAATTTAATGTTAAAGAGTATCATAGTATCAGTGATAAAGGCGTTGAAGCATTTCACAATTGACTTAAATCTTTGTTTTCTCAAAAATAAGAATTTCATGTGTCTATATAACATAAGGAATCACTAGGCTAATGATGGTGATCTTAAAAGTCATGGGATATGTTTGAAAGTTAAGAAGGATAACTAAAAGTCTTTGTCACAAAAACTTCCCTCTTATTTTTGACAACAGCCTCTTTCCAAAGAGACTTTCACTGTTGAAACATTTGCTTCTTTACTTTGCCGTGGTTCTGAACAGTCAGGTCCCAAGTTCTGTTCTATGGTTGCTCCTCCTCTGATAATTTCTCTTAACACTGCTTCACTTGGAATTGGCGATTTATGGACTTTTCCAGCCATGTCAAAACATTGGAAATAAACATAATAAAACCTATTATTCATTCACTCATTTATTCATCCAACATATATGAATCCCCCTCCAACCAAATAATACTAGAGACATTGTACACGGCCCAGGGAATGCCTTGTTCCACTTGTCAGCGCATGCGTTACCCATGGAACTCACAGGATCATTTGTGCTTTTGTTGCTGCCCATTCCACATGTTTGTATCCCTAGTTTTTAAGACAGTACTTGGCACATAGCGTGCACCCAATACTCACCTCCTGACTCATGCTGACTGTTCTCTGGTGCCCAGCTTTACCACATAACAAAATGCTGGAGTTAAAAAGGACTACATTGTTCATCTATCCAGATACCCCAATTCTTTAGAAGAGAGAAAGCTATCCGTAAAGTGAATACACACAGAGAGAAACATGTTATATCCAAAGTTACTCAGATTAGGAGCAGAGCTGGGGCAAACATATTTGGTTTTTTGTTTACTGCCTATTACAATAGCTTTCTTACATTATGGTCTGCATTCTAAATTCACGATGAAGCATAGCATAAAATTAGTAATAATACTTATAACTCAAAGTACATTATGAACTATATTTACTAAAAAGCTGATAAAATCAGATGCTAGGCTTTCATTCCATAAAATTTTAATTGATGTCTCTAACAGGTATAATTCTAGGGAGAAACTTGGTTTTAATTCTGTGTCATCTCACATCTGTCACCAGTCTCAGCACAATGACCGTCCTTGGGTATTGATAGAAAAAATGAGTTTCACAATTAATCTCTTTATCAACAGTAGAAAATGACTCCCTCTGAGGCCCTATTTGAAATGTAGTCTGGGGATATATTTACTTCTTGGATCAAGATGAAGCATTTAGGGGAAAGAGGAGTATAATTTTCTTGTGACAAGAGCAAAGCTCTGGTGTTCAGAGGCAAATACATTTAACCAGTGGATTGGATAGAGATTAAAAAATAATAACTGTGTTCCTACAAGTTTACTGTTATAGCTTCATACCAGTTGTGTTTTTGCTTGTTGATTTTAAGTAGTCTTGTCTACCTTTTACAGCATTTTCCTGTCCCTGTGGGTTAAGGTGAAGTGTTATTCAGAGAAGATTAGCTGTGACATTTCTGTGTCAAAATCTGACCCCGGGCCTGGGCATGGTTTGTTCTCACGTAGCAAAAGCCATCGGTTGGTTATTTCTGAGTACAAATCTCCGCAGAAAGTTCTTTTCAGTCTATGTGACAATGAAAAACCTAGTACACTAGATTTTCACAATGATATTAGTAAAAAATACAATCTCACATTTATTAAAGATTTACTCTGTTCCAGATTTAATGCTAAAAGCTTAAAATCAATTTGTATATTTAATCCTTACCAACTCTAAGGTGGGTTACATTGTTATTTGTATTGCACATGTAAGGAAAATTAGGTTTAAAAAATCAGGGCTAAAACACATTGTTCACTTGGATAGTTATCAATATGCAATAATAACCTTTATTATACAAACTTTTTTATACATTCAACCAAAATAACCCTATGGAGTAGCCACTATTATTAACTCAACCATATTAAATTGAGAAATAATACAACTTGACTAATCTTATTGCTAGTAAGAACAGCTGAGGTGTTGAGATTTTGACCCATGCAGTCTATTATTTTATTGTTCACTCGATATGATGCAGATATTGGCTGAATATGGTATCACTGCACATATTGTGTGAAGTGCTACATAACTTATCTCTAATATATTAAATAAAATATAAATAGAGTATATGCTGAAGTTTCATCACAAAGTATTAGTATACTTTTTAATTTTAAAAGGCTGGATTATAGATAAATAGAAAATAGTTGTAATTGTTACTCAAATTCTAAATTAATTTTATTCAGTCACAATATAGATTAGAATATACTTTTATCAGATTGTTTATAATCATCTCACTACATTGTAAAACATGATGTGACAATTTGTAACTTAAATTTGCTTTTGAATAAACTTTGAAAATTTTAATAAATAATAGTTTGATAGAAATACCATACAAATTATATATTACCTTGTGATAATATCTGTTTACATAACAGGCATTTCTAGATTTTTTAACAGTAATCTACTCCTGGAAATCAAATATTCTGCATGAAATCTTTAAGAGGAAGCCAATTTCCCTTTATTTCAAGTGGGAAAAAATTATCATGCATTTAAACATCAACTCAAACCTTCAGTCGACATTCCAAAATGTAACTAAAACACAAGAAACCAATGCTTTATATATAAGTAGCAAACTGCTTTCTGATCACCAGTTAATATGGTTTGTTAACTATTGGCCCCTTTCTTTTTCTTCTTCTCTACAATTCCTTTAGCTCCTTCCAGGCTTTTTAGGGACCCACTAGGAAAAACAATAGTTATGTTAGAAAATCCCTTTGGAAATATACTCAGGATGAGCACACAATGGCAGTAAATTTTTCTTCCTGATTATGAAACTATATTGTCCTCATACTAATATCCAAGAGGCACATTTTTGGGGGGGTGGGAGGAGGGGGATGCGCACTTAGTGATCTTTTCAAATGCCTAGATATAATTGTGTCTTATGACCAGCGGTGTTTGAAATATAACTTAAGGGTTTACTACAATCATTTTGTGATAAAATTGTATTGAATTCAGGGGATATAAATGCAAAATATTTTAAAATAAACATTAGCTGAATACCATTTTGTTAAGAAACAGGAATGTCTGGAGCACTGGGTATCAAATACTAAAAGGCCTTCTGCCACGGAGGTGTTTATTTGGAAGAAGTTTTTCAGTGTATGCCTACATTTCAGTTTGAAAATTAGTTGTAGGTATTAACATATGTTTACATGGAGTGCCTGTATGTCTGTCTGTCTCGCTCTTTGATGATGAAATAAAGCCAGAGACTATGACAGTTGAACATTTTCTGTTGTATTCTCTTAGATTTTTTTGTCCTAACAGAGAAATATTTTTTCAGTGCAAACTAAATCCTGGAATTGCTTTGAGACTTTTTCAGTTGCTTTACCACAGTTCTGAGCAAAATTCCCTTTGCCCTTGTGTAAATGCAGATGAGGGAAAATAATCTGAGATGGGCCACAGAAGTGTGTGGGCAGCATTTATTTCTGAGACTAAAGATAAGAATGCAAATTTCCTTACGTTTAATGAGGTCTCAGGTTCCGCATTCTGAAAATGTGAGCATTTAGAATTGTGGAATGATGTGTAGTAAAAGGTAGAATAAACTAGATTTGTATGGTGATTGACATTTGTCTATGTAATCTCTGTGCTGTGCAATCTTACAGCAAGGAATTCATATACTCTTTAACATCAGTGAAGAAGCAAGCCTCATAGTAAAAATAGTGCAACAATTACAATCGACCTTGCTTTCAAGAAATATTATTGTACGGTAGGTGGCAAATATTATCATCGCACTTATGCAGATTTTGTTTTCCTTATGGGTTTGTCTGATGTTCAAATCTAAGGCAATTAACAATGGACGAATGCTTAATGAAAGTATGAATGGAGATATGTACATTTTCTTTTTTTCTACTATGACTCCTGGGTAAGGTAAAAACCTGTGACTGGAATTATGGATTAATTGCTTTAGAAACAATGTTTCTTCAGAATCATTCCTAGCTGTCAGTCTACATGTTGAGAAAGTTCTGATTATTATTTCTTATTCTCAAAAGATATCAGTAAGCAAAGTTCACTGTGAAATGCAATTGAAACAGGACATTCACTTGTGTATTTTACTAATAATTTTTTTATTTTTCAATTACAGATGGCATACAATATTATATTAGTTTCAGATATACAACATGGTGATTAAATGTTTATATAATTTATGAAGTGGTTACCCCGATAAATCCATTACCCCTGACACCATACATACTTATTACAATATCATTGACTATATTCCCTATGTTGTACTTTACATCCCCATGACTATTTTGTAACTGCCAATTTATATTTCTTAACCCCTTCCCCTTTATCACCCCCCAACCCCCTCCAGTGTGGCAACCATCAAAATGTTCTCTGTATCTATGAGTTTGTTTTTGTTTTATTTGTTTATTTTGTTCTTTAGATTCCACATGTAAGTGCAATCATACAGCATTTGTCTTTTTCTGTCTGACTCCACTCAGCACAAACCTCTAGGTCCATCTATGTTGTTACATTCATCTGCTCTTTATATATTTTTTATATATTTCTGAGTTATACATCACTTAAAAGTTTCAAAATGTGTATCTTGATTATATATACACACACAAACATGCCCACACGCGTGATACATACAGTTTTATTTATATCTAGTCAAATCACTTTATTATCCCTGAGTTTTTATATTTTTGTTTCAATTAAGTGAATTTATTTGTGTTAGAACAATTTACCAGTTACTAAGCTTGAAAGTTAAAAGCAACTTAAAGGCCTATGGAAATATCTTAGGTTAGACTCAATAAATTTAACTATATGGACAACCAATTATTAAATTTTGACTTAAAAATGTTTCTCGGTATTTTTTGCCTTTTCTAGAAATATGTCTCTGAATATTTTCAAGATGTTGCTTTTATAATTATTAAAAAATAATCTGCTTTTATCCTAAATACAAGTTACACTTCAAATCTTAGGTTTACAAGTTTTGTGATATAAAGCAAGCTGTTATGGATGGCTCTGTTCTATTCATAACTCAGTGTTTGCTATGACTAAAGATAATAGCCCCAAAGCCATGTACACTGAATCTAAACTTAAGGAAATGTCATAAACTCATACATTCCTTATTATTGCTTGAACTGTGCTCCCTAAAGAAGTCATCAGAGTAGATGATTATGGTTTTACGGATTAGAAATAACACTAACAAACAAAAAGCAATAGCTTATGTTAATGAAATCTTTTTGATGACAACGTATAATGGTACTCCAGTTTCATAAAGGTCATCTCCTCAGGCACCTAACTTTGTTAGTTCATCGTTTTGGTAGCATAACAATTCTCAAATATATTCTCAGATATGATATTAAGTCACAATATTGAGTTGAGGAAGAAATGAGGTAGATTTACAGTTGGGTTCCAGGAAATTTTACATAACGTGATACTTATCACTGTAGTACCCCATAGTGAAAAATGGTGAATGTCAATCACACAGGTGAACGTTATCTCTGAGGTACACCACATGAGGGAAAACAAATTTGAGAACCACTTGTATCAGAGAAAGGTCTCATCCCTAAAGTGTCTTATTTTCTTCATCTACCCATCCGCTGTATCTGTTACAGAGTGCCCGTCATTGTGCATGGATTATATCACATCCTAATTCTGCATTTAACTGTGAGATCCTTAATGCCTTATAATCTCTGCTCCTGTTTTTTCATCTGTGTAATGACAGAATTCACTCAGATGATCAAGATTCTCTGGTTAAGAGGACCTTCACTTTCTAAGTGACCCAATCAACTACTTCAGCAATTTGAGAACCTCTTTTGTTTTCCTATGTCTTGCTATTCTATATCATCCGTTGCCCTGAAAAAAAAAAAAAATTAAGTTTACAGTTTTCATTGAAAAATTAACTATTGCACTTTACTGTCCAATGACATTTCTAGACCTAGTGAATATCTGTTCTGTGAGTTTAAAAGAAAGCCATCTGTGGACACCACCAAGGGCAACATGGTTGGAAAGACAGGAGAAATTCCCCGTGTTTACCAATGAGCAAGATATATTCAAAGTAGTAAACAATCAGAAGTGTAAAGTATCGACTAATCAGGATGGAAACCTAAGCAGTATAAGTGTCCACAGATCACTATGCTCTTTGGGTGCTTAATGACTGAGGAAGGGATCTAATTAAAAAAAAAAATCTAATATTAATCTTTTAAAAAATGAAAGGATGTGGATGATTATGTTTATTTACAGTGTACGTTTTATTTCTTGCTAAACAATCTTGTATCTTTTGCTCTCAGTTTGTGTTAGGCAGAAACTCCAAGGCCATCAAATTGTCTTCATATGTAGCACTAATTGTTTTGCATAGCAACTTTTCGATTGTGGGCATAGCTTCACCCATGGGTGCCTTTGCCTGAGGCAAGGTGCTAAACGGAAAACTAAAAAAACCTGCCCTAAACTTTGCAAACATCATCAATGACAATTTAATGAGTTTTTAAAGTAGAACACACTGCATGATGAATTGTGTGCTACCAGACTATTTATTTTTTATATTGAATGGCAGCTTATGGTAGAGAAAATGATGAATGTTTTTAGGACTTTGTGTTTACTGTGTTAATAATTATTTTAAAATAGTTTTAATGACACAAGATAACTCATGTTCTCAGTTTCCAGAGAAAGCAAACATTCATATATTTTACTTTGAATGCTATGTTTTAAATTTTATTTTATAATTTTTTTGCTTTGTCTTTTAAAATATATGCCTTTTAGGATGGTCTCTATCAGATACCTGGCCATATTTTATGTTGTTTAAAAATCAATACACAATTTAGAAATTGTCTTTTAATTCATTCATCAAGCTCTTGAGCATACTGAAAGCGTATTACTACATGTAGTGGGGAAGATAAAAAGACATTTTATTTCTGCATTGATTCATATTTTCTCATTTCATTTTGATATTTAGCCTCTTAAGGAACTAATTCAAAGAAATAAAGCTCACCACAGTAGCCATGGAAAATGAAAAATCCTAACAAAGCTTGAATCCTAACAAAGCTTGAATTAGAGAAAAATTCTAACAAAGCTTGAATCAGAAGGTGTTTGAGGGTGAATGCTTAAAATAATTTCAAGTTTTAAATATAGAAACTGCAATTGATGCTACAATTTTCAAACACGCTAGGTTTTACAGATTTTTCACAACTTGAGCAGTTTGAGCAAGTGTCCAATTCAGAAACTTAAAGTATTGAATTCCTGGTATGAGCAATGAAGTCAGACTGTGAGCGTTATGCCTTTGTGCTTTTTCAGGGGTTATTTACTGGGTCACCTAAACCACTGGTTTTCAAAAGCCAGCTCTCAAGTCAAGAGGAGTAAGAAACATCTGGGTTATTTATTAAAGTAATGGATTCCTATAACCCACTCAAACCTGACCAGCTCAAAATCAGCAAGCGTGGGTTCTAGATGTTAATATTTAAGAAGTACTCCAGATAATACTGTTCTAGATGCACTGCAGCATGATTTTTACAAAATCTGGCATGATATATTTCAGCCTTGTTTTTATATTGGATAAGAGAAAGAGGGAGAGGTAGAGAGTGACAAAATTGCTTTCTCGTTTATGGTGCACAGTGCACAAAGCTTCCTACCAGCGTGATCTCAGAGCTCCGCATCATTTATCCTGTACCATTACTCTTCCTAGCCATCACTTGTTATCTTTCGGTGAACTAATTCTGTGACTTGAGGGGACAAAGATGCCCTCAAACTGTGTAAATAACAGCTTTAGAAGTTTTTAGCTGTTTTTCTCTTTGCTGGGAGTAGCGGAATTTCTCAGATCCCCTTGACTACTCTTTGCTTGACAAAATGACTCAATAAAGAAGATTGATATCAAGGTTTTTTAGATAATTGTACACAGAGAAGCTTCAGGAGCTATACACTAGCTCTACTATATTTGTCAACAGTTAAGTGATCTACAAGAAGTCATTTAAAACAAATGACTCCAAATTTATTTTAATACCAGTGTTTATAATAGCATTAAGCACTAGCTTAGCTTAGCATCATGAATAGACTTTAAATCTTACATAGTACATGACTGTTAATCACAGCAAAGAAATTTGGAAAAGAGATAAAGAGTAAAGGAGTCAATTTGTTCTGACTGTAATAAGTCAGAGAATAGAATAATTTATTTTAAGAGGAAAACACAATCAAGAGGCCTCAATTCTACTCTACTGAATTCCTCTAGAACTACAAATTCATTTTTTTCTGGAGAGTTCATCCAAAATATTTTCCTTTTTCTTTCTTGCATATCTCAGCTTAACCGACCGATTTCCTACATGAGAAAAAGGTGAAATTTAAACCAAGTTTTTGTACTAGTGACTGTTATTTTGCTTTTTATTGTCCTGGAATATAATTTATTAGGAAAAAAGTAAAATGCTTTCACTTTCAACTGATTTTTGGGGTCTTTTAAGTCTGTGGACTGGAATTAGACTTCAAGATTACTTATATTTTTACTGCTACAATCATAAATTGTACATGTCTAAAAATGTACGTTTCACTAAGGGTACGATGAGCAAGTTCAAAGAGATTTTTTGATTATTACCTTTCCTCCTAAGTGAATTACTTGTTTTGACATAATCTATAAACATATTACTCTTTTAAAGAGCAAGCATACGTTTGACTACTGTCAAGCATCATAAACTGGAAAATATAATGAAATACGTACCTTTTAAGAATTTATGGACTATATGCTGTTATTTGAACAGTTCGACATATATTTTAGATCTTCTACAAGCACTCTGTTAATTTCTAGGGTTATACAATACTCGAAGGAGCGAATACCAGCTTCAACTTCAATATAATACAACTTCATCTTTTGTATTCAGTGTTCGCAGTATCCAAAGATCACATGGTCAGGCTTGCCCTTGATATTTGAGGAGTACCAGTAAGGCAAGAGTAAAATTGGAGGTCTAAATAGATAAAAGTTCTAAGTCATGTTTAAAAAGAAGAAATACTGTTTCTGCCTACTTTGAAAAATATCTGTATAATAACCTAGTAGTCTAGTATGAATTTAGACTTCTCTGAGTTAATGGAGCTCTGTGATGAGAAATGGCCCAGGGAGAGCTAGCCTTTGGGTTTTGGGGGTGCCATCTTCCTAATTCTGACTTCAACATGTATTACAAGGAGATCCACAGGCATGTGTGTGAATGGCCAAGATCTTCTGTCCTACTTTGGTAATGGCTATACCTCAGCTGACCTAGGACAATGACAAGACTCTCTACCCATGAGCCTTGGGAAATAAGTGTGTGTGTTATTAAAGTAACATGAAAAGATAAGGAAGGATAGAAAAAAAGTTAATTTTATTTTACTGTTAGAGACAAAGGTGAGGTAATAAAAAATACTATGAAGTGACTGATTAAATATAAACTGTTCATGACAGAAAATCAGAAAACATGATATAATTAAAAGAATGCATATAAATACACAGAAAAGCATGAAAGTAAGCTATCAATATTTGGGGAGGTTATTTCTGGGTTGTGAGATTTTAAATGATTTTTTAAAATAGATAATTTTAATAATCTTTTCATTGTTAGAAAATAGAATGTATTCTTTAGAATGAAATATATGTGGATTCTGTACTTACTCTGGGTAGTAGTTACGAAATCTTTCTCAGCCTTAGTTACTTAGTAGGTAGAATGGATATACCATTGGATCTTTCTCACAAAATTGTTGTGTGAGTTAGCTAAACAGAGCCCAGCACAGAATCTAGCATGTGATAACCAGTAATTAAAAGTTTGCCACCAATATCATCATCATTATATTAATTCAATAATGAGAATTTAAATTCTACCTCTGATGTAAATGTATCTCAGCAAGATTAATGATGGTGGCAGAACAGTCAGTTTTCTCATCTGATTCTATTCACCTGAAGTTACGATGAATTTGGAACCAGAGTAGCACAGCCATAGTTCTGCCATGAACTAGCTTTGTGACCTTGATTGGACGTGACATCAACTCTGGGCCTCCCATTAACCCACATTCTAAAGATTTCCATCTTCAAAATACCACATGGTAGCGCAAGTGGTATTTTGAAGATGGAAATCTTATCATGCCATTTTGCTGCTTATACCCACCCATATCCTTGGAATACAATCAAAATGTTTTATCACTGCCTACAGTGCTTTGATAAACCTAACCCCTAACTTTCACTGCCATTTTGTGTAGAGTCACTGTCCATTGCTATCCATGTTCCAACTACATCATTGTTCTCCCTTTTACTCAAATAGTTCAGGTCCTTTTCCAGTCAAGTCTTTTGAGTAACCAACTTCTTCCAGCTAAAATGCTCTTTTCATGATCCATGATTTGCTGGTTCTTTTTCACTCAGCAAGTCACATCTTAAACACCATTTCCCTAAAGGAGCTTCTCCAACCACTTATCTAAAGAAGCACTCTCTGCTGCTGCTGGCTGCCCCAGTTTGTTTGATTTTTAGTCCCTTGTTAGATTTTTACATAACACTTTAATTTTATATATTTTATTATCTTGTTTATTTTCATTTTTCCTCATCTAGATTTTTTTAGTTTCAAGAGATGAGGGATTGTTTTAGTCCAGAGATGTTTTCTGTTCTCAGTATCTAGAATGGTGACTGGCAATAGAAGATGTTGAAAAAATATTTGCTGGTTAGATGAGTACAAATAAAAGGACGGATAAATGAATGGTTAAGTAAATGAATAATGAATGAATGAGTGCATTAGTGTGATTTGGTAATATTCATTGCTGTCATTTAACTTGGTTCTGGCAGGCTTTTTTCTTTAACATAAACAAATTTCTAAGCTACAAGAAGGCAGGCTGGAGCAGGAAAGGGACTATAGCTGCACTGCACTCTGGAAATAGAGGGTGGATGTAAAAAGTATCATACTTGTTTATTACCTGAGTGGGAATTTTCTAATAAATACCAACATCATGGAGGAAGAAAGGACTGTTGACCTTATCAACGTTTTGGATTCATCAAACATCAAGACAATTTCAAAAGTTTGGAGCTTAATATAACACTAAATGCATTTTGCCAGCTATTGTCGACTTTCATTGAAAAATCCATTTTAGGTTAGAAACTTTATTGTATCTTTTACTCTCAGGTCAACTAGACACACAAACCCGACTTTACCTGTGTAATTGCAGCTGACCTTCCCTGACTGCCCTGTTGCCTACTGCTGCCCTCTGTTGTTGACAGTTTTGCTGGTGGAGTTCAACATATATGATTTTGTCTGTAAGACAGAAGTTCCAAACTATGATTGATCTTACATAACTTTTGCTCATGTAGGGAGCATTATCTGCCCTTCAAAAAAATATTGTCAGGTGGCAAGAGCCATTGGCTATGTATATTAAGGCTTTGTAATGTCCTATTTTCTAACGATGTCCTTCATGTCCCTAGAGAGGCGCATGTTTATACGTGAGACCTCTTATATATTGGCAACATGAGTAATGCCCAGTTTTTTAATTCCAAAGATGTCCTAGAATAACCAAGTTTTCCTCAAGGTATGGCTCATGTGGCAGTAATAGGAGGGAGATGTGCAGTTCTGAACTTCTGCATGCAAGATATTTTACAATACTCTTTACTTATGTTTTAATATTAGATCTTATTAGAATTTAAGCTCACATGGGTGAGATGTCTTTCTGTAATTGTGTCTGATATGGTATCAGACACTATTATGGGCTGTAGTTGTATTAATCTCATTTTGCAGATGGAGAAACTGAGTTTCACAAGTTTAACAATGTGTGAGGTCAAGATCCTAAAATTTGTGAAGCCCATGTTGGGTCTGACTGAATCAGAAGATTGTTCTTCTTTCATTATGTCACCTAATGGGAAAACCAAGGAGAACTTTGTGTTTGAAAATATCTATGGAATATAAAGTAAAAATTACTGCTGACTAGGCATCAAATAGACTGCAAAACCATTTTTAATAGTATCTGAAGCTGGTAATTTTATGCAGAAATACCACAATCTTGTTTTTTTGTATGTCAATAAATCTCTCACTAATTAGTTATTATCCCTGGAGATGTGTCAGGCATGCTGTTCATTACAAGTATAGAACTAAATAAAACAGTGTCTCTATCCTCATGGAACTCTTGAGTATGCTTTATTTCTCTTTTTTTGTGTGTCTAACGTGTGAATGGAAAAATACTCTTTGGATTAATGTATTTAATCCAAAATTTTAAATAATTTAGGTTTCTGGTATCTGTATAACTAATTTAATTTTACTGAAATTTGTGACAATTTTTTTAAAAAGTAAAGTTTTTATCCCCCCAAATAAAAATAAATTGTGTATCACAGCTCTAGCTGGGCTTAAACATTTCTAGTAAAACACTGGCAAAGGAGAAAAATATACACACATACACACACACAGATGATCCCCAATTTAGGATGATTCAGCTTACTATTTTTCAAGTTTATGATGGTGCAAATTCTATATATTGAGTAGAAACCATATTTTGAATTTTGATCTTTTCCTGGGCTAACAGTACGTGGTACAATACTATCTTGTGATGCTGGACAGTGGCTGCCAACATTTATTTTGGATATTGCGATTTTTGTTTTCGCTTTCCGTCACATCTACAAAATGCCCATCTGTGTCTCCTGAATCTAGTGAGATGAAGAAGATGATTACTCTTGAGATGAACCTCGAGATAATTGCCCAATTGTAAGTTAATGTATATGTTCTGAGCATGTTTAAGGTAGGGTAGGCTAAGCTCTGATGTTCAGGAGGTTAGATATATTAAATTAATTTTTTACTTACAATATTTTCAACTTACAATGAATTTAGTGAAATGTAACTCCGTTGTAAGTCGAGGAACATCTGTATGTTTGTTATGTACTCTGAGTAGGCCAGATAAGATATTCGTCACCATTTGCTCTAAGTGCTCTTTTTTAAAAGAAAAACTGGTAGACAATTTATTAGTTAATTAACAAGTGATTCAATAATTAATGCATCCTTTCATTTGCATTAGACCAATCCATTATAATCTCTAAAGTATAATGATAATATGTGCTCACCATATCATTCCCACTTTGGATGTTATTACTTTTTAAGAATATATTTTACGTTAACATCTTCTTACTAGCAGATCTGCTCTTGAAAATAGAAGCATTTGCTGTCACTTTCTCCCCCATTAAGATTGAGTTAGAATGCTAGAATGTAATGATTTACAGTGCATGATGGAAGAAATTAAGTTATTTTGAATCATTGCGAATACAGGTGCCAGAGATCTTTCTGAATAACAGTTGTATAATAACCCATCAGTGATCTGGCAAATGGTAGACACATCGCCCATGTGGTACTTCTTTTTCCTTAAAACTTCTCAAAGCAAGTTAAGAGTTTTACTTATTTTACACCCCTTTAAGGCATCATTTACTAGCTATGTGTTCTTGGGTGGTTCATTCAACATCTCAGCATATATTTCTCATTATTTTGATGGATTATTATCTGCCTTAGTAAACAGCCTCAGAGCATTGTTTGGAGAAGTGAAGATTATACTTGTAAGAGTATTTCATAAGCTCTAACATCACATACAAATAGATATTATTATGCCTATAACTCTGAGATGAAAAGATAATATACTGTAAATATCATGAGTCTAGGAGGCTTCTTATTTATGATGAAACCATCAACCATTTATTAAGGTCTTGATCTTTAGTTTCTATACTCTGGGTATGGGTTCTGCCTACTTCTCCAGTCATATCATGTGCCACTTTATTTACCTACTCTATCTCACTGAACTTCAGACACTCTGAAGCTTGATATAGTTCCTCTAAGATTCTGTGTTATTTTCTACTTCCATGCTTTTGCAAATATTTTTTATTGGTCTGGAAGGCTCTTTTCCTACTATTCCCATCCTTCAGGTCTTAGCTGAAATGCATTTCAACAGAGTGGCATTCATTGGCCATCCAGTCCAAAGTAGTTTACTCATTCCCCCACTTCTATTTACTTTCCCTGTCTTGCTCTATTTTAGTTCTCAATTTCTCAAGTACCTGCATGTTTGGAACAATGGGGAAAAAGTTTAACTGTAAGCGTGATAACAACTGCCAATTATTTAGTGCTTATTATGTGACAAGTACTGGGATAAGCTCTTTCATGTGGCATTCTGTCTGACCCTCCAGACATTCCAGAAAAGCAACAGTGATTATCTTCATTTCATAGTTGAGAAACAGATCCTCATGATGATTGGCAATTGCTCAAGATCTCATAGTTAGCCTTTGTAGAGCTAGAAGTCAAACTCAGTGTGTTTTACTCCTATGGCAAAACAATTAGTGCTCTTGAAATAACCCAGAGTTTTCCTACATTTCCAAATATTTTGAAAAATTAGACTTCTTTGCATAACTAAGTTCTGGAAAATTAAAATATGAGAGAAGGTATCATCATTTCCAGTTAGACACTTGTTAGAAAGAGAAGAGTTTCCACTGGATTGAGTGGGAATTTTTTTGTCTATCCATTGAGATCTCAGTATTTTACTGTGGTGGTATCTAGTACTTACTTACCCTAACTAGTACAATGACTGAAGCCATCTTTTTACCACTTAGTTATACTGTCTCCAGGGAATGAGAATATATGAAGTGGTCTTCAGGTCTTTGGAGGTGCTTTCAATTGTAGAAATATTTGTGACATCGTATTTTTTTTAATAAGGGCTCAGAAAATATTTACTTTGGCAAACAAGCAGATTTTGTTTATGTAAAATGATATACTTTATATAACTCCAGGTTTTTAACAGTGCTTGAAAGCTTTATAATCTTAGTTTTGTCCTTTTATTTAAGAATATTAGAGGGAAAATGTACAAATTTTACTTTAGTAATATAGAGAAAAACAAAGAAGGCATCTGTACATATTATATATTTTTCTTCTTTGCTTGCCTTGAGTGATGATAGGTTATCTGTAAGTTGTCCATACTCCATTTCACTCTCGTGTGTGTGTGTGTGTGTGTGTGTGTGTGTGTGTGTGTGTTTGTGTGTGTGTGTGTGTAGGGAGGGTGATAGTGGCCTAAAGAAAGGAGATTCTGGCTCACACATTTGCTGTGTGTCACAAGGCATCTTTGTTCTTTAAGAGATCAGATCAAATTCCTCTGTAATTATGTATATACTTATAAAGGGACAGAAAAATGGGAAACAAATTCATGCTTAGGTTTTGGTTATCAGAGATAAACTAAGTAAAATCAGAAGAATATCTAATTAAGAAATAACTCTGTGCCACATAATAGTACATGCTACTTTAATTCTACAATTCTTGTAGAATGTTGCAATAAACATAATTTGTCTCATTTTTACCCAAAACAAAGCTCAGAGAAGTTGATTCACTTTCTAAGGAGAAGAGCCAATTAGTGGCAGAAGTGATAGAAGCTCAAGGAAATGAGAACTGCTGCTGGAAAATTCTGAAACTTCTTCTCTCTGACAAACTGCCTGTCAATTGAGCACATGTGTCTGTGAAGTAAAACTGGCTGTTCAGAATTTTGTTAGTGCTGTGCCTCAGTAAACGTTTCTTTCTTCCTTTTCTTCTGTCTTGAAAAATGTGATGATTAAAGGAGGTAACACACACTATCTAGCAGAATGTCTGGCTCTATGGAGCTCGACAACCAATGATAGTCCATTTTACTCATACTCTCACCGTTTTTATTTCTTTTTTGTAAAGAACTGTAATTCTCTTCTATCTTGGTTTTCCAATAGCAGTAAGCCCAATTTCTTCCATACTTTAGGTATTGAGGGCTGTTCATTCCTTTATATTGAGCAGTTGAGATGCATTCTTTTCTTTCCATTTGCCTCCACCCACATTATTTTATTTTCTGTTCACAACCCAACGACTGGGTATTTTGCAAATTCCATTTGAGAAAGAAAGAAAAACATCTAAAGAAGTAAAATGACTTGCCCCGGTCACAAAGTAAGTGGCTAAGCTGGGAATAGAATCCAGACATTAAGATTGTGATTCTTTTAAATTCTGATACTCTCACTATATTAAGAAGTTGCTCATCCTGCCTCATCCTCTGAGAACTTCCTGAGTAACTTCTGCGTTCAAACACCTGAGTGCACGATCAGAGTCTTAAAATGCGATTGCATGGTTGGTCTTGCTCTCTTGTAGCTCTTCGTTACATGACTTTGTCATAAGCAACTATTGCCCCTTTAACTTGGGCCCTAGCAAGAACATACATGGAACAGACCTGAGCCCAACCCTTAACGAAAAACCAAGCCCAGCTGAGATAAGTCCGTCTTGAAGCAGACTTGCCCACCTGAGGACAGCCAAGACCATCCATATGGGTGAACAAGAATAGATGGTAGTTGTTTTAAACTATTGAGTTTTGGGTGATTTATAAAACCTAACATTAGTTGGAAACACACACACACACACACACACACACATCACTGTCCTGGCTAACCTTAATAGTGAATCAGTTTTGAATAATTAGAGAGAAAGACTGCAATGCTATCAGGCCAGGAAGGCTAGATTCAAGACCTTCAATAAAACCTAAAATACAATAAGTTTTGGAGCTTCCATATCTAAGGACTATCAGTTTTAAGCTATGGAAAACCTAGACCAATTTGGTTTAGCAAATAATAGTACACAAGACAGACCAACTCAGAGGAGTGTCTAGTTCCCAAGAGAACTTGATCAGTGACTCAAAGATGCCAGCCGAATTCAACTTAACAGCTGTTTCTTCTGATAACACTGAATCCTCAAGATCCTCAGTCTGCACGTAATGATCTCTTGGAATTTCCAAGCTCTTGCTACCGAATGCAACAGTGTTAAGTCTCACACCTTAAATCATCAACTCCAGTGAAATTGTGAGAGTCTTATCTCAGAGTTCCCACCAAATGTTCTAAGATTCAGCCTGATTAGATGACCCACATCACATGCCTACATCTCTAAATCTTTATGTGAATTAGCTTAATCTTGAAGCTAAATCCTGAAGCTTCCCATGTGATTAATCCTATTCAAATTACTTGGGCAGAAAATAGGAGGTTACCATTCCAATGTAACTCTCTATAACATGAAGAGAAAAAAATCCATCAAAATTACGACTGCGTTCTATCAAGGAGTGGCATGAAGAGGAGAGAGGAATTGATTGAGATCACTATTGATTTTCACAGAGTCGAGTATTTTCTAATTTGGACAAGCTCCACAGCACTTTGCAAACACTTTGATATAATCGAAGACCACAAGACAGACTTTTCAGGGTGTCCAGACGATTGCTTTGACCATTATTCCCATTTGAAAAGATAAAATACTCAAGACACCCTGAAGGCATCCAAGTAAAGCTGAATTGTTTTCTGGGATGATTTACCGATGGATAATAATCAGTCAGCTTAAAAATATGACATGCTACTCACTGAAGCCATGCCACGCTCTTCCTGTGGGTGCTATGGGAGTTAGGGAAACATAAGAATCAAGAACGAAAGGCCAGATTCATATTCATCAAATATTATACCTATGAAAAATAAAAAAACACCAATATCCATAATAAAACTGATAATGACCCCACACTACCTACTAGATTAGATTGTGTAGTAAGTGCTCCATGTCATTATATCCTCATAACAGTGGTATAATTATCTTCATTTTTCATGAGCAACTAGTCATGTGGCTAGGCTGTGGTAGAGTCAAGATTGAACTATTGTTTCGAATCAGTCTGCATGTCTCCATGATGCACTTATTGTCAGAGAGAACAGGCTGTTACCACAGAATAAAGTAGCAAACTATGTAGAATGATTTAACTTTTAAAAGCTTCAAAATAATATATTTTGATTCAAGTTCCGAAAACAGACGTTGATATGGGTTTAGGTGGAGAAGAAGGGAGACTATAATTGGCTATCTTAATTACCTGAAAGTAATCAGTTTCTCCAAATTCTCTAATATCTTTATTAAAATACCATCCAGTTGGGTTTATGTTCACCATGGTAAAGCCTTGTGTAACAGTGCTTAATTCTTATTTGTCGAATAAAAGTAGCATTCAAAATGGGTTAATCCATTTAGTAGAAATCTATTTTCATTGTAGTCCACCTGGTATAGGATTAGCTAAATTCTTAGAATTAATTTAAAGGAAATCTCTGAATTTTTAGGTAAAATTTAAATTTTGATGAATTGTAAGTTGCTTGAAAAATTTAAGAAAGTAAAAACTACTGCAAAAAACTTTTGTTAAAACCATTTTGTTGTTGAAATTCCAAAACCATATACAAATAATTGTTTAGTACAAAAAACATTTATTAATGATAGAATTACAATTAGATATACTTTTAGTTGGAAATAAATTTAAAATGATCATATTATATATTTGTACAAAACTAGATAAATTGCATTTCAACATGTTTGTTTCTCTTTCTACTGATCAAAATGTCCAAAATGCATCAAGATCACTCTTTAGAAATCTATGAATATGTGTATTGTTATTGGTTGTTTTTAATTATCGTAGGTTTTTATTTTTTGTGCCTTTGTATTTTACATTGTACTAACAGACAAATCTATTATGTTTTCAGCATTTGATTTTGCAGTGAAGATAATTTCTTAATGTCTTGCCACTTCCTCTTTCTTTTACATTTATCAGAATAATTTGAGGACCCTGATTTTCCTCCTGGTTTCAAGTTCAATCTTTTGTTGCTCTTGATAATCCTAGCATTTTATACGTTAATTCCAGAGGAAGATCTTTGATAACTAATGCACAACAGGCTTCTTAAAGTAATTCTGATAGACAGACTTAGTGCTATATTTTTTTCCCTACAAAGTCACTTCTTGTCTTACCCTTAAAATTGCTTTGCTCTGCATTTTATTAGGCTCAAAGTCTTAATACTCTCCTGCTGAGAAATGAAGAGGATATAGTTCTCTGGATAAACTTATCTGCTGGGAAGGGAACATAGAAATGTAATCTCCTAACTGGCCTCATAGCATTTGGCTGTGCTCTGCACAAAAGCATCTGAAGACTTTTATCTGACTCTGAAGCTGAGATCTTCATGAAAGTAGGTTAGCTCTCCTAGATTCACATAACTAAGTTTATATCTTCTAACCTAAGGGTGACTTTTGAGTATTAAACCAGACCTGTGGGTTAAAAGAAAAGTGGCCTGAAAATAGTTTAGATTTACTGTGAATGGCAAAGAGGTGAGCAGTGCAGAGGGAGAGAAATGGCTGTACAATACTTCCTGCTGTATAAGAGCCTACCTTGAACTTGCTGATTGAGAAGAAATAATACAGTGCCTTGCAAATAAACCATGCAGATGGATGTCTTCTGCTAGAGTGGAACTCACTGTATTTACTCTCTTTCTGTTTTATGTCAGCATCTTAGCACTCAGCATGAACTCTACTCCAGCTAACTGTTGAAATAAGTTATTTCTATTCAATAATGAATGCTTCTCTCACATATTATTATTAAAAATACCAGGTTCCAAATGTGTGATCGTATGGTATAAAATTCATTTTATTCCTCCGCAAGAGTTGGATTTTCTTGTCATTAGAGCTGAATTATGTGTCGACTCTGCTACTTTAAAACATCTAGGATCCTGACCAAAGGCAAAAAGTTGCGTTGAAATATTATAACAATTGCAATTGAGCAGTGGCTTATAATCTGCAAAGAGCTTTTAGAGTGCCGTCTTTGGAATGTTTTGTCACTCTAAGGAAAACATACGTATTTTTATTCCCATTTTAGTAAAGAGTGGATTTAAGCATGGGGAATTTAAGTGACTTGCCAAACATTATCACAAAAGCAGTAATCGAGAACACCAGGGCTCAAACCCTGAGCATCCCTTTCCAAATCTTCATGTTCTTTCTTTTCTTACTCTGAAAGTAAAATATAATTATCTGGAAATTACTTGTATATTTTTAATAATAGAAAAGTTGAAACACAAAGGACCATGATGTTAGAGTAACTAAAAACAGCCCAGAAAATATTAGCTACTGTATCTTGGTTCTGATAGGTCACACAGATAGATGCAGAGCGGTGTAGACAGGACTTAAGCAAATTTATGATTTGTTCAAAATCGCACTTTATGGTGTACATTTAAGAATCAAACTTTTAAAGAACCTCTTGCATCATCTTTCCTCATTTTCAATACCTAATTATCACGTTAAGTGATTATTAGAGCTGAGCACAGTTAGATTTTTGTAGACATACACTCCAATCTTCATTGTTCTAGGATCACAGATGCGTATAAAGAAGTGCATCCTTTCTTCCTCCTTCCTTCTTTCCTTCTACAGTTTCTTATTGAGTACTTAACTTTAACCTAGGCACATTAAACAGTAGTCATTGTTTTTGACTTTTAGGTGCATATGTGATATTCCACCATATCAGCTAAGGAATTTTTTCCCTACTGTTTCGAAGAAATTGTTTTTCCTGAATACCTGTTTTTCCTGTTATGCCAGCAATCCTGTCTGGAATGAGTGTTAGCAATAACAACCCATTCTTACATGCATGAAACTTGCCTCCTATACGGGTGTTTGTATTTGGCATAACCCTGAGTTTAGTTAGATGCTGATGATCAGAATAACATCACACGATGAGTATAACACGGTGACAAAAATTGACAGAATTGTTACAGTGAATTTGCAGTACCATTCCACTAAATGGTTGTACTCAATTTAGCAAGGAAATTATAGGTTCACTTTTGTAGAATAGATGCTCCTGGTAATAAAAAGATGTTTGTAAATAGAACAATCTAATTTAAAAGTAGGAGAGTATGCTTTTTAAGCAATGCTTTACTACAAAAAAGAAAGTATATAAAATTTATATTTTATATAAATCTTTATTTTCAAGGCCTTAGTATTTTATGTATGAGAGTAAGTTAAATTTATCTGTTATCTTCCTATTTAATCTTCATAATAAGGCAGGAGTCAGATCTGTCATCGCTGCCATGTTTTAATGGTACCCTTTGAGAATTTTTTCATCCCTCAGAAATTCTGTACTTTTGGCTTTGGAGATTCCACCACTAGCACTTAGTGTAGATTGGATTATTGTTCACTATTCCTTTCTTCTGTGATATAAGAAACGCATCTACTTGCCATGTGGCTGTACCTTCCTCTAGTAAGCTGATTACTTTTTCCTGCCCCAGTGATATTGACCAGGGATTGGCTTTGGGCACTGAATATTTGCAAATGTAATTCCTGCAGAGGCTTTAAATATACTTGAATGATTCAATTTGTTCTCTTGTCCTTCTGGCATCTACCATGAAATGAGCACATTCACACATTACTATTGGTCCCAATGAAGAGACACTTGAAGAGACCTAAATTAAACCTACAGCAAAGGCAGCTGAGGCCAACCAAACCCAGAAGGGCAACATTTAACTTACAGATTTGTGGGTGAGGGGAAAAAAGATATTTATTCCTTCAAGCCACTAAGGCTTTGTGATAGTTTGTTTTGCAGCATTACTATAGCAAATCTAACTAATCAGTTCTCTGAAGAGTTTCCTTTCATGTGCTCTTGGAAATGTAATTTTATTTTATTTTCCTAGATTTTCCTATGCCTTTTTGAATGAAAACATCTCTACTTGCCATGTGCTTGTTACCAGCGACAATCTGCCCATCGTCTATAAACATCTATGTTAGACTCCCCGACAGATTTTTCCAGCCATTGTTGTATTGGTGAGTATAAAAAAGCCATATAACTTTAGAAAAACATCTAACAATAGATATTTAAGGATGAAGAGCAACGAGGTTGAAGCTGGCTTTAAGGATTTTCTTAGATCATTGATCAATACTTGGGCAGAAGTGCTGGGATTGAAGATCTCTCTTATCAGTAGAAACATATATAAAGAAATACATCTCGTTTTCTTTTCCCCCACCACCAGTACAAAAAAATTAGGCTAGCCTCTGACAGTATTCGTTTTCTCATAAGGGAAAAATAAGCACCTTTTTCATCCACTTACCCTCAAATATGAGATCCAGTGTCTTATTCACTTTACTTTCTAGTACAACAGCTTTACGTTCTGAATAAACTATATTTAATGTCAGTTATTTCCCTGTAATGATCCCACATGTCTTAAAAATGCAGGGGATATTTCGCTTTTTCTCTGTCAGCAGCAATGCCTGGAGAGCTATATTCTGGATGCTCTCAAATTCTCTGCCTTTTCGCTGTCACTGGCCTTCCTGTTGAATGTAGGGTAAGCACATTGACTTTTACAGAAGAATTAATGATTATCTAATTAGTTCTGGTGAATTTATATTGTTTTCCTAGTTTCTATCCCTTATGAAATGTTTCACAATCACCAAACTTAATAATCTTTTAAAAATCTTATTTTTTAAAGTTCCTTTGGTCACTAAGTAATATAATTAGTAAATCTATTTTGTTTCTTCTTTACTAAAATGTGCAAATGGTATTCAGACAGTTTTCAGTTGTTTATCCAAGAGAGAAAGAAAATAGAAATGGAACAAAAATACCATATATTTTATCACCACAGCATTCTATGGCCTGTTAAGTATATGAAGAAGTAAATCAGATTAACCTTTCATGTGTCTAGTCCTTTTTAAAATCTCTGGAAGTTCTCAGACATTAAGTTGCATATCACACATATAATAAATGGATGTTATAAAGGCATAATGTGACAAAATTGTAGTCATGTCACTGTATGATATTGTTATAGGAAAATAACATCTTGGGGTTAATTTGGAGTTTAAAAGCTGCTGGGGAAGTTTACTTGTTTAAGTGCAAATTCAGCTTACTATTTATTTTGGCCTCTTTTAGTTCCAAATGAAAATTTGAGGCTAGGTCATGGACTCACTAGTCTTCTCTGCCCTTTCTTCCTGAGAAACAGATCTTCTTGAAAGAAATGTCCAGCTAAAGCTCGGTTACAGAGGCATCATTTTTTAACATGATGACAATGCAGGCATTAATATCAAATGGCTCTATTATGGTTACACATAGAGAGTGAGTGTTTGGAAGGCCATGGTTTTAGTGGCATAGTGGCTTATATTACTTTTCACTGGGCTTTTTAAGATTAGTATCACATAGGAATAGTAATAAAATATTCACAATCTAAGTATTTTAACTTCTCTATAGTTGTCTGTCGGGGCTTTCAAGTCATTTTCAAATCAAACATTTATTGAACAAATTGGAACAGAAAAGACAATTTGATTTTAATAAAAATTTTAGATTTTCCTCTTTGCCTTTATTTTACATTTATTTTAGAAGATAGAAATTATTCCAATTTGTTGTTATTTATTCATTGCTACTATTTTTTCAAATATATTACATTGATCTTGCTTACAAAATAGATAATTCAAGAAATAAAGCTAGATCCATTAATGTAGCCTTTTTGTGTGTGTGAATCATTTCAATTCCTCATTTTTTGTTTGTGAATCAATTTTAATTCAAGTTAATTCATCATAACAAAGCTTTTTAGATTCCTTACTGAGTAGAAGAAAGTCTACACATTATCTCTTTAAATCTCGTGTGGTAGATCTGGCACTCTGATGGCATTTGAATGTGTCAGTTACAATTAGCTTGAAAATTCTCTGAGGACAAATAGCTGCCACAAAGCAGGTGGAGAGCCCTTATGATACTGTATCTTGAGGCAGACTTCACGGTAGTCCTCATTAAGGTTCTTTGGAAAACTCCATTATCCATGCTTAGGCAAATAGATCTTTTAGTACCTTCTGGGATAGTTGTACTTTACATTGTCAAAAATTAAAAACATGCAGTGAATTTCTTCCTTTTAGAGTTATATATGTGTGTGTGACAATGTGCATGTGTATATATATGAGATCTATCAAACACAAATATATATTTACCATATGTGTACCACTTAAAAAATAATGATACAAATACTCAAGTCAGCTTAACAAATAGATGAGTACAGATATCATTGTTACCCTCTTTTAATCCCTGTTGCCTCCTGGAGAACACAGTGGGGTACCATTTGAACCCAGATTTTAGGGAGCAAAGACTACCACAATAACTCAGCCGATTCTTATAGCTTCCACTTAGAAAGAAATAAAAGAAAAGAAAAAGAGATGTAATATATGTATAGAAAAGACAAGAGGCAGTCAAACGTTGGGTCAAAGAAGAAATTAGAGAAGACAATTAAGAAAAGAATGACAGTAAAGAATCAGAGTAACATAAAGAACATTGTTATTAAATCAGTGCGTATGTGTATGTGTGTATGTGTGTGATGTGAAGTATGTGTTTGTGCAGGTTTATGTGTACTTGAATTTCTTGGTTTACCTTTCTTCCCTTCTTACGTGCATGGCTAGGGAAGTTTTTTACAGGCAAATCTATAATCAAATAGGTTTTTGGATACTCCTTTTAAAATAGATGGGCTCAGAATGTGATTGATAACAGCTCTGACCCCCTCATTCCACCTGAAGTACAGAAGATGCTTCAGTAAAGGTTGGTTTGAAAAACGTTTCTTAGGACAGAAGGTTAAAGAGAGACTTCTTCAAATGTAGATTGTCTAGCTGTGTGGAGCAAATCCTTGTCTGTTGCTTTGGTTAATGTTCCTTCCCTCCTGATCAGTGGCAGAGAAGCTGGTAGATGGACAATAGAGTGTTTTTTAGCTTTTCTTTAAGAAGGCAGGCTTTTGGGTGTGCTTACAATACAAACACAAGAAGTGAAAGAAAGGAGGAATAACTGGGCAGGTATCTTTAAAGGGGCAGTATGAGGCTTGTATCAAAATGTAACTTAGTCATTTTCAGGTCCAGTGGAGAAAGAGTGTTGGTTCTTCCTTCTGAGTAGGGTAGGCAGGAAGAGATATAAGTGGAATTGTGTCCTCCGCCCTGTAGACCAGTGTAAACCATGCAAAGAAGGGCAAAACCATTGGCGTGAGAGTGAAAATTAGTGATAGATATAGATAGATAGATAGATAGATAGATAGATAGATAGATAGATAGATAGATGTACAAATGGAAAAACGATAGTTGGAATGGTAACTGGGATTGTTAGAGCTTAATGACTATTGATTATACAATGTGTATTTCTGCATGTGGGTGTGTATGTGAGAGAGACAGACAGGTAGGGAGGGAGGGAGAAGAAGAGAGGGAAAAATATTTGAGATATCCTTTTGTTCTAAATGTTAGAAATTTCTCCAAGTTTGTATCACTATTCTAAACACTGGCTTACTAAGTTTTCTTTATGTTATGCAGTGGTGCTTCTTTAAAGTTTTGAAAGGTATGCTCATCACTGAAAGGTGATCGTATTTTACTATAACACGTCGTTAACCTCCTGTACCATGCCTTTATTTATTGTGCTATACCACCTTATTTATTCCTTTTGTTGCACTAATGTGCTTTGATGATAAAAGCAAAAAAATACATGCAAAGATAATGAGCTTCTGGTCAAAGGTGAAAAATGCATGCTGTATTCTTCTGCCTACCTGACATAGCAGTTGTCAGCATCATATTAATTGGATCTTATTATAAGATCAGACTCTTGTTTACATCAAAACAAGATTATATAAGACATTAAAAATTTTGGTACATCTTTGCACTTATTCTGTGCCATAGGACATTTTTGCTTTAGAAATCTAATTCCTAACACAATCTGCAAGATGAGCAGTTCACAGATTTCAAGGGAGACTTCAGGCAACTACTTGTTAACTTAAAACATGACCATTCACTTGGATATTTTCAAAGACATTTTCTTTCTGTGCCACAGAGCTTTTACCTGCCAACATTTTATCAACATGTTTTCAATGGGAAATTTATTTCACACTTTCTCATAACAACACCTCAATAGCCCACACATCTCCAATTTGATAAGTCAGAATGCGCTGCTTGTGTACTGCTTTGATAAGGAAAAATATCCCAAAATGCCAGTTTGGACTTTTTCATTCTGGTGTACTGAAGACAGCATTTTTCCCCTCTCATCATTTGTTGGGTATTATAAGTTGAATTGTAAAATAAAGTTTAGCAAGGGGATATTCACCTCGATTAGAGATCCTCAGAGCGAGCTATCCTACCCTTGCCAGAGAAATGCTTAATTAACTAAATAATAAAAATTTAAGATGATTAAATCATGCAGCAAAAGGCCTTTGTTTTTTTTAGAAAATATTGAGATTAAGTGAAAATGAATATGATTCTGTTTTGCTGGGGTATTGATAAGGAGACTTGGGCCCTGGTCCAGGGTTCTGCTCCTCACCAGCTGTTTGACTTTCAAGTCATTTAACTTCCCTCAGCCTCATTTCCTCCATGCAAAATAGTGCTATTAACCCCTGCTTTAGGTAGCTCTAGACTTGTGTGAATCAAAGAGGTGATATTTACTTGAAAATCAGATAGCATATATATTTTTAACTTCATTACATCCAAAAAAGCAGATAATTTATCTGTTTCACCTCATTTAATTCTTCAAATAAACCCAAGCAGTAGCTGGCAAGTGACAAAATTAGGATTCAAGTTCAGTGGCCTATGCTACTTCTTTCCTGCTTAACTTGAGCTAGAATTTATTGCCAATGGCTAAAACGAAGAAAACATGTCTCTAAAATCATCAGGAAGAAAAGGATTCTGGGAAAATGTCAAGTGACTCTCCTCCATTGGACTTGAGATTTCAGTTACATCTGTCTCTTCTGAACCTGAAGGGCCACATATACATCTAGACCTATATTATATATAGACCTGTATGTGCATATTTATTAGAAAATAAAATCTGAGAGTTCATACTGATACCTATAATTCTAACCCAACACCTCAGTTTCTTTCCAGTTTCTCTTTTTCATGTTTCTGTAATGTTTCTCTAACACTGAAACCCCTGGCTCACATTAGAATCAATATTTTTACATATTATTTGATCATTTTACTTATATGTTTCATGTTACTCATCTCCCAGTCGAGGCAGCCACCTTGTTTCTTGGCCTCTGCACTCTTTTTAAGCTGCATCCTAGGCTGTCAGACGCCTTCCTCTCCACTCACTTGGTCACTGGCAACACCAACAAATTCTTATGACCCACTGCCCACTGTCCCATTTCTTTCCTGCTGTGCACACTGTTGCCTCTTCACCATGCCCTGCTTTCTTGGCCATCTAGAGCACTGGTATCTGTAGATGATCTTCCCCATGTCCTGCTTCCTTGCCTACCTGCCACCTGCTTCATAGTCTCTGACACCCAGATCTCTTCATAAAGAGGAGGAAAGGAAAGTATAAAGGGAAAGAAGTGAGGAGAGAGAATGGAAGTAAAAAAGAGAAAGGCAAGGAAGAAGGGAGAGGGAAGGGAAGAAGAATAGGAAGAGAAAAGCAGGAAGGGAAAAATTCCAAAGAGAAAAGCTCTTCTGATCTTAAATTGCATAGTTGTTTTTTTTTTTTCAGTATTTGAGACCTGAACACATTTATAATTTATCTGTTATATATGAGAGGTAATAAGTGAACATTATTATTTCTTTTCCAGGTGGATAAACTTTTTTCAATTACATTATAAAATAATTCATCTTTCTTTCAATGAATTGAAATATCCCCTTGTCCTTTATCAACTATTTAATATTTGGGTATCTGTTTCTGATCTGTTTATAAAGTTATACCATATTAATTTGATTTATATAGCTTTATAATGTTTGATATACAGTAGGTTAAATTCTTATCATTTTTCATACATTTTGGGGGTTATTTGAGCACTTGTAAACTCTAATAGCACTTTAAAATAATACTTTAAAGTACTTTAAAATTCTAATATTACTTGGTTCAACTTTTGAAGAAAATAATACTTTTAGCGATTCCACTTGGAATTGCTTTAAGTACATATACAACTTTTTGGAGAATGGACACTTTTCTAAGTATTTCATTTTGAAATAGAGAATGACTTTATTTTGAATACTTCTAAAAATTCCAGTCAGTTAATAATTAATTACAGTAGTGTAGTATTTTAGGGCAGCAATCTTTTATTTTACCTAATTATTTAAACATATCTTCATTAAAAGAATTTAAAAAAATTTAAACAAGTATTTCAATTTGCCTGTGTTTAATTTGTATTAGTTAAAGATTGGTTAGATTCAGCTAGCCTAAATTTTTATATAAAATTTTAGGAACTAGAAAAAGAGAAACAATAAATTCTGTTTATATAGTGTATTATACATTATAGAGCATAGTGCAGTACAGTCTATTTTAAGTATATGTTCAAGTATCTTTTACATGCTACCTGAGACTTTTCATTTTAGAAAACTAATTTACAGTCATAAAGGGAATACAAAGGCCATTACAAGTTTTCTATGATAATTATGTCATCATTGAGTTCTAGAAGATTTTATCAGGGACTAAGTTTGGCCTAGAATACAGGTCCCCTGATTTGAATTTCAATTCTTAGTTCATTGTGACAGTTTATTCTAACTTGTGGCAAAATTACTATATAACCATTTAAAGCCTAAAGTGGAACTTATTAACACACATTTCTCTACAGAAATATAACCACCAGGATGACCCTCATCAGTACCACTCTGATTCAAATGTACAATCATGGGAGCTAAAGTTGAAAAGAATGTAAAACAAGTGGCCCAGGGTGCATGAGAGTCAAATGATTCGCGGGCTGACTATAGTGTGTCACAAGCTATAGTTGTCTGCAATATCATGGACATGCCTGACGGTGACCACTTGTTGGGTAGGTGCTGAGGAAACAGGATGAAGGGGACGTGTCCTTTCTTAGTATTTCAGCATTTCTTGAAAACTACCAAAAGTAATAAAAAAGCAGTCTGTGTATGATAACATGCTTGGACTTTATATCTTAAGACTTTGCTTTCTGGTTTTGCCTCTGCTACTTAAGGAAACATGCTAATGGTAAAATCATTCAAATTTTTTTACATCCAAGTTTTGTCATCTTCAAAATAAGAAAAAAATATTCATACTGACCACTCATAAGAGTTTAATGAGAATAAAATAAGTAATGTGTGTAACTATGAGAAAAACATAATATTATAAGGTGATTTCAGATAGTTTTGGGTCTTAGATTTCATTTTCAGAGGATAACACCTTAGCTTAGAAAGCATTTTGATTTTGCAAGCAACTTTTATATGGGTCATCTCATTTAATATTACAAAAGAAGTTTGTATTAAAATAGGTCTCTTACTTTCTGAAATGCTTGAATTGGAAAATCCAAGGATTAAATGTATAGTCAACAAGAGAACAGGGCGAGACCCAGGTTTTTTCATTTCAAATCCACTGCTCTTTTATGTGTTTTTATTTAAACAGCATCATTGCTTCACAGTGTAGATCTTAATACCACTAGAAATGAAAAGTCTCTTAACCTAACTAGTATAGTGGTTTTCTTTACTCCTCCAAGGAAAACTGATGACTCTGTAAGTACACAATCGTCTAATGTTAGTAACTCTAAAGTACTGCTAGCAGTTTCCCAAACAGTTAATTCAGTGACATTTTTACAACTCAAAAACAAAACTGAAATAGCTTAATAATTCAGATAATATATCCTACCCTCCTCTATTTCTATTGCCCCTCTGAATGTGCTTTCTATTCGCAAATTCATATTCCATTTCACATCTCTCAAACTCCCTTCTGCAGCTTTGACTTAAATGCTTATATTTCATTCTCTAGTGTTTCTTATTCTTTGAAGCGAGGAACCATGTCTTATTCATTAGTGAAGTTGAAAGTAGTGAGATCTCTCTGATCTCTTCTTTGTAAACACACAGTTTTGTTCCTAGGATAATATTTGCACATAATGGAGAAAAGAAGCTACCATTGATTGGGCAATTATATGTGTAAAGATGTATTTCATAAATGAACTCACTTAATCCTCACAATAACTTTATGAGCCAGATAGAATTGTTATCGTTCCTATTGTATAAGTAAAGACACTGAGGCTCAGAAAGTTTAAATGATGTCCCAATGTTCAAGGTGCCAGTAAGTTCAAAACAGGATTTTAATCTAGGCCATCTATTCCAAAGTCTTTCCTTGTAGCTTCCATGCTACATTATGTCCTTTCATAGGCAGTTACTACATATTTGTCAGATAAAAATTGAAAATGGTCAAACCAAAGTCACGCCAGGTTGGTTGGTTTATGGATTCGATCTAAAATTTCAATTAAAAAAATCTACAAGCTAAAATGAATAGAGAAATTCAGATGCTTTGTATCAGAGTCAGTAGTGTACACTATACATCTTAGGAACCGATAAAATAAATTCTAACCTAATGTAGTAAGAAAAATGTCTGAATCATAATATTACATTTTGAAGTCCTCCAGATTCTATAGATGTTATTTATTACCTTAAATAAAGAGTACAACATCACCACCCCATACCCACATCTCCTGAAAGTAGATTATTATTATTTGCACTTATTTTTGCTCTTTTAATAAGGTACTTACTATCTTTCTAAGAAACAGATGTGTAAAGGTGATTTTGAGTCCCTTCCTCTAATTGTAATACTGTTTTTCTCCCTTGAGTATCCTTTGCCACATTTCACACCCTGGTCTCAGAAGTCTGAATTTATTATATTTCTGGCTGTGGGATTCTGCCAAAGTACTCAGGTACACAAGTGAAAATTGATGCCTGAACAGGGGGATTTGGGAGTGGGGATAGAGAGAGACTTCAGGAGCACCCATCCTTCACACAACTCTGATAAGTTGGCTGGGCATGAAAGAGAAAAGGAAGGAATTATTTGACATTTTCCCACTTTGCATAGTTAGAATGACCCAGTATTAGTGCCTAGCTACCTAGGTCTACCTTTCTTCTTTGTGCTTGTGGAAAGGTAAAGATTCAGAAAAATCGTAGTTTAATCCCATCCCTAGCACTTGCTATTTTAATAAGGTGTTACGAAACCCACATTCTTTAAGATTTCTAAAGATAGTCAGCTGTTGGTATGGCCCATTCTTGACAGCACATGGTTGACTGTGATAGCCTATATTGACACCTTCTGCATTTATGATAAACTCACTGCTGCTGTGAATTTTCCATCTAAGAATAGATTTACCCATCAGTGACTCCACATAGCAATCTCTCTCTTTCCCTAAGGGGGAAAAAATTGCTGTAGTAAAAAAGCATGATGGAGTATAGATTAAGTTTCATGTTTGACCCTGCCACCTACTGACCATGTAACTTTTAGGCAGATGATACCATCTACCTCCTCTTTTTACACAAATTAAATCACACAATTTTTGTGTTCTCTAGCAGTGCTACTGTTCTTTATTTCTAAATCAGTAATTAATTGCACTTGCACATTATAGGGAAATGGTGCAGTCTGTCTCATGCTTGTAATTTAGGTCAGTGCATTTGCATGAAATGTCTTTATGTGTTGATTTAACAATCATAATTTAAGTTTAGAGCTTGATTTTTAATGCCTTTTTTATGGTTTAATACAAAAATTAACTCTGTGTTATTCAGTTTTTTCAGTTGATCAGTTCTGCAATTTGTTCACATGTCACTCCCTCTGGCAGAATTGTTTCCATTATCAATGAGGCTTTATAGGCAGCCCACAAATCATTATGCTGTTTGGCAAAAACTTTTAGTTTAATAAGATAAATCTGATTTCCCTTGGCTTTCCTATACCTAAAATGTCTTTTCTGAGAGTCATGTTCGTGAAAATCATTTCATCCATAATTTCTGTTTAAAAATATGAAGGTAACATGTCTCTTAGCTGAGGATGATTAGGAATATAGGGATCATGCAATTAAGTTTAATTGGATTAAATAGAGCAGACTGACTTTTATAATTAATTTAGTCTCATGATTGGTCTTTGGGGTGACTATTCCAGAAGAAAAAGATGATTGTGGTGGAAGTGCATGAAATAAATACTTCAAGATATAAACCAAGCTACTCATGATCCAGTTATCTGAAAGAATAAGTGATTATAGTACAGACATAGAATAAAGATATATACACAAATGTCAATTGCATTTCTATATACCAGAAATGAACAATTGGAATTTGAAATTTAAAAATCTCATAGCATTTACATTAGCACCAAAATGTGAAATACTTATGCATAAGTCTAAAAAATAGTTACAGGACATATATTGGAAAATTACAAAACCCTGATGAAAGAAATCAAAGAAGTAAATAATGAAGAGATATTTCATGTTCATGGATTGGAAGATTCAATATTCCTAATGTATCAGTTCTTACCAAATTGATCTATAGATTCAATGTAATCTCCAAGTCACAATCAATTTGTGGATATCGACCAATTGGTCCTAAAGTTTATATGGAAAGGCAGAAAAGATCCAGATAGCCAATAACAGGCAATACAATATTGAAGAAAAAGAACCGACTCAGAGGACTAACACTGCCCCACTTTAAGACTGCATATAAAGCTATAGTAACCAAGGCAGCATGGTATTGGCAAAAGAACAGATACATAGATCAGTGGAACAGATAGCCCAGAAATAAGACCACACAAATAAACTAATTTTTGTAAAAGGAGCTAAGGCAATTCAATGGAGTATAGTCTTTTCAACAAATGGTGCCAGAGGAACTGAATACCCATATGCAAAAAAAAAAAAAAGCATTTAGACAAAGATGTTACAACTTTCATAAACGTTAACTCAAAATGGATCATATTCCTAAATGTAAAATGAAATGCTATAAGACTTCTAGAAAATAACAAAGTAGAAAATCTAGTAGAAAATCTTGGGTTTGGCAATGACTTTTTATATACAACACCAAAATCAGTCTGTGAAAGAAAAAGTTAATAAGTTGAACATTGCAGAAACACTAGAAAATAAAAATATTGAAGAGATTATGACAAATGATTAGCAGAATTGCTTAAACCATGAATCTTTTGATCCTTAAATCACAAAATTGCAAGCAGCAGAAAAAATAAATCCATATTCACTCTTGTCCTGGTCAACTTCAAATACCAAAGACAAAGAAATGATCTTAAAATCAGTCCAAGAGCAAAGTTATATTATCCTCTAAGTAATATTAATTCCATTTAAAACAGTGACAGAAGCCAGAAAATTGGTAATATTTTAATAGCACTGAGAGAAAATAATAATCTACAATTGTATACTTAGTCAAACTATCAGTTGAGAACAGTATTGAATCAAAGATATTTCCAGACAAACCAATCTGCAGAATATTGCCAAGCTCACTAAAATAACTTGTAAATAATCTATTTACAGAAAAATTAAATGCAAGAGAAAGGACTGCAATGCAAAGAAGAATGAGAAGTTAAAAAGTAAACTATTACATCTAATTTTGACAATACAAAATATATAATTTGGAGATTTAAAAGAAATAAACATCAGAGTAATGAAATACAAATGCAAGGGGAAAATAATTGGTTTTCTAAGATTTTTATGATTTTTTACAGGATTATAGCAGTATTGACTTAATTTTAAAATTTGTATATAGGCATACAAAGTAAAATTTAAAGATAACCTCTAAAACAGAAATAGTGTATATGACAAAGAAAATAATGGGGAATTTGAATAAAAAATCAATCTAAAAGAAGATGAGAAAGAAAAACAGTTTCAAATGGCACCAAATAGGTCAGTGGAAATTAGATGTAATATTTCAGCAACTATGATAAATGTAAGTTAATTAAACTTGCAAGTTAGAAAGGCTGAAAATAAAAGCATAGAGAAAAGAGAACCCACCAGGCACTGACCAGAAGAAAGCTTCTGTATGTATATTAAAATAGGTGCTGTGAATCTGGTGACTGCCAGAGGGGAGGGGTGTTGGGGGACTGAGAGAAAAAGGTGAAAGGTTGAAGAAGTACAAATTAGCACTTAAAAAATAGTCATGAGGATGTAGAGTACAGCATAGGGAATATAGTCAATAGTATTGTAATGGCTGTGTGTAGAACCAGATGAGTGATAGAGTAATTGGGAGGATCATTTCATAAACTATGTAAATATCTAACCAATGTACTGAATACCTGAAACTAATAAAAAAAAATGAGTGCTGTGAGTGGGGTCAATACATAAGAATAGAAAAGATCGTCTGGAAAATATATGAATTCTAAATAACCTCATGGGTACAAGTAAAACCATGCAATTATCATTTGTAGAAAACATAGTCTTTTCCTGACCACATGAAAAAATTATCAAAATTGACTAAGTATTAAGTCTTATAGCTATCTCAAGAAGTTTAAAAGAATCTTTGAGTTCTTCTGCCATAGGTCTATTAAATTACGTATATAAAAACAAAAAGACAACGAATTGAAACATATAGAAATACAACAAAATAATAAGGAACTCACTGGTTAGAGGAAGATATGATAACAGAGATTATGTAATGTGAACTGAATTTAACAAAATGACACATGGAAATATGGGTGAAAGAAAGAAACTATATACTTTTTAGACATGATCTATATAGGAAAACCAAATATTTTAGAATGGTTAAGATTGGAAGGTCACTGAAATAAAATCAATATACAATAATATATTACATTTACATAACAGCACAGTAGGAGTACAAAAATGTCATTAAAAGAATATTTTTGCTTTTTTGCAACAAAAACAAAAGTAACTATATAAGACTGAGAATTACATTATCTTATGACAAAAATAATTTTAAAATATTAAAACACATAAAAGACCTAAAAATGGAGAAGAGAATGTAGCTATGTATAAAAGACTCAATATAGTGTTGACAGACATGCTTCCCTATTTTAATCAAGCTATACACACAAAGCAATTCCAGCAGAGTTCCAACCAATATTTTCAAGAAAATTGACAATTTATAAAATTTATACGGAATTGCAAAGGGGCATGTTATAGTAAAGATGAATGCAGTGAAGAAATATAGATGTGAAAACTTATGATAGAAAATCATGACATTATAAAAATACTTATAGAAAATTGTGACATTATAAAAATGCAATATTATTTATGTTAGATAAATAGATTAGAATGTATTTAATATAAGTAATATTAGAGGATCTGTTATAAAATCCACAAAATTTTTCAAACTTACTAGGTGAAAAAGCTGGATCGTAGTTCTGTATCATTTTTAAATTATTATTTAAAAAAAATCCTCATGAAAGAATGTCTTTCTTATTAAAGACCATCCTTCCCACTGAGAACTAGAAAATTTCACAAAAATATTTTAAAAATTAGTTTGAAGCTATTGTATAACTGCAAGGGGCAAACAAATAATACCATAAACAATAAGTAAGTTTACCGAGTTTTATTTGGCATAATGACCAGACTAAGGAGATACATCTCTTTTTTTTTTTACCAATAATTCATATTTCCTCAAAAAGAGAATTTGATTTGCTCACATGAAGCACTCCTATTGTATAGAGTTTCATCCATGTCAGGTCAAAGTGGATGTCTTCTCTTTAGCAAACCCGTCCTTATTTGCCTTTACATCTGCATAGATCCTCAGTTGAATCAGCTGTGATCAAAAATGCAGGTTTTATTTTGAATAATTAGCAATCTAAAGCTTAGCATATTTTTCAAGGAAGAAACCATTTAAGTCACTTTCTTGAGGTTTCTATTCCTGAAGTCCAAGTAGCTTTGTTTAAACTAAGGAAACACAAATATAATAATTTCCATTCCTATTCAAGCTCTTTTATGACTAAAAATATTTTTGTTCAGTTTGATCACTATCTTTGTCAATTCAACTCAACAAACATGTTTTATGAACTCTTGTATGTTAATTAGTGTTCTTGGTCCTATATGAGTTCCGAAACCTGTATAGAGTTATGAAATCTGTAACTATTACACAGGGCAGCATATGAAAATTGCCTACAAAGTATATAATCTTACTGAAAATAGGGTGTAAGCTCTCATAGGATCATGCAAATATAAGGTCCTTATGTAAACTTACTGGAATTTCTTGGAGTATAAGTTTCTAATTGAGTATGAAACCTGAACTCGTTTTATTGTGATAAGCCTACCAGGAATTAACATTAAATGACTATCGACTGAGAATGAGTTTACACTTCTAACAGATATATAGCAGCAGTTTCTCTCAGGGAAATGTAAGTATGTCTTCTTTTCCCATTGCTTAGGAATTATGCTCTTTCTAGCGTGTGTTGTCCTAAAATACCCCACTTAGTCCTAATGCTGTCTCCTATTTTCCATATTTAACCTCAACTTTGCTTTTGTTATGTGTCTCAGAGAATTCTTAGCAGATGCTGGTGGGGAGGTCCCTTGTTTTATTCTCCTGAAACCCTTTTATCATTTTGATTCATGTGGTTAAAACCCATCTCCATCTTGGTTTTGGCTTACACCTGCAGCCTTCCTCAGAAAATCTTCCATGGGCTATTGAAGGTACTAACTACTTCATAAGCCAAGGTACGAAGTCCTGGCACTTTTACCTCACGGCAAGTATACTGTGTTGCAATTCATACTTCAGAGATGCCTTTTGGGTCAGCCTAAAGCTAGACTTTCTCTAGCAGTTCATATTTGCATAGCTTCTTTCCTGGTGTATGCCTCTTACACTCATATGCTTTTTTCCTAAAAGTATTCTTTTATACATTACTTTCAAAAATCTCCATCCCTTGGCTCTGCTTCTATGGAACTCAGTCAACACAAGTAGGAGGGCTGTGGTCTGTGTTTCATTTATCTTTGTGTCAGAGTACCAAAAGTGGAGACATACTGTAAGCACTGAAAAATGAATTGTTAAATGAAAGGAACTGACAATTATATTTGGTAGGATGCAAGTATACATGATAATTTTAAACCAGAAAATAATTAACATTTATTAAATATTTATTATGCTGTGGGCATCTTGCTGAACTTGTTACATGTATAATCTCATTTAAGCCTCTAAAGATCTCATCAGGCAGATTGAGTATTATTTATATTTTACTGGGGAAACCAGATCTGAGAGAATTTGATTCTTTTGGAAAAGATCACCCAGTAAGAATGACCTATACAGTTCCATTTAAGGTTTTTATTTTTGGTGCTGGTAGAAATCTTGGTAACCTGAATTTCATTAATTGAAATTTGATTGATTTTAGAAAAGAGTTCAAAAAACTCTGAATAGCAAATGTATAATGTATTTTGGAAGGCACTAACAACGGAGCTGGATGCACTGAGTTATTGAACAACTTTATTAAGTTTATGTAGAAATATTTGATTTATGCTCTAAGATTCATACTAAAAAGAAACATTGTCCTCTCCCTATCTCCTCTTCCAAACATGAGGTAACACCACATTGTTCACAGGCAGTACTCTGAGTTTCAATTTGGCATCTAGATTATGTAAAGCATAATTGGATTTACTCTATGCAATTAGAATTGGGATTTTTTGCTGCCAAAGCAAACTACGTTGCAGTTTTTGCTGGGAAACGAGTGCTAAGCATTTTGTTTGGTACTTGGAAAATCCTCCTTGACAGTGCTTCATAATAGAACCAATAATCAGGTATGCTGTTGCTCATAGCCTTCCAGACCTCAATTTAAATAGAAAGTGGTGACAATTTCTTTTGTGAAATAGTCTCCATAACAGTTAAAATCAACCAGAATGTGAAGACCTACATGCTTATCAAGGTGACAAAAAGGGACTGAGAATACTTGTTACTTAAACGTGTACTATGAAGTTATGATTGAATTGCCAATCAAGACAATGACAGATATTAGCACTCTCTTCCAAAGTCTGTTCTTGCTGAGTTTTAAAAATAGCTATTAGCACAGTTTTTATACTCTACTTGTATTATTCCTCTAAAAGAAAAAAATAATTTTATTGACAGAAGGTCAATATACTTTAATATTCTCTGAAACAAAACATATTTTGATCTTATGTACATTGACATGTGAGCATTCAAAAAAATTGTCCACTCACTAGAGGAGCAAGTAGAAATGTGTGAAGGCTACATACACTTAAACTCACTAATGAAATGTGCTACTGTTTATCTATATCATATGCAAATAACCTTCCCCTGAAAATTACTAGACAACTTTTGTGAGTAATTACTTATATATCACAAGGGAATGTAGCATTGAGGAATAATTCTCAAATGCAAATAAGCAAGTCAGTGCTTAAGAATTATTTGGCCTTATTTCCTGAGATTTTACTCACTAGTTTTGAAGTAAGAGCCAAAAATCTGCATTTTTATTTTTTTACTCTCTAGGTGATTCACATGCATAGCTATATTTAGAAACCAAAAACTTAGTGCTTAATACGTAAATTTATGAATATTTTCAGATATGTTGATAATTACATATTATATATTCTGACTTTTGATATATACAGTTATTGACATATCTGAAAGTAATTATGAACATATGCATAGAATATATTCTTAAACTTTGAACTTTAGGAAAGCATGTCTTGTTTTTATTTATGTATTGAATAGGTTTTGAATATTTATCTTTAGGTCTTTTTAATAGTATTTTATTGCTAAAAACTATTCCAAAGTCTCAACATGCCTATTCTCTCACCTCAAAACAAAACCATGCTCAAGTTTCAGGTGAATTAAATATTGATGGGAGGAAATTCCATGCCTACTATAAGATCCTGATTATTTTAGTGAGCTGAAATGAGGTGCTAAGGCAAACAGGAGAAAACGCAGTTTATCTTAGTACTATGGGCATAAAACTACCATATGTTTGCACCTGGGAGTACACAAAAACATCCCAAGAGTTTCAGGGATACATATAGTATTGAGGGATTCAATACCTAAATTCTCATCATCTATATATACTTTTGCCTACAACTTATGTGTCTGTAGGGGCCTACACCATTATGCAGATTCACATTTTCTATCTCCTCTTTAAAAATCACCCTTCTCACACATCACAAAACAATGGAAAAACCTCTACTCTGCTACTAATCTATTATAGTAGATTGTGTTGGGATGTAAAAATCTCAGAGGCACCAAAGGAACAGTTCGCAGTAATGATGTAGGTGTTAAGAAAAGTGAATGATTCAAATAACATTTTTGCAAATCAGTTTTTCATTCTTTTCTTTTTATTTCTTTGTTTAATTGACATAAAATACCCTATTCATTTCAGGTGTACATCATAGAAACTCAATATTTGTATATATAATGAAATGGTCCCCACAATGAGTAGTTATCTGTCACTATACAGAGTTACTACAATATTATCAACTATATTCCCTATACTGTACATTACATTTCTATGACTCATTTATTTTTCAGCTGGAAATTTGTTGCCCTTAATCCCCTTCACCTATTTCATCTGCCCCCTCAATCCGTCCCTCTTCTGATAATCACCAGTTTCTTCCCTATATCTATGAGTCCGTTTCTGCTTTATTGTGTTTGTTTGCTTTTGTTTTCTGATTCCACATATAAGTGAAATCATATGGTATTTGTCTTTCTCTGAGTTATTCACTTAGCATAATACTATTTAAGTACATTCATTTTGTTGTAAATGACAAGGTTTTCTTATTTTCCATGGCTAAGTAATATTCCATTGAGTAATAGTCCTTTATCCATTGATAGATGAATGGATAAAGATGTAGTGTGTGTATGTATATATATGTAAATATATATGTGTAGTATATATTATATATATTTTTATGTCTACTGCACTATATATATGTGTGTATATATACACATATATATATATGAATATATATATACTATATCTTCTTTATCTATTCATCTATCAATGGATCCTAGAATGATTCCATATCTTGGCTATTATAAATAATGCTGCAATAACATAGTAGTGCATTTATATCTTCAAATTACTGGTTTTGTTTTCTTCAGTTAAATACCCAGAAATGAAATTGCTAGATTATATAGTAATTCTATTCAGTGCAATCCCCATCAAAATAGCAATGGCATTTTTAATAGAACTATAACAAATAATTTTAAAATTTATATGGAACCACAAAAGGCCCCAAATTACTAAAGCAATTTTGAGAAAGAAGAACAAAGCTAGAGTTATCATGCTCCCTGATTTCAAACTATCCTACGGAGCTCTAGTAACCTAAACAATATTGTACTGACACAAAAGCAGATACATAGATCAATGGAACAGAAGAAGGAGTCCAGAAATATACCCATGCATATATGGTCAATTAATCTATGATAAAGTAGGCAAAAATATACAATGAGGAAAGACTGTCTCTTTAATTAATGGTGCTGGGAAAACTGGAGAGCTACGTGCTAAAAAATGAAACTAGACCCATTATCTTACATCATTTACAAAAAATAAATTCAAAGTGGATTAAATTCAGTGTAAGACATAAAACTATAAAACTCATAGAAAAAAACATAGGGGCAGTAAGCTCTTTAGCATTGATCTTAGCCATATATTTTTGAACCAATCTCATCAGGCAAGGGCAACAAAAGCAAAAAATAAGCAAATGGGATTGCATCAAACTAAAACGTTTTTGTACAGTGAAGGAAACCACATACAAAACAAAAAAGCAACCAACTGAATGGGAGAAAATATTTGCAAATTTTACATCTGATGAGGGGTTAATATCTAAAATATATAAAGAACTTATATAACTTAATATATTTTAAAAAAACTTGATTAAAAAATAGGCAGAGAATTGAATTGACATATTTCCAAAGAAGAGATACAAATGGCCAGTAGGCACGTGAAAAGATTCTCAGTATCACTAATCACCAGGGAAATGCAAATTGAAACTGCAGTATAACCTCACGTCTGTCAGAATGGCTATTATCAAAAAGACACAAAATAACAAGTGTTGGTGAGGATATGGAGAAAAGAGAACTCTTGTACACTGTTTATAGGCATGTAAAATGGTGCAGCCACTGTGAAAAATGGTAAGAAGTTTCCTAAAAAAATTTTTAAAATAAGAAAACAGTTTTTTAATCTTTGATTTGAACAATATTAATGGAAGATCGAATTAATTTGTTAGTAAAGAGTTTATTAATACTAATCTTTGATGGTAGGTTATCATGTCATTTTTGAGATTAACACAGAGATAGTTCAAACAATTGAATGACATACTTTTTCCTGTCGATCTACTTATTAATGTGAACGAGGTATATTACTTACATATATTTTAAAAGTCTGCATGGGTTTAGTGATAAGTAACATTTCATTAGATATTTAAAAACAAAAAAGAATTCATTTTTTGAATTCCAATTCTAGACTACTTTCATAGTCTGTAATCATACTGAAATATAAGGTCAAGATGAGTTATATCTCAAAGTATCCATTTATAAATATTTGGAATATTGATATCTTTATAATAGCCAATTTTCTAATTCATTCAAATGTTATATTCCTTGATTTATTTAGGGCTAATTGAATTTTTCGCAATTACGTGTTCTAGTTTTCAGATTTACTTCTAGCTATTTAATATGTTTAGGTGCTTTAATAAAAATTATCTTTTTTTTTGAATTAAGAAAAAAATTAGAGTATTTTAAAGTTCATAGCAAAATCAAACAGAAGGTACAGAGATTTTCCATATACCTCTTCCCCCATACATTTACAGCCTCCCAAATATCTTCATCTCTCACTAGAGTGGTACATTTGTGACATGACGAACCTACACTGACACCTCATAATCACCCAAAGATCATAGTTCACATTATGGTTCACTCTTACTGTTATGTGGTGTATGGGTAAATGAGTGTATGACAACATGAGTACATCATCATGGTTTCATACTGAGCATTTTCACTGCCCTAAAAATTTTCTGTGCTCTGCCTATTCATCCCTTCCTTCTTCAACCCCCTGTCAACTGCTGATCTTTTTTTATTGTCTCCATAGTTTTGCCTTTTTCAGAATGTCGTATAGTTGGAATCATACAGTAGCCTTTTCAGATTGGCTTCTTTCACTTAGAAGTATAGATTTAACATTCTTCTATTTTTGCATGGCTTGATAGTTCTTTTCTTTTTAGTGCTAAATAATATTCTATTTTCTGGATGTACTGCTAATTATGTATTCATTCATTTACTCAAAGGCATCTTGATTGCTTCCAAGTTCTGGCCCTTAGGAATAAAGCTGCTATAAACATATGTATACAGGTTTTTGTGTGGACATGTTTTTAGTTCCTTTGGATCAATATCAAGGAGCACAATTGTTGAATTATATGGTAAGATTATGTTTAGTTTCATAACAAACTACCAAACTGTCTTCCCACATTTTGTTAGAAAGTTTTACTCAACTATTTTGCATTCTCACCAGCAATGAATAAGTTCTTTTTGCTCCATATCATCATCAGTTTTTGGTGTTGTCAATGTTCTGGATTTTGGCCATTCTAATAGGTGTATAGTAATTTGTTTTAATTTTCATTACCCTGATGCTCCATGTGATGTGGGGCATCTTTTCATATGCTTATTTGCCATCTGTTTATCTTCTTTAGTGAGTTGTCTGTTAAGGTCTTTGGCCTATTTTTTAAAAATCTAGTTGTTGATTTTTTTATTGTCGATTTTTTTTTAGCATTTTATTTTATTATTAGTTTCATGTATACAGTACATTGGTTAGACATTTATATAGTTTATGAAACAATCCCCCTAATTATTCTGTTTTCCTTGTGGCTCTATACATAGCCATTACTGCTGAGTACATCCCCTGTGCCGTGTTCCCCATCCCCATGACCATCTATCATATTGTTGATTTTTAAGAGTTCTTTGTATATTTTGGATAGCAGTCTTTTATCACATGTCTTTTGCAGATATTTTCTCCTTTCTGTGGCTTGTCTTCTCTTTTTTTTTTTTTTTTTTGGATGTTCTTGTTTGCAGTATGGAAGTTTTACATTTGAATGAAGTCTAGCTTATCAATTGTTCCTTTCATGGATTGTGCCTTCAGTTTTATATTAATCTAAAAAGAAAGCACCATACCCAAGGTCATCTAGAACTTCTCCTATATTATTTGCAAGGAGTTTTATAGCTATAATCCGCTTTGAGATGATTCTCGTGAAGAGTGTAAGGTTGTCCCTAGATTCATATCTTTTTTTCTTGTAAGTGTATGTCCAGTTGTTCCAGCAACATTCGTTGAAAAGACATCTTGTATCTGTTGTATTACTTGTCAGAGATCAGTGAACTATATTTATGTGGGTCTATTTCTTGACTCTAATTTATTCCATTGATAGATTTAGTATTTCTTCACTATTACCACACTGTCTTGATTACTCTAGCTTTATAGTGTCTTGAAGTGGGAAAGTGTCATTCCTCCAACTTTTTTCTTCTCCTTCAATATTATGTTAGCTATTCTTGTTTTTTTTTTGCCTCTCCATATAATGTTTCAGAATCGTTTTGTTCGTATCCACAAAAAATTTGCTTAGATTTTGACTGGGATTGCATCGAATTTATAGATCAATTTGGGAAGAACTGACATCTTACCAATATATATATATTTTTTTATCCATGAACATGGAATATATCTCTGTTTAGTTCTTTTTTGAATTTTATTCATCAGAGTTTTGTTGTTTTCCTCATATGGATTTTAGAGATATTTTGTTAGATTTATAACTAAGTATCTTATTTTGGGGGGCCACAAATGCAAATAGTATTGGGTTTTTAATTTCAAGTTTCACTTGTGCATTGATTTTTGTGTATTAGCCTTGTATCCTGCAGCCTTATTATAATTGCTTATTAGTTCCAGGAATTTTTTTGTTGATTCTTTCAAATTGTTTACATAGACAATTATGCCAGCTGCAAAAAAAGTTTTACTTCTTTCTTCCCAATCTGTGTATCTTTTATTTCCTTTACTTGTCTTACTGCAATAGCTAGAACTTCCAGTACAACTTTGCAAAGGAGTGTTGAAAGGGGATATCCTTGCCTTCTGTTTGATCTTAGGGGGAAAGCTTCAAGTTTCTTATCATTAAGTCTTATGTTAGCTGTAGGCTTTTTATAGATATTCTTTATCAAGTTGAGGAAGTTCCCCTCTATACCTAGTTAACTGAGAGTTTATCATGAATGGGTGTTGGATTTTGTCAAATGCTTTTTCTGCTTCTACATATATGATCATATCTTATTTCTTTTGGAGCCTCTTTATGAGATGGATTGCATTAATTGACTTTTGAATGCTGAACCAACTTTTATATATCTGTAATAAATCTCACTTGGTCTTGGAGTTTAATTCTTCTTATACATTGCTGGATTCAATTTGCTAATATTTTGTTGAGGATTTTTACATGTATGTTTATGAGAGATATTGATCTGTAGTTTTCTTGTAATGTCCTTAGTTTTGGTATTAGGGTTATGCTGGCCTCATACAATGAATTAAGAAGTATTCCTTCCGGTTCTATTTTACGAATCAGATTGAAGAGAATTAGTATAATTTCTTCCTTAAATGTTTGGTACAGTTCACTTGAGAACCCACTTGGGCCTATTACTTTCTGTTTTGGAGGGTTATTAATTTTTGATTCAATTTTTAAAATAGATATAGGCCTATTCATATTGCCTATTTCTTTTTGTATGAGTTTAGGCAGATCGTTTCTTTCAAGAAATTGGTCTGTTTTGTCTAGGTTATCAAATCTGTGAGCATAGAGTTGTTAATAGTTTTTCTTTATCATCCTTTTAATGTCCATAGGATCCATAGTGATGTCACCTCTTTCATTTATGATACTAGTAATTCATGTCCTCTTTCTTTTTTACTCAGCTTGGATAGAGGCTTATCAGTTTTACTAATTTTTTTTTTTTTTTTTTTCATAGAACCAGCTCTTGGCTTCAATGGTTTATTCTACCCATTTCTTGTATTTAATTTCATTAATTTATGTTCTAATTCTTATTACTTATTTTCTTTGATTACTTTTGATTTAAGTTTGCTATTCTTTTCTAGTTTCCTGAAAGCACATTTTTTATTTTAGATCTTCTTTTCCAATATATGCATTCAATGCTACATATTTTCCTCTAAGCACTGCTTTTGCTGCATCCTACAAATTTTGATAAAATATGTTTTCACTTTCTTGTTGTTCAAATCTTTTAAAATATCTCTTGAGATATCTTTCTTGACCCAGGTGTTCTTTAGAAATGTGTTGTTTAATCTCTATGTATTTGAGGATTTTTCAGGTATCTTTCTGTTATTGATCTCTAGTTTCATTCCATTGTGGTCTGAGAGCAGACATGGTATAATTTCTGTTATTTTAAATTTGTTAAAATGTGTTTTATGGCCTAGAATGTGGTCTGCCTGGGTGAACATTCCCTGTGATGTTGAAACAGATGTGTGTTCTGGTGTTTGGATGAAATAGTCTTTAGAAAATTATCATTAAAAATTGTAATTATTAATTGTGGATGGTATACAGTCATATGTATTTTATGTTGCTCTTGTAACAATTGTCTAATTCACTGGTTAATACTAATAGTTTATGTTTTACATATACAATCATGTTATTTAAAAATAATGACAATTTTATTTTACTTTTTAAGACTTTATTTTCTTTACTACTCTCGTATGAGAAGAAATTCTTTTTGTTTCCAACAGCTGGATTGAAGTTATAAAATGGAATATATCTACTAATTTTAAGAATTTCTGAAGAGTAGTGAAATAATGAAATACAGCTTTATTATCTTTCATTATTTTTTATTTCAGTACATATAAGCTGTCTGTCTAGCATCCAAGTAACTTAACTATACCATGAGACAAGTCTCAAAAAATTTTTAGGAGTAACATGCACACACACAATGACAACACCAGAAACACCAAATTCTCTGTTTTATTCAGTACAATTAACAAGCATGAAAAATAAAAAAATATGGCATATGAGGAAAAAAAACAGAAGTAGAACCAGATTTGACATAGATAATAGAATTAGCAAATAGGAATGTTAAAACAGCTATTATAAATATATGTTATATGCTCAAATAAGTAGAGGAAAGCATGAGCCTGCTAAGGGGAGAAATAAAAGATATAAATGGATTCAGATTAAACTAAAGATGAAAAATAAAATATCTGAGATGAAAATATATAGGATCAAGAGGAGATTAGACACAGAAGAATATTAGTGAATATAAAAATGTAGAAACAAAACAGATACAAAATGAAAAGCAGAAAAAAGACTGAAAAATAAAATACACAGAAACAGTGAGCTATGACAAAATATTAAACAACCTAATGTACATGTATTTAGAGGCTCACATGATTGTGCAAGTGAGCTAGTTAGTAATATGAGAGTTGGTCGATCTAGAATTATTTCAGTTGAGATAACCCTTCTCTGGCCTATGTGGTCTCTCATTCTCCAGCAGGATAGTTTAGGGTTGCTCAAATGATGGTGGCATAGATCCAAGAAAGTGAATGAAAGTGTACATTATCTCTTAACACCCACATTTGGATGTCACTCTCATTTTAGACTCATAATTTTTGCCAAAGCAAGTCCAAGGTCAGCTCAGATTTAATGAGGTTGGGAAATGAATTTCAGCTTTTGAAGGCATCACATTGCAGAGCTTGTTGGTATAACAGGGGAAGATTAGAGGCATTTTTTAATAATTTGTCTATCATATGTTGTTTTTTCTTGTATTGTTAGATATTTTAAAATTTCACTTTATTAGTTTCAAGTATACAATACATTGGTTAGACATTTATATATGTTTTAATAATAATCACCAAACCCATGTTACATTGAGTGGCATTTTGTAGCCTCAATGTTATTCTCCTACTTCTGTTTGAAACAATGAATAAGTGGTTCAGATGTAAAGAGAAGATTTGTTCTCAGTAATACTTTAATTTTCTGAGAGTTTATCCTGTAAATACATTCCCTGTAAATACAACTTTGGGTTGTCACTCTTCTTTCCACATTTTTCTAATATTTCATACTGCTATCTACTTAGAGTGCAATTGGACCCCGAGATATTTTCTAGTTTTTATAACATCTAGTTATTTTGTAAACCAAAGTTGTATTTCCTTCAAACAACCATACAACCAATATTTGATTTGGGAATAATTAGAAGGCATTTTACTTTCTTTCCTAAGCAAAGCCACTTTGAGTATAAGATACTATATAAATGAATTGTTTGAACAATAACATTTCAATGTAATGCTGCAGTGAGCTGATAGCTCATGACTCAAATCTCTGAATGCCAAAACCCTCTAGGCTTGCTTTGAAAAGCTCCATATATATATCATTCATGCACTATAGAAGATAAAATAGAAGAGCCCAAGAGTTTCCTATAATTATATAATTTATTCTCTTTATCTAAAAATAAAGCCAGTTAGAAAGAGTTTGAACATTTGGAAGAAAATAGCACATTTAAAGACTTAATTGGTTCCTTATTAAGAGATTATTTTCAGCAACTTGGTATAATAATTCTTCATTGAATAATCTAAAATGGAGAAAACCGATAGTTTATAAATGCTGAATAATTTACCAGTGTGGAAGAATTAGCGATGAGATATTTTAATTATTATTTTGATATAAATTACTTATTGTTTTACTTTAAAATATTTACAAATATTTTATCTAATCCTATTAAATTTAATGAACTGATGGATCTAGACTCACATTTCCAACTCTCAGGTACAGAATGTAGTAGACATGTATTTGTTTAGCTACCCATTACCTTTGAATACCCTCTCTATTTTTGTTTATTGCCTAGTTTGCGAATTTTGTATTCCCAAGGCAGAAAACAAAGCTGGTGTTTCTAGGTTCCCAGAAAGCTGGATATACACATATGAGTAAGGCTTTACCATCACATGAACTAATAAAACAGATTCATTAGTGAGCAATAGGAGAGCTAATCTTCTAGCAAATGTGTTGTAAAATCCACTTGGTTCTTTAAGGGAGACAGCAGTACAGGTTTGACTTTCAGTTTTGATCCTTATAGATGCCCGGAAGAAATGACATGCATGTTGTCATTAGTAAACTCTCTATGTGCTTGTATGGGCTGCCAGATAAAATACAGGATGCCCAGTTAAATTGGAATTTGAAGTATAACAACTTCTTGCTATAAGTATGCCCCAAATATTAAGTTACTTTCACTAAAATAAAGTATCTGTTGTTTATCTGAAATTCCATTTTAGTTGGTGCCCTGCATTTTTATTTGCTAAATCTGGCAACCGTATTGCTCGGGCACTTCTGACTGCTTAGGCTCAGAGTGGGTTTATATCTCTTCTTGAGACTCTGCCTGCTACCTAAAATAACTTTATAAAATTGCTTTTTGTTTAGCTAGAATTAATTTTATTACTTAATAAAGTTGTAATGACAAAGACTCTTTAATTTTAGTATAGAAGGAACTTAAAGAGTTACAGAAATAGGAATACTTGAGTAAACTGTGTGTGTGCAACTCACTTGTTTTTTTTCCTAGAGGACGAAGAAAATACTCTTTTCATCAAGACAATGGGAATTACATTTTTCGGCAAGGGCTAGCTCATTGAGAAGGGTTGCAGTTGCTCTCCTTAGTCAGACAAAGATCCAGTCAGCAGGAAGTGCTTGAAATTGACTACAGTTTTAATGGAGATAATGGACTTTGAGGTGTCAGAGGCCTCTGTTACTCTGGCTCTGAAATCTCCTTGAGCAATTACACTCCCCTGGCCACTAATGTTAAGTGCCACAAAGTGGGTGTAGTTATGCAAATTGGTTTCAGAAACAGGATGGCAACCAGAATGACTAAATCCACAGAGCTCTTTGGCTGTGGCTAATTTATCATTGGTACCAAGCACCAAAAGAAATGTGACATAAGAAAAATAAATCTCCAAGAAATTTGTGCAAAGAGATCTAACTAAATTCATTATCAAAGAGTCTGAGATTCTTGAGAATTTCTTAGAAGCAGTTTGGAAAAAGGCAGACTGACTAACCCTAAGGAAGGATTTTTGGAATAATGTTGTGCAAATATACCATAAACCTTCCAGCTAGCTTTCTCCAAAGGGACCTGTAACTAAGCTAGTTGTGTCCAGAGAAGAGCAAAGTACACAGGATATTCAGCAATTGACACTAATTCTGAACTAACCCTGATTCCTGGTTTAACTGTGTTAAACTGTGGTTTTTTAGGATTCTGGAGGTCAGCTAGTAAATGGAGTTTGGCCAAGTATCCATCAGAGTGGCCCATTTGGTCTATAAATATATTCTGTGGTTATATCTCAATTTCTGATGTATGGTTAGAAGAAATATAATTGGCAACTGCGAGTCTCTACATTGGCTCTTTAACTTATGGGATGGTATAAGCAACCAAATGGAAACATCTGGAGTGTCTTGTTTTATATCAAAACAGTAAACCAAAGTCAAGACTGCACCCCTGATAAAATGTAAAGATTGATACCAACATTAAAAACTTGAAAGTTGCAATGTTCATGATTCTGTTCATATTTAAACCTCAGTAACTCTGAGATCTGATAGTTTATACTACCTAAGGACACAACACAGTTCCATTTAATTAGCCAATAAAAGTTCTGCCTGATTATTTCAGACTTACTGGCTCTGGAATTAAAAGGAAGAGAAAGGTTATTATGTCAGCTGGGTACTTGATTTTGATTATCAAGGGGAAATAGGATTTTTAATAACCGAATCTGGGAAGAAAGATTACAAAAAACCCCAGAAGATCCTTTCAGATACCTTCTAGTACTGCCATGTCTCTTGTAAAAGTTAATAGATAATAAGAGCATCACAATAAATGTAAAATAACCAAGGACTTCCTTAGAAAATTCAGTTTTGGGTCACCCTTACCGGTAAATAACATTGACCAACTGAGCCACTAGCTGAGAGTAAAAGAACATGAACTATGTGTAATGGAAAAAACAGTCTCAATACCAACCACAGTCTTTTAATAATTTGAAGAAATAAAGAATGTATCTGTCTGTCTGTCTGTCTGTCTGTCTATCTATCTATCTATCTATCTATCTATAATCTATTTATCTATCTATCCCTCCTTCCCTCCGTCTGTCTGTCTACCTAAATGTTTCATTTATACCCTTTCCTTCCCCTTCTGTTCTATAATGTATCTATTGTATAAAGGTTAGTTTTATTTTGTCTACATATTAAAAAATACAGAGACTCAATTATGATTGGTCTATAGGAAGAATAAGTATTACTCAGAAATCTTGGACATGTAGATTCAGTAACTGAATTGACTTCTTTATAGGAAAGAGTGATCACTTTTTTGTACCAATAATAGTTGTGTTATATTTGAGTGCATGCTGTTATATGGAAGTTTAGGGAAGATGTGTGCATATTGTGCATATTAATCATATGTGGCCAATAGTAAGACCTAGGCTCCAGTGGACATTCATGATTTGCAGTGGTCTAACATCTTTGAACACTTTGTCTATATTTGAAAATAATCCCTAGTTTGAACCTTGCCTTGCTAATTTACAAGCCTGGAAATTTTTCTCAAGAATCCCTTGCAGCTCAGATACAGGGTGGTGATGCTTGTTCTGCTAGTCAGGTGTACTTAAGATTTGGAGGTGAAGGAAAATGAAATTATGGTCCCATGAGAGGTAATAATTGACCTTTGGAAATGTGCCAATGGACATATCTGATTCTTTGTGAAAGGCAAGAACAGTATTTCTGTGTTCATTATTTGACATATGGTTACCAAACGAGAGTGGTTAAAGGGTGTAGATAGAAAAACTAAACAGTGCTATTGGCTGTAGAGCCTGCCTATGTAGGCATTCAGAATCTAGAATTTTCATTCATGTAAATTCTATGAGCAAGTTAGTATCTTTCAATAAATTTGTTTTATTTGACTGTGGATTCTATTGTTTTATATTAAGCCAGAAGGTTGTATGGTTATCATCTGTCAACACTTACTCAAATTAAGTTACCCAAAAATGATTCTACTTTATTCTCTTTGAAACTATTTCATCCTAATGAATTTACCAGATATATTAATACCACCAAAAGTTTAGAGAAACAGGGTTTTAACTTCAAATTTGATATCAACTTTATCTCCTTTTCTTTCTCTTTATATCAATTGATACAACTTGAAGATTCAGCATGCTTTTCCCTAAAAATAAAAGGACCATGTCAGAACCACCTAGGAAAGCATTCCAAATTACATACACACAATAACGTTTAGAAATTTTGCCCATACTTGAAAATTTGTACTGGGGTATATCCACTAGGTGGATATAAGAGAAACATACAACATAGCTTATGAAAAATCAAACTTCTCAGGTTAAATAAAATAATGGTTATAAGTTTTGGATTCCAATTCTAGAATTTGTTTTCAAAACTAATACTGCCACTTACATGTATGCTTGGATAAGTTCCTTAAAATGTCAATATCCTTATACATTCAAAGATAGTAATACTATCTACCTTATATGGTTGTCATAAGAATAGTAAAATATTTAATTATACCAGCCCCTCTAATGCCTGAAACCTAGAAGGAATTCAGTAGATACCTCTTTCCTATGTCTTCCTTTGCTCTTCCTCTCCTATTACCAACATCTTTTTTCAAAGCCTCGATAGCTCTTTCCTAGACTATTGCAAGGGGCTCTTGATTTGTTTTTGTTTTGGTTTCTTTTTATTATTCAAACTATCATGTCTACTGTTGAAAATATAATCAGCTTAAAGTACAGTTATAATCATATTTCTCTTATGCAATGTTTCCCCATTGTCTCATAAATAATAAATGTTTCATAATTGAATGATCTCCAAAATATAGTACCATTTCAAATTTCCAGATATTTCTCTTACTACTTCCTTATATATGACTTAAATTTATCTCTGGCCCCTGTGATTTGTCAAAGGGGCCACCAATTTTTCAATTGTGTGTCCTATATGTTCTTTCTAGCCAGTTGCTCTTTGGCTTTGTTTGTCACAGAGCCCATCCGTTGTCAAAGGTAGACCTTCAGGAAGCCTTTCTTAAATATCTAAACCCAATGATTTTTTATTTTGCCTTGGTGTTGTATTAAGGATATCTCTGCTTTTGACTGTCAGAATCCATTATGCTTTTCTATCTTTGCTTTTCATATACATTTTCATGTTAAATTTCTGAAAATCTTAGACTTTAAGAGTTGGAGAATATTTACAAATTATTCAATCTCGTTAAACAATAAACAATCACTTCAAATTTTCCATCTAAACCTGAGAGCAGAGCTACCATATACCATACTCCCCACTTATGTGCAGAGGATACATTCCAAGACCCACAGTGAATACCCGAAACCATGGATAGTACCAAATCCTATATATACTCTGTTGTATCCTATACATACATACCTATGAAAAAATTTAATATATAAATTTGTCACAATAAGTAATTAACAGCAATAATTAATAAAATAGAACAATTATAACAATATAGTATAATAAAAGTTATGTAAATGTCTTTCTCTTTCTCTTAAAATATCTTGTGCTTTACTCATGCTTTTTCTTGTGATGCCGTGAAATGATAAAATGTCTGCATGGTTAGATAAAGTGAAGTGAAAGATGTAGGCATTGTGACGTAGCATCAGGCTATTAGTGACCTGACCATGTACAAGCACTTCATGGCTTCTCTTTGGCGTATCCCAATTGCCAGCATCACTACTCTCATGCCTTTGGGGCCATTATTAAGTAAAATAAGGGTCATTTGAACACAAGTACTGAATACTGTAACAATTGATCTGACACCGGAGACTGCTACTAAGTAAGTGACTACCAGGTGGTTAGCATCAACAGTGTAGATACACTGGACAAAGGGATGATTCATGTCCCAGTTGAAACAGAGCAGGGTGGTACAGGATTCCATCATGATACGCAGAATGGCATGCAATTTAAATCTTATAAATTGTTTATTTCTGGATTTTTCCATATAATATTTTCATATTTGACTATGGATAACTGAAACTATAAAAGCAAAATCATGAGTAAGGTGTAACTACTGTCCTCTGAGTCTGAAGCCCACCTCTATAATTATTCTGAAAAGAATGCCTTTATGAATTGAACTAAAAATCAATATTCACATTAAGATATATAATTTTAACATCTCACTATGTCTCATAATAATTATCTAGTCAATTAAAACTAAAACTTAAAAAAAAAAAAAGCCAAGACCCATCACTTTACTAGGTACTCAAGCAGTTGCTTTGTTGGGCCCACGTGGGGAAATGTAAATTTTTTCTGTTAAATGTTCTCTTTATAAAAGCAAAGAAGGTTCTTGAAACTAGACAACATTCTGCAAATTCTTTAGTAGATAATAAATAAAACATTTACACATACATATTAAAACCAAACTAAATATGATTTTTAGATTAAAGGTTAAATTAATTGTATATACTTAGATAATTCATTAAACTGTGCTTTGAAAAAAGATAAAATCAAATAAATATGATTTTTAAAGGTTTACGACTTCTCTTGAAAGATTAGCTTTGCAATGCTCTACTACCTATATCCATATATCGAACAGTATACTGTAAAGAGATCCCAGACATTCATGAAAGTGGTGTTCTTTATCAGTTCCCACTGGTATTAACAGTGAATCTTCAGTGTACTGTACCTGCATAATTATTTGAGGGATTGAGTAGTAGTATAATGGAGTGTTGGTCATTTAGTAGTTTAGCTCTAAAATTTAAGTTTATAGATAACTGAGATGCTTTGGTTTCAAATGTTTACTGTATTAATGACTCCCTAGCATCCTCTATTTGCAAGATTACTTACTCTGCTGCTCAAAAACAGTGAACCCCAGAATGTGCTATTATTTTTGAAGAGGACAATAACACAAATTCTTGCATTTGAGTTGACATTATTTCTCTCCCTGGTAAATTCCAAAGGATCTTAGTTATTAGACCCTTTAGAACTTCCCAGGATCTCATTTTCCAGGCCAAATTGCAGAGAAAACTCATAAAAATGGAAATTCATAAAAGAAATAACATTGTGCTGCCTATATTCAATGGGAAAGAACTGCTTGGCCAGCAGTCCAAACACAGGAATGAGTATTTTACAATATTGTATGTGTATTGTCCCTATTAATTTATATTGAGGACAACTGGTGAAACAAGCAAAAACCCAGTCATTACAGCAGAGATGCAGGAATCTAAATGTTAAGAACATGTTTAGAGGGCTGAATTGACTCTAAAAATGAATTTGAAGGGCTTTAAATAGGTCTTATTTAGCTAATATTTTAGAACATTTGAATTAAATAAATATGGCTCAGGGTTGAAATCTTCCCTAAGGATCCAAATTAGACACAGATAGCTTAACAAATTGACACTCTCTGATCCTTTTTCAGAGAGTGTATATGAAAACCTGTATATATGCTTTAACTGTCATCTGATATTCCTTCTGTAAAAGTGCAATTTTAGGAGAGCAAAGTAGTATATTTAGTGCTTAAACGTCTGCCATGTAAAAAAGTGACTTAATATTTCCTACGTGACTCTAGAGAACAGATCTAGGACCAGTGAATTACACTGAGAGGACAATCATGTTTGACTTAATATACAAGATGTATACTCTTGGAATTGCTCATTTGCTGGAATAATGTGTCTTTCAAGGTCATAAGCTCCCTGTCAAAGAGATGCTTAATATGTGTAAAAATTTTGAATTATATGGAAACACTATAAAATTATTTCAAGTCAAAATTTCAAAGATGTACTTTATTTTGGCAAGGTTAAACTAAACATGTAAAATTTTAATAGATGCCACAAAACATTCAGATTTAATAAGCATTAAATTTTCTTTTATATGTAATATTAAGCAGATTAATTTGAATGCAGTGTCCTTGAATTTAAAGTAAACAGGGGCTAAAAATTTGGATAACATTATTTTTATGTTACTAATTTATAATTAGGAAAAGATGGAAACCAATATGTTAAAAACAATGTTTTTATATGCTTAATTGGTTATGTATTATATGTATTCCCAGTCTTCCGATGCAATCACACATATACACATATAGAGCTTCCACATTAGTAAAAGTGATTTATCATAGAGACCTTTGAGAAGAAGGGCTGGAGTAAGATAAAAAGAATAAATTGAATAATAACAAGGCAATTATTAAAGTTTATTTTTTCCCTTTGGATTTCTATTCTACCCCATACCCCCACCCCCTACAATAAGTTATTCTTTTAGAGTTCAATTTCTCCTTTAACTTGGTGATTCTTTGATATCCCAGAACTGGATTCCATTTTTATGTTTCTCTTCATAGAATTGTATAAGATGGATCCGTTTGATTTGTCTGTGAACTGATTTTCATCAAAGGAGAATGACCAATGCATTTACTAAAAAACCCAGAACAAACTTTGATCAGAAAACCAAAGAAATAGGTAAGATTAAGTGTAGACAGAATTGCTTCTGGAGGCAAAATTCTGATAAAAACAACAGAATTCTCACACTGTTGTAGATACTTCTCCTTAAACAAGTTATTCATTTATTCATTTTGTGTGTGTGTGTGTGTGCGTGCATGTGCGTGTGTATTCCTTAGGGACTGAACTTCATAAGCTATCAGAATTATTATTCATTATTTCTAAAAAGACTAATTATAGAATACTTATGGTGTATATGTTTCAAATTTTCCTGTAGATGATATGAGAAGTAATTTTTGAAGAATTTATAGACATAAATTCTAGAGAATAGTAACAGCTGGTTAGGGAGACATAATTTAAGTGCTCAAACAGTTAAATAATAGAACAGCATTGGGAAAGTACAGAATGATTTACAAAATTTTTGCCTGGTTTGAATTTTTATGAATTTCCTATTGATCTATAGAAATGAGATCTCATATGCTCTGATATGATATTTAGCTCTATGTGTGGCATGCCTTATGTTTGTAATAAATTCATTATGTACATAAAAAGAAAGTCAAATGATTGGAATTGCTTTTCAGAGAAAATTCATTAATTTTAGAATGTTACTGGAAAATGTCACTGTAGTTCACAGATAAAGAGAATATAACTTTGAAATTAAATTAGCAATATAGATAACTATTTTCAGTTATCAAATTCATTTTGAGACAGTTTATAATGTACTCATTTTCTGACTCGCAGTAAATTAAAGAGGAAGTATAAGAATTCAGAGAGTTAAAATATATTTAATATATGTGAAGAAGTTGAAGATTAATATTTTACATTTTATTTTCTTTATATATTAAAATTTTTTTCCATTAGATTTTTAATAAAATAATATGCATTAGTTACTGTATTTTTACATATTTTATTAGCTGGCTAGGCTGCTATAACAAAATATGACAGACTGTATGGCTTACACAACAGAATTTATGCCCTCATAGTTCCAGAGGCTGGAAGTCCATGGTCAAGGTCTTGGCAGGTCTGTTTTCTTCTGAAGCCTCTCTCCTTGGCTTGCGTATAGCCACTTTCGGCCACATGGTCTTTCCTGTGTTTGCATATCCCTTGTGTCTCTATGTATATCCACATTTCCTCTTGTTATTGGGATGCCTTTCAAATTTGATTAGGACCCACCCCTCCAACAGCAGCCTCATTTTAACTTAATCACATCTTTAAAGGCCCTATCTCCAATTACGGTCACATTCTGAGGTGCTGGGATTAGAGTAAATTTCAGAGGGACACAGTTCAGAACGTAACAGTTTATTTATGCTCAAGGCTGTATTAGACTCTGCTTGCAGGTAATACAATTGAGAAATAAGACATGAATCAGGGTTCTCAAGGTGCTTATGGCATAAGATAAACACATTAAGCATGAATCACACATCAGTAAGAACTGAAATGATTTGTAGGACATATTATTATATTGTGGATTTGGGCTATCCTTTCAGTTATGGAGTATAATTGCACGTGGGTTTAGGGGAAGTTATTTGTCACTTTGGTGTATGACCACAGAAACCTAAAGAAAAGACAGGAATCTAAAGCACAAGCAAGTTTAGCTATGTAAAAAGAATTACTTAAGCAACAACATACTGGGAAAATTTCTTGAGAAGTTGTGGAATTTTCATCATAGTTTTTCAAGATTATGGCAAAACATTTACCCAGGAGGCTTTATATGTTTTTGAAGTCTACAGATTATTTCTAGTACACACTCTTTTAGACACTCTGAACATTTGATTATATGAATATTAATGTCCACTGGCAGGCTCTAGATTTGGGCATTATCAAGTCAATGTTCGATAAATGCAAAAATACCAACTGATAAGCTATTCAGATTTCTTCTGATCCATTTTATTTTTCGTATTATTGTGAAAATTGATTCACTAACCTGCTTGGAAATTCCAAAGACTTATTTTCCATGACTGGGACAAAACTTTACCAGATACTTAGTTGTCTCTGTAATGTGTTTATACTTTTATCTCTTGGTAACTCAAAACTCTCATGTCAGCTTCTATCAAAGCAGCAACTTCACAGTTCCTGAAGCGAACCACATTTAGTTTGCCTTTGGTGCCTTTCTGGCGGCTCTTCCACATTCCTATCGTCCGGACTGATTCTACATACATTTTGTGATACAGTGCAGACCATGTCTCTCTTAAGACATTTCCCTGGATTGAATTGACATATAGACCTATCGTCCTTCTTGTAGATTTCATTTATAATCTTTTGCTGCACAAAATAAGTTGTTTTTCTAGTATTTTATATTATTTAATAGTTCATCTTGGGTCTTCTTTGTAATAGTAAAAATGTTTGAAAGCTTAAAAAGTGTACTTTAAAGCAACACAAACATGCCTTTTAATACTATCCCTGTCAATGCCGAGTAATCTGAAGACAGTCTCTCAATACTTCTGATGCAAGGTGTCTTCTTAGTTAGAAATTAGAGAATGAGACACCTGCTTCATATGGTGATTGGATATATATTTTCACACAGTGCCTGCCGTGTAATAGTTGTGTTCATCCCTATTTCTTCAAGATGTAGTTTAATTTATTTTATTTTTTTAACCACCATGTAGCAGCCACTCTAAACTTCTTTTCTTTGATATCCTGTTTGTACCAGTCAGATACAGTCTAGAGAATAGTCTAAATATTTTCTTAGAAAGGAATTTAATATAGGACATGTGTTACGGAAGTGTTTTAAATTAGAAGGACTGGAGGAACAAATATAAATATATAAGAAAGGTGTTACCCAGAGTGTACTAAGAGCGAGAAGTGGTTACTATCCCCTAGGCATGCAAGAGAAATGAGAGGAAGGCAGTGCTATCTGTGCATCACTAACTGTAGGAACCATAGGGCTGAAGGTATGGATTCGAGACAGTAGTACTCCTGGGAGACTAGGAACCCACATTTCTTATGATGAAGGGACCTGGGAGCCACAATTATTAATGCCGTTGCCAGAAGTAGCAAACTGCCCTTTTATTTTCTGTTTTCTAATTTCATGCAAGTACCTCCAGCTGGCAGTAAATAATCAGAAACCAGCTGGAAAGTATCAGGTGAAGTGTAATTTTCAGGACTTCATTCTTGCAAGTGCAGGACTCTGTCAGTTTTTAAGGTTATAGTATTGTCACAAACAGGATACCAGTGGTTTACAACAACCGTGGTGTATTTCTGTCTGCCTTACACTTTGACAGCTTCAGTGTGGTGGAAGCTCTGCTTCGGATGCCTTCCTTTCCAGGCGGCAGGAGTAAAATGTATTCATGGTATACCATTCTCAGTATAGGATGAAAGAGCAGGACTGCTGTTGGGAACTCACATGGCTTTTAAGATTTCTGCCTTTAACTGCCCGTGTCATTTAAACTCGCATTTCACTAGCCAACCATGTCCTATGGCCAAACCTTACAATGTGGCTGGTGAGTTTCATCCTCCGTAAAGGGAGACACTAAAATTAACATGATATGGGAAAGGCTGTAAGCTCTTCTCATAGGTAAACAGAGGAGAGCATATTTGGGAAGGATAACTCCATGTACCACTGTCTGTGGACCTTCTTGGTCACAAATATTCGCTTGCATCCTTCTTCCCTCTTGATGCAAAGTATATGCAGAATTCTTCATGGGAAAGAGAGTCTAAAAGCTCCATTTAACCTCAGCCATGGGCTAAAGACTCAGGGTTCTTTAATGGTCTCTACATCAGCTACATCTTGATTAAGAAACCAAAAATTTGAAAAGAAAAAAAATTCTATCTCCCAAACACCTAAGTTACATTGAGAAACAGAGATAAAATGCAACAATGATTACTCCCTTTCAGAAACAAGAAGAACAGGAGGCGCATAACAGTTACTTGTCTATAAAAATTATAAAGTCTTGTTCTTGTAACAGCCCATAATCTTGGGAGTAGGGGCATTTCTTGATTCGGGCTGGTTCTGGTCCATGAGAATAGTCTCCTCCTTGGCTCATGATCTTGACTCCATCCTCTCAGAACTCTTTTCTTTAGGACTAAGTTATTTAGTCCTAAACTCAAAGTTATCATTTAGGACCTGAGAGTTTTTTGTTTGTTTGTTTGTTTTCATTCTGCCATGAAAACTTGGCAGTCCAAAGGTAAGATTTTGTATCTCGCACGGTCACAATGCCTTTTAATTCAGCTTTTTTGGAAGTGTAATTCACTCAGAAACTTTTCCAGCTTCATATTTATTTGATTCCAGTCAAGTTGATTGTCCTAATAGTTTGACCGATAATTCTTTTATGTGTCTCTCTGCAGACTAAGATACAGGTCATTTGAGTTTATTAGTCTTTATGGGTAGGGCCAGACCCTCAGTATATTTTCCCTGATACATTTTGCTGTCTAAAAGGATTCTAAGGGTAAATTAAGTGTGCCACTTCTTTTTTTTCCCTCCTTTTTTAAATAAAGTCACTGACAGCTAAATCCTGGATTTTGGTCTTAGTCATGTGACTGAAGCTTCATTCATCTTTTATACTTCTCACCTTGCATGCCCCTAAGTTTCTGGATCCTCCACTTTTCCCCTTCTTATAAACCAGTCCACTCTTTCCTGAGCCAGTCTGTTTCTTGTAGCAGCTTGTCAAATTAGCTAACAACTACATATCAACTGTAACATTACGTATTCCAACCTCTTTATAACAAAAACTCATTTGGCACTTTATCTGCTGTAATCATCACAGGTGAGAGTTTCATGAACTATTTTGCATCTTTTAACATGATGTGACTGTTTCAAACATTCAGTAACAGTTTTGGCCTTATCTTCCTTCTAAGGACAGAATCCCCTGTCATATAGTTTAGGCTTATCTTATGAAAGCATCCCATTTCTATCACCAACTTTATTAGGTCATGCTTCATTTACAAATCTCTGTGGCTTATAAGTATACTGGTGTATTTCTCATTCATATTATATGTTAGTAGGTGTGAGTTTCATGTGTCTTAGTTATACATATCTCCTCTTACTGAAACTTGATATAAAAGAACAGACCCTACTTGAGACATCATATTCTCATGGCAGAGAGAGAGAGAGAAAGAGAGTTAGCAAAAATACAAAATAGCTAGTTAAGCTTCCACTTGGAATGGATTTGCATCACTTCTGTCCACATTTTTTTTTCCCCCCACAAAGAAAGTCAAATGGCCACACCTGACAATGGAGTCATGCATTACACTTTTTTCACAGGACTTCCCCATCAATCACATGGCCAAGAGAAGGGTGCATATTTCTCCTACAAAGGAGATGTAAAATTTTCAGTGCAAAAATGCAAGCTTTTATAAGAACACACTGTAGGAAGGGGTTTGAGGACCTAAGAATCAACAGTAAAAAAAAAATTAATTTTTAATATTTTGTTTGAAAATTAAGTCTTATCCATATTGATTGTTTTGCGGAATGCTTCCACAAAACTCCAGGTGATTTTGTAATTGGAAAACATTTGGGAAATCAATTTTTCAGTGAGTAGTTTAATGTGTAAGTTCATTTGAGTGAGGTCTTCGTCAAGTGGCAATTGGTTGAGTGAACTGGAAAAGATCACAGAATAGTGTTTGGCTCAAGCCAATCTATTTTATTTTACTGCTTTCATCTCTGGGTTTGTAAATATTCATGACATTTGAGCATGGAAAGGAAATAGGTTCTGTAGAGCTAGTGTTCTAAAGTATTTCCTGCTATATTTATTCAAATAAAAACAGATAAAAGAGTTGATTATGTTTAGATTCATGCCAGTTATTGTAACAGAAAAAAAAATAAGCAAAATGTAGGATTATAATGCACTTAAGGTTGAAAAGTAAGGGAAAACCTTCTCCTCTATGGTGCCAGTTCCAAGTTACTCCCACCCAGATTTCCTTACCAAAAATGGAGTAAGCTTCTCCACTGGAGTTGTGGCAGATTCTGTATGATGATGAGGTGCTCTTCAAGGGCCAAGGATAAGGGGCTCACTCGTCTTCATTCTGTAGTTCGAGCTGTCTGAATGAAGGTAATGGTTAGTCATCACTTTGGCGTGCTGTGCCATGCTTAGTGAGAAAGATAGGAAAGGCAAAATAGGTAGCCAAAGAGGGCAGACACAGAAAGCAGGAGATCTAATAGAATTTTTTAACCTGCTAAAATAAACAATGAAATTTGAAAGCAACATGTCGAGATAGTAATATATCAATTTTACAGTGTTTGTATGGATTTGATGAAAAGGTTATGTAATTCACCTAATTGCAAATGGCATATTGAGGCACTCAATAAACCTAACCTCTCAGCCTCATTTAAGATGCAACTGCTAAAATGTTATTTATATTTTGGGGTCCATCTTAGTATAACAGGACATATATTTAGCCTATTTCTATCCATATTGGCTGTATGGTTTTTAAGTGTTAAAGTATTTTTAAAGTATCAGAATATTATTATACTAGTTGATAGTATCCTTACCTCCTTGAGAGTGGAGTGATACAAATAGTCCAAAAATTGTAATAATAATAATAAGGAAAAGAAAAAAAACATTGGTTTTACATGTATCTTTTTCCAAATAGACTTAGAAGTTTTGTGATAAATTGGCCATTATCCCTTGGAGAAGTCAAATGGCAGTCACTTGGTGAAAGAAAATAAATTTATGTATATGTAGAACTCCTGAGTCAAATATTCTTTCATTTGAAAAATATGAAGTATTTTTCCTGCTTTTTGAGGTTTTAACTCTTTTTAGAAGAGAAGGAAAAATCCTTACTTCATGAGATATATTTTACACTCTGAATAAGCATTACTATTCTGACAATATTAATTTTTATTATGTATTATGTATTATATATGTATTTATATATGTATTAATCCTCATTATAATTATGATAGGACCATTTCTGTGTAGTATATAGCTGTGGGTATATAAATTCAGCAGGTGGTAAAATTAAGTGTATTGATGCAAAAATGATATTTTCTTCTTGTAAATAAGTCCTATCAAGTGATACTTTCGTTAACATTAGAATTGCAAAATCAGCATTCCCTTTTGTAAGGAACTATCCTTCATGGAGTCGTCAGACATTTACACGCTGCATTTGTTACTTAGTAGTGGTTAGGAAAGCATTTTTGGCAGGGAGAGTAGAGGAAAATACAGAATCAGTGTGTTTGACTGTGTGAACATGGCCCAAACCTCCATTCTCTCTCTGTCTTTCTTTCTCCTCCTTCTCTTCCTTACTCTTAACTCTGCCTCATAGAGAAAAGAGAGAAAGAATATATCATGTATACATTGTTCATTAATGATCACCACATGAATGATCCTTTCACACACTTGAAAAGATTAATTAAAAAAACAAACAAACAAGAAAACCTTGTTTGCTCATGCCTGGGGGCAATAAGGAAGCTGTGGGTATCAGACGCCTTCTGAGCCACTCTCGATGTCCTGCTGGCCAGTGATTTCTTCTGAAGTTTCGTCCTTCCAAAATATTTGGGATTTAAGCTATTCATTTTATATTAGATGCAGTCAAAAAAACAATAAAGCTGTTGTTTTCATGTTTATTTCTGTTATTTAATTTTGTTTCGTTCACACTTCATTTAGCCTTGAGACACAGAGGGAAATTATTTGAAATTTCCTGGATTTATACAAATATACCTATATGTTTTAAAGCAAATTAGTATCCGTATGCTAAAGGCATTTTTTTCTTGAGTCCATGTACTTAGTAGCCGTAATTTACCACTTTCCCACGAATGTGCATAATGTATCTTGCTTGCCTAGAAAGCTCACTTCCCGCTGCCTTGCTGTCTGACAAGCCAAGAGGTCCCTGGTCTCCCTGACTTCTTCAGTCTAATTTGCTCTATCTCTACTTCCACCCAGTGAAACTAAACTCTCAACTACCAGAAACTGCTCTTGACAGTTTCTTCAGCTGTTATATGATTGTTGATTGGTAAGCATTAGTCTTTTCTTCCCTTTACTTACTTGTACACTCTTGGAAGAAGAAAATTATTCTTTATTCACCACGGTGTCTATTAAAGTGCTAATAGCATGTTTAATGCCCCATATATATTTATTCGCTGTATGATTGGAGAAGCAGGGATTCATGTCCATAATTATAAAACCCAGGCCCTCAAAGCCTAACATATTTATCATCTGGTCCTTTACAGAAAAAGTGCTGACTGTGACGCAGAAACGTGGGCTGAATCCTGCGTTAGCAGAATTTTCTCAAATTATTAGCAAACACATGTTTCAGACTAAATCTAGACTTTGGCTTTTCTACTTATTTGCTTTTCTCCCATTATCCATGTGAATGTTTTGTCTTGAGTACCATTAGCTCAAAAAGTAGGCCTATGTATAGAAACGCAGTGTTACTTGGGGAAGGGGTACGATGCAGGACTACGTGTCTCAGAACCATTAGAGAAGAGCTAGAACATGGGAAAAACGAAGTGAAAGATTCCAGGCTGAGTTTTCTGGGAAAAAAGATTTCAGGTTCTATGCCTGTCTTTTAAGGAGAAAAGTACAAATATCATAAGATGTACAAAAAGAAAATATACATTTCTGATGTGTGGTAGTGAATCCGGAAACTATAAAGAGGATTGTCTATTTGCCTACTAATTTCAGTGAACTCTACTACAAAGAAATTAAACCTATCAAATGGCTATTTCAGAGATTTCAGTAATACCAAATAAACTTGTATTGACTGACTATCAAAAGAACTTTGAGCCTTGACATGCATCTAACTAATAATCTCAATAGAGTTTAAGACTGATCTTTAGTTAAACATTTTCTCGAAATACAACTATAGATCATGGAATTTAGAAATTGGGGTTTAGATGCAATTATTACTATAAAAATATGTTGTCAGCCAAGAAGAAATTCTGGACAAAGAAAATAATGTCATATTAAATGAGTTTGCATCCAAACTTTCACAATATGTATTAGGGACTCAATTTAATGTAAAAAGTATACCTTTATTTATATCAGTGTGAGTTGTTCTTATTTAAATTCTAAATAAAATAGGTAGATAAAACTAGAACAGTTCAAAATCTGTCTTCCTTACATATGTACAAATTTTAAAATCTACTTTTTAAAACACACGTAAATTTAAAGTGATTTAATCAGAAAGCTATGGACTGCTTTTTATTTTGATTTTTTTCTTTTAATGTACTGATTTTTAAAAAGCAGTAATGAGTGAGAAACATAAGTGAACAAACTGATTAAAATTGATAGGAAATTTCATTCTAAGGAACAGAAAATAAACTAAAACAATTTCTAAAGCAACACTAAGTCATTGTTATAACAGTGTTGCAAAGTAAACCCTGTCTCATATACCTTTTCTTCTATTTCTAACACATACTATTTGATGCTTGAAAAAATATAGTATCAGATATTAAATTAGTCAATCCCACAATCATTATTTGAATCCTTATGATGTAAATCCTTTGGAAATATATGCAGTGGATGTGAGATATTTAAGTCTCAAAGGAGGTAAGGTATAGTTGGAAAAGATTAATATATAGCAGAAATATAGAGAAATATGGACAATTCCATTAGTCAGGTGTAACAGGTTTCTTAGGTGAGACACAGAGAAAGTTCCTAGAATATTTAAAGGAGGAGTGACTTGTGTTCCACTAAGAAAAACTGGAAGGGCTTTTGTAATGGGGTGTTGTTACTATACCTCTATGCACCTCAGTTCCTCATCTGTAAAATGAGGACAATAATGGTACCCACCTCAAACGGTGCTGTGTTAGATGAACTGATAAACGTAGAGCTTTTAGAAGAGCACTTGGCCAATAGTATGTGCTCAACCAAAGCAAACTGGCATCGTTAATACTATTACTAATAGCATTATTTAAGAGGGACCCTGACAGATATAGCTCAGATTTAAAGAGAAACATGAAGAAATAAAAGATACAAAAACACAGGTGTATTTCAAGAAATGGTGAAGAATGTAGTTGGTAGAAACAAACTGAGGAAATGGAAGAAAACATCTTAATTGAGAAATCTGGTTTGACAGGAATGCAGGTTTTTAAAAATATGTATTTACTTTAGGTAGCAGAGACCTGCAAATGTTTTTAATCTTTGGTTGAGGCCCTCGGTTCCTTTATTATAGCCCTTCTCAAGCTTATATGTGCGTACACATCACTGAGGGATCTGATCGGATTCAGATTCAGGAAATCTATGGTAGAGCCAGGGACTCTGCATTTCTAACGTCGTCCCAGATGATACAATGTTGCCATTCCAAACATAACCCTTTGAACCTGCTTATTTGTTCATAGCCCTATACACATCAGAATGTAAAATTGGTAGGAGCAGAAACTGTATCTGTCCTGTTCATCCCTGTATCTCTAGTGCCAGCCACTACTTAGCACATAGCAAGCACTCAAAAAAAAAAAAAAAAAGAAAAGAAAAGAATTAGTGAATCAACGACTGAAGATATGAATATAAAAACATGAAGGCATGGAAATTTTAGATGCAAATGAGAGGGATTGGTTAATGGAATATCTTTTCAGGAGATGAGAAAGTGGAGCAAGAGAAAGAATACAGTTGGTATAGGTTAGTTTTGGCCAGGACAACAAACAAACAACAAACAAAATAACCTTTGTGTAGGAAAAGGAAAAAAAAAAAATAGAAGGGAGCTCTTTTGAAGTAGAAATGAGGGAAGGAAATGGAAGTCTCATAGAAGGTCCTGGATCAGCATAGAAAGTGAGATTCAAGATTCTCTCTGCCTAAACCCACTCACAATGCAAAAAACGTGAAATCATCTTGAGTTTTGTGGTGTGACTCTGGAAGCTAATCTCAACCTAGTCAATATCTAGTGTTGAGATTTATTTTTCAAATATGTACCCTCAAGTCCACTCCAAATCTATGGGATTAACTGACAGCTTTAGATGAAAACCCCCGGAAGATACATTTAAATAACTTTACAATGATTACATCAGCTAGTGTTTAGCAGAGTAGAAACTCAAAATTATTATAAATGAATCTTTTAATTATTTTACATTTTACCTCATCGCCTTGGGAAGAGTATTTAGAATTTAGCTAGTACTATTGCTAATACACTGTCGATATGATTCCAAAAAAATGGACTGTCCAAACCTAATAATACTAGTCCCGGAAAAAGAAAAATAATAAATTAAAAAATTGTAATCAGAAATGTGTTTTACAAAATTCACCCTAAAACAGATGCCTTCCATTTGGGTTTTCTTAACTTGTGAATGCTGGTCTTTGTTGATCGCTTGAAAAAAAATGTAGTTTATGAATGCTGAAAAGCATCATGAGCACTGAAAACGATTTCATGGGGAAAGTATGCCGTTTTGAAACAAATAATTTGTCTTGTCGGAACACTTTCTCTGTAGCATAAAAGTAGCCTGATATTTGAACTTAAATTCTTCTAAATTTAAATAAAACAACCTAATCAATAGCAGTTGAGATGTCTGTGATACGGAGTGCTGGACTGACAAATTCCTATGTCTGAAGGTACTCGATGGGATTTACCTAGCAGTGCTTAAAGTGAACCTGGAGCAAAGCAAGAAAGTTGTAAAATTACTATATTTCTTGTTGGTTTAGATGAATTAAGTTTTTATTCTTAAGAAAATGCCAGAATAATATTTAGATATTGACTCAGTTAAAATGCTTTTAAGAAGAGGAATTGAAGAAAAGTGTAGACATTAAAATTAAGTTGTGATGTTTGAAGTAATTGATTTAATGTTCTTTCTAGCTTCCTAAAAAGAGTCATTTCTCAAAATGTAGGTGTCATATTAGATTACATGTGTTTCTCTTTCTGACTGCCGAGAGAATTAAATTTGTATTAATATTTAAGATTCTTGTTCCATTTTCAGCAAAAGGACATTAAATTCAGAAAATCCAGTTAGTGAAAAACCTGACCTTGTCTTGTCTATGGAGTCATCAGTATAGATAACTTTCTCTTCCTCTGTTTCCTATCCTTTTTTTCTTTATAGCCAAAATATGTCAGTTTTTCACTACTATGGCTCAATGAGAAAATTTTGAATAATGCTATTTATAATATTTCATTGATTAAGTTCTCACATATTACATCAGTAAAAAATAATTTTGTATTAGAAACTGTTTCCAAAAATGTCAATTTTTTCAGAGTGTGCTTTGTCAAATTTAACTCTGGAGAGTTAAATTTAGAAAACAATTTTTAAAAAATTTCTTAATCACTGCAAACATGAAAAATAATTTTTTAAAGATCAGTAGATTAACTTGATAGATCATTTCAGTGTATCCAACAAATTTTATTCAATTTTAGCTTTGTCTTTTATCATTGGATGTTTCATAAAAGTGCACTGTTTCAGTTATTTACACCGTTGATTTTATTCAGGCAAATTTTTGTGGCCAAAATTTCTGCTCACATTATTTACAGATTTTGTTTGAATTTGTTGAGTGCTATTTTGGGTTTAATGTTTCCCAATGAGAATTACTTGAATCATTAGTGAAGTAATTCACATTGACAATGTACTTTAAAATATATTTAATGTTTTAAACAATATTTAGCATTTAACTATTTAATATTTGCTTCTCATTATTTCCTCTGTGCATTTAATGGTTCTGATTGATGATACCCAGGACCAGGTTTTAAGTCAAAGTTTTCCTAATATGAAGGGACTAATAACTTAAGTGGTATTTTTTCCATGTCATTTATTGAAAAACTTTAAATTATTGTATTAGTTTCTAGGGCTGGTATAACAAAATATTTAAGCTGGTGAGCTTAAATAACAGACTTATTCTCTCACAGTTCTCTAGGCTAGACACCCAAGATCATGGTGTTGGAGGGTTTCTCATGAGGCCTCTATCCTTGGCTTCCGATGGCCACCTTTTCACTGTCTTCACATGTCTTTTCTCTGTGCACATGCATGTTTGTGTCCTAATCTCTTCTTATAAGGATACTAGTCATATTGGATTAGCGCCTATCCATATGTCCTCTTGTTACCTTAATTACCACTTCAAAGGCCCTATCCCTAAATATAGTTATATCTGAGGTATAGGACTTAAACATTGGTATTTTGGGGGACATAATTCAGTCCATAATGACCCTCTATCAGGGAGTCTAGTCTTCTAAATATCATCTTTTAAAATAGTCACAAAATCAAATTACCTTTATATGCCAAGGTAACATTGACCTAATGGTTTTGACAGTGCCAGCAGATGATTTTGAGGCTTTGTCAATTCTGCAGAAACGATCCGAAGGTTGTATGAAGCTTCTCGTTGAATCGTTTCTGGTATTAATGGCGATGTTCCTTACATGACAGTTGAATCAATGTGTATATAGTAAATCTCTAAGAGAAAGGGACATTGAGACAATAGCTAAATGAGGTTTAATGTTATTAAGTAGAATAACATGTAAAAGCAAAGTGTCTACAATGTAATTAAAAATTAGCATTGCTTTCCCGGTTATAGGTAATTGCTTCTCATTTGGAAAAACTGTTCAGAGTTGTTCCATTTTTAAAACAAGTTACGTTTTACAAATCCCATTTTTCCTCTTTTAATATTTCATATTTCCAGAAAAGGAGCCATTCTTTTTAAAATTGTACATTTTAGATCTTATAGGAATGTCTCATATTGATATACATAGAAATCCTTTTTTTTTTTTTGGTCTATTGTTTTTTCTTGGAGTAAATTAGTTTTTTGAATGAATTGAACACTGAGAATAAAACTGAGCTTTCATTAATGAAAACTGTAATTGCTGTAATAATGTTTAAATTTTGTTCTTAATGAAGTAGCATAATTCAGAATATGTTTTATTGCATTGCTATTTAAATTGTGGTCTGAAGCTTGTCCTACCCTTGAAATTTGTAGCAACAAGAGAAATACAGAACTTTAGAGTAAAAAGTGAACATCAGTAAAACCTTTATAACCTTCGAACAGGTTATTATTGTCTGTTGAGTCTAAGAATAAAAATGGAGAGGATTGCATTTTGAATTCTTCCAATTTTTATTTTATTTTGCAAGTAATTCTTTTTTTTAATTTTTCTTTTGGATTTCACAAAAGTGCAAGTTTGTGAAGGACTGAAAATTGCAAACAAAACAAAAGAAAACAAGCATAACCATTAACACAGGGAGTATGAGCAGCACTGGTCTATGGAGTAGGGGTAAGAGTACTAAAAATGATTCAGGTAGACCTGAATTTGACCTTGCCTCAGCCACTTAAAAAGTATTGGGATTTGGGTCAAATTATTTACAGTCTTTGAGCTTATGATACAATATTTTGTGTTATAACAAAATTTGGAATTTTGTCTTGTATAGTACACAGGCTCTAAATCAAGGTATTCAGCCTGAGGACTACTGATATTTGGGACCAGATAATTCTTGGTTTTTAACATCCCCTATTAATAATTTGTCCGGGGCATTATAGGATATCCAGCAATGTCCCTGGTTTCACCCACACTAGATGCCAGACTTGACAATTGAAGGAGTCGCTATTCATTGCCAAATGTCCTGAGTGTGGAGGTAGGTGAATTGCCCCCATTTGAGAACTACCGGTCTAATCTCACTAAATAAGGAAAAATTTGCATATGGCTAACCTAACTCATAAATATCTTAAGAAATGAGAACGTCATGATGAAGACCCATGCACTGTATCTTAATAACTCCAACACAGCCTTTTTTCCCCAGCATTTATTAGATTTCATGTTTTCTTCCTTTTAAAAAACATTTAACTGCTGCATTTTTTTTTTTTTAGGTTTAGTAGTAGGTGAAAGTTGAGTAGCATTTACAAGCACATGTATATACATATACATGTATACATATACATGTATATACACATATGTATGTACACACACCTAAAAATACCCACATATATACTACCATATAATATGCATTATAATTTGATTGCATATAACTACATATGATATGATGTAATAGGGTTTGATGAGGAAACAAAAAATTCACTTTTGCAATCATTTCTCACTGTAGAATTGTGGTGTCCAAAAGAGTAGCCTCTAGCCACATGTTGGCTACTTGAAATGTGTTTAGTTTGAATTAAGATGTGTTGCTTATGTAAAATACACATTAGATTTTTTAAGACATAGTATAAAAAAAAGAATGTAAGAAAAAATATCACATATTAAAATGATAACATTTTGGCATTTTACTAAATAAGATACATAATTCATTTTAATGATTTTACTTTTGTTAATATGACTATAGATATGGCTTGAATTTGTTTCTTACATTATATTTCTGTTGGGCAGCACTGCTGTACAACATGTAGCCTTTGATCAGAATGTTAGATTTAATCATCTGTTGCACTTATGTTAATGTTTTTTTCCCTCTTCTTTTTATTTCTTTATAGTGGTATGTAATGAGTTCAGATAAGTTAAAGACATATATGATAAGACTGTCTCTCAGGGTTGCATTTAGTGAAACTAATACATGCACGTTACCTAGGAAATAAAATCAGTAAAATATTAGTTCCTCTTATCATCATTTATTGTTCCTATTACATAGTTAGGATTGTCGTTCTTTAATAAATAGTGAAATGGAAGAGGAGGAATACTTCAGTGCTCAAACTCTTCTTATAATACACCTTCCTAAGCAGCTGTGAGTCCCTTTCGTTTCTAAATAAGATATGAATTGAAAGCCTCAGGACGGAACGCTCGAGTTTGCATACATGTCTTTTCACCTGTATACTCTTTGCTCTGGTCTGCATAACCCCACAGAGTGCAAGTAGGGGTGCCCAGGATATTTCCATTGAATATTTCTGTCACCTCACTAAAGAAATGTAAAATTAGAAAATCGATGCCCTTATCTGAATTTCTGATTAATTTATTCAAGCAATTTGTATTAATGGTTATAATTTTGTAAAAATAAAATCAGAATGACTTTCCAACTAATTGTGTGTATATGCACACACTCTTTAAAGAAAATAGATGAAGGTGTTTGTATATTGAGCACATTGATTGAAATGATTACAAAGAATATATGCAGAGATAAGACTGATTTTACTGCTTTTCTGAATTTCCTTTTAATCCTTTGATTTAAAAAAATATACTAATAAAAAAAAGAAACAAATGTATTTTTTTTTAAACCAAGATTCTCTGTGGGATGGATAATTAAGTAGATGCTAATGCCCTAAGTACATCATATGTAATTAATTAGCTTCTCTCCTTGCATCTAGGACAGTACAATATATGTAACAACTTTGGAGAATGGAAAAAAAATAGTAATTCCATCATTTTCTGTTATCATTGTTCAGATGAGGAACTTTGGATAAGTTTCTGTAGGAAATCTCTATTTCTGTATTCAAATATTTGTCTTTATGTAATCAGGCTTGAAGGGAGAAGCCTTTTAAAAGAACCAAGAAACAAAGCAATGTGATTGGTCGTTTTATTAATCAAAAAATGAGCACAGCGTTTTGTTTGTAATTACTATAAAATCCTCAAGGACAGAAACAGAATCCATACTTGAACATAAAGTTCAAGGAAAAGGTAAAAACAATATACACTGAGAAGATGGAAGATGAGACAACAGACAGCAGTCTTATTCAGGAGCATCAAACTGAAGTTACAAAGAAGAAATAGCATTGGAGAGAACAAAGTAAAAATGCCAAAATACAGTAACAGTAGAGAGCAGAGATAGCCTCTGGAGGATATTTAAAATTCTACATTAACATTTAAGGTAACTCAGTATATGAATAGAAAGTACTGTAGCCTATGGGGGCAATTAGCTAGCTCAGTTTGACTCTTCTCCACTCTCTAAAGATATTATTTTGCCATCAAAAGGGTCACATTAAAAGAAATAACAAACAATAGTTTGTATCCACTTGAGGAAAGTCATACAGTAGTTTTAGTACCTGGAAAGTTAAGCTGTGATTGTGTGGATTCTGTTAATGTGAATATTGAACTATATAGAAAAAAGACTCCAAAACTAGAAGCAGCAGTGGAAAGTACATATTTAAATATTAATGCTAGAAGAAAAATATAAGCAAAATAAGAACATTAAAGGAGGAAATAGAGACATAGATAATTTTAAAAATAAATTTCAGGATAATAAGAGAATAAAAGAGCTAATCATGTTTTTAATTAACTTGGAATTATTGAATTCTAGGTAATTTGATATATATGACTGTCGTATCATATTGTATTTGTTTATATTAATGGAAAAGGTAAGAAGGTGTCCACAATTCATTAGTGTATGCATTCAATCAAAAATATCTGTAGAGCTCTTACCACATTCCAGGCACTTGAGTAGGTATTTGAGTGGTGGTCAAGACAGAAAAAGCCTTTATGGAACTGCATAACTAAACATGTTCCAGATAATGGCCAGATGATAAACATTTACGCTCATTCGGGTATTTATAAATACTAAAAAGAATAAGGATACAGTATAAAGGGGTAGAAAATAATTCAGGGACATTTAGATTGTTTGATTAAGGAAACCTTCCAGGAGGTAGTGAACAGGGACTTGAATGAAATATCTAAAACAATAACTGAGAAATATTTGAGAAACATATAAAGCAGGCGGAAACCTGGGGTGAGATCATTTGAGAAGAGGAAACTACAAATGCAAAGCCTTTGAGAAGGAAATGAAGTTGAGGCCTTTGATGAATGGCAAAAATGTCAGTGTCTGGGCTGGGCCGAACAGGGCTTGGGAGGAGTGGGGATAAACATGTGGTTTGTTAAGACAGAGGGTTTGTTAAGACAATAAAACTGTTCTATATGATACCATAATCATGTATACATCTGTTCAAATTCGTGAAATATGCAACACCTAAAGTGAAACCTAATGTAAACTATAGACATTGAGTGATTTTAAAGCGTCAAAGCAGGTTTATTAGTTGTAACAAATGCACCACTCTGGTGGGGGATGTCGACAACGCAGGAAGTTGTGCATCTGTGGGGGCAGGGGACATTTACAAATCTTTGTACCTTCCTCTTCATATTTTTGTGAACCTAAAACCGCTCCAAAAATAAAGTTTATTAAAAATATATATATAGGCAGAAGCCAGATCTAATAGGATCTTTATAAACCATTATAAGGATCTTTATTATTGTTCTAAATGTGAAAGACTCTGAATAGCTATGAACACAAATGTAGCACAATCAGTGTTAAAGATAGATAAGGAAAGATGCAAAGAGAGAGACTTGTTAAAAAGCTGTGGCATATACCCACCTAATTGATGATGGTTATTTGGATAAGGCTGGTTTGAGGCGAGGTAGTAAGAAATGGTTGGAGGTGACGTGATTTACTCGTAGACTAGATAAAAGGATAAAGAAAGGAATAAAGGATGCCCTGTAAGTTCTTGGTTTGCAACAACTACGTGAATACCATTTATATTAAGATGAGGGGCATTTTGGAAGAGTCAGGGAACCGATGGATGGTTTTGGACAAGTTAAGTTAGATATGCCTAATGGAGTTGTCAAAGAGATTGTTGTATATATGAAACAGTCTCAGGAAAAAAGTCTGGGTTTGAGATAAAATTTGGGAACCATCAGTATAAAAATATATTTAATACCATTGGTCTGGATCAGATCATCTAGAAATATAATATAGATAGGAAAGAGAAAAAGGGCAAAGTTAACTCTGGGACACTCCAATAATTAAAGGTCAGAGAAGGGAAGTAGAGCTTGTAAAGACCATGTTACTAAAATATAAAGAAAATTAGAAAGTTGTGGTATCCTTAAAGCCTAATATATGTAGTGATTCAAAAACGAGGAGGAATCAACAGTCAAATCCTGCTGAAGAACTTGGAGGCCTGATAATTGGTCATTGAATTTGTCAAGTCACAAATTGCTTTAGATCTTGACAAGTATATTTCTAGGAGTTTGATGAGGTTAAAAGACTAAAACAGAATGCAAGGAAGGAAGTAGAGAAACCAGTAGTTTTAACTTTGGAAGCTGTGCAGTGCTATATGGGGGCAAGGAGCATGCATTTGAACAAATGTATCCAAAACTTTGAGTCAATGACTAGAAGATAAACAATCGGCAATAACTTTGGGTCAGTAACTAGAAGAAATAGGAGGGATCAAGAGAATTTCTTTTTAATAACAAAGTGGAGCATGCCTGCATTCTGACAGGAAGGGACATTGATAATACAGAAGAGGGAGCAAATGACTAATGGAGAAAAATCTTCAGATTGCAAACCAGGGGAGGAGTGTTAGCACTGTTTGTAGATTTGATTTTAAGATTATCATAGAGACAATTCGTCAATACAAAAGTCAGAAAGCCAGAGTATGTAAGAACAGATAGAAGCAGTCTTACGTTTTCTCAGTGTAGAGTCAAGGACAGAAGGTGATGTCGATCACTTGAGAGAAGAGTAGAAAATATTTCTTTTTCTTTCCGAGAATGAGAGAGCAAACTATGAAACAGTATGAGAATGCTAGGCGCTTCTGAGGGCCCAGCTGATATTGACACAAAACGTATTAAGCGTTATTGGAAATGTTAACTTACTTTCATGAATACACATAGTTGAACGAGATGCTTCAACTTTCAGATGCTATGACTTTGACTTCATTTTAAATTTAGATAAAATACTCGCCATTTATTTTAAAGAATGGTTTGACCTGGGAAGAATATTTATCCTCTCCATGGCTCATCTCTATTATCAGGGATAATGTTATTTGTCTTACAGGGTAATCGTGAGAATAAAATGATGTAAAACATTTTAGCACAGTATCTGGCAATACTAATCATACATCCATTTGTAAGTTATTGGTCTTATTTCTGTTATAAAAGCATCAATAACCAGACATTTTCTGTAGGCCCAGTACTTGGAATTCAATAAAGGTATAGTTATTAAGAATGCAGTTGACATTACTAAACAGAAAACTTGAAAACTTGCTTATGGTGTTTCAACCAGGTTGAGGTTTACTTTTCTAATCAACATGATGACAGTCACGGGCGGGCTCAGCTACTCCAGGATGCTGTCAGAAACCAATGCTCTTTCCAGCTTTTCTACTACCGTCTTAGCATATGGCTTCTGTGCTTGGAGTTGCAAGGTGGTTACTATCTATGTAGGCTTGGTGTCAGAGTTCCAAGTAAGAAGATAAGGGAAATGTAAAGTATGAATGGCTAATGTGTGGGCCAGAGAGAGAGACAGAAAGAGAAAACCTAAGCTGTTCACATTCTCTTTCTTCTCATTGGCTTGAACTTCATGAGATACAAGGTAACCTAGGAAGGTATTTTATCAGGATAGATTGCATCCTGAATAAAACTGGGGTTCTCTTTTTAAAGAAGCATAGAATGAGTATTTGGTAGGCAGCTAACCCTGTCCACCAAAGAGAGTCACAATGAGTTCTTTTCCCCTGAAATGAAATACATTTGTGTTTAATGAAGGAGACAAACACATAAGCCAGCATTCACAAATAGAAATGTGTCCAGGGCCAGGCAGAGAACACAAATCAGTGCAGTGGATTGGATGGCCAATTACAGAGCACATGGCATAATTAAATATGGCAAGAATTGCCTAGATCTAGTAGATTGATGTCATGAGTTCTATGAACTCAAAGTGCTTAGCTCTTTTAACAAATATCCAAATCTGGATTTTATGTTAATTCTTCCTTTTTTATTTATTTATTTTAGAATTGTAAACTAGATTATTATTTTTAACTGCAGACCAAAAATTACCTATGACTTAGATTCAATATAGTTTACCTCTAATTTGTACATTTTGATATTTTAAATTATGATAAAGGCTTCAACATGGCTATTTGCAAAGTGATATGGGAGCCTGTGGACAAAGACACTCATAATGAAGGAACACATTTTCCTTTACCATTGCATGAAATGCAGGACCATAGAATCATAAATCTTTACAGTGGAAGGAACCTAAGTAATTATCTATTCAACTCCTTTAAATTTTATATGAAGACATCGAAACCCAGAGAAATAAAATCCACATCAAGGCTGTACAACGAAGCTCTAGAATCCAGCTCTCCCATTTGCCGGACCAGGGCCCTTTCCACCTCAGCCTCTTCATACAAGTCAGACAGAGGAGTGAATGGGAACTGACAAGGCGCTTGGCTCAGTCCACTGGGCTTGTGATGCAGAAATAATAGGGGATGTTTTAAACACACCTGTCAATTCACCTTGGTGATAATGCCAGGGAAGGAGAGTTTTTAGAGATCATGAAAATAACTCAGTTGAAGGCTGTTTCACAGCCTTTGAGTCAGTAATTAATTCTGCCAACAGGTAGTCATGTTATCTTTCTCTGAAGGTCATAACGGTTGCTCATCTTTATTATGATTTTATGAAATGAAACAAGTGACCCCAAAATAAGCTCACGTCGAGGACTTTCTTAATATAGTTTAGCATTCGGATTGGTTTCTTTCTAAATGATCCTATCTGTGAGTGAATCTGGATCTGAATCCGTAGAAAAATATAATATTTGAGGTCTTTGAATCATGGAAAAATTTATAAAAATCCTCAATTTGCAAGAATCTACTATTAGCACAGGATAAATTAAGTTTATTTTACAGGGTTTACTCAAGCAGGAAGGCTGAAATTTAGGAATATTTTCAACAGAATGTCTTAAATTTAGAAAATAACCAATTAACTAGTTTCAGGAATTAATTGTTTTAAAAAGCACCAATTCAGAATACCTTGTTTTTAGAATACTCCAAGTTACTATTATTTGTGACTTCATCTTATTAACCAACTCATTCGGCCTCAGTGATAAGAAATTTAGCTCCATGCTGTTTTTTTTTTTTTTTTAACATGGCAAGTTTTGCCCTTAAACATATTCATAATGTTTCAGGAACAAAATATTTAGAGGATACCTGGCAGTTAGTTAAATGGATACTCATCTGTTTAACCTGAATAGTTCTTTATCTTCTAATTCAGTTAGAGCCAATGCTCTTTCTGTTTTCAATTTAATTGTTTATTTAGTTCAACCCTTTTCAACCTTATTCTTTACATGATATTAATGCTGGTATAACATTATTTGTTTTTTTTTCCTCTATAATTCCTCCAATTTGGGCTCGGCATCACCTAAACTGCATCACCTAAACATTCCTAGGCATATGTATATCTAGTTAGTGGTGGTGGTTTTTTTTTTTTTTAAGTTCTCCAGAGAAGAAGATCCCATAAACTCCCTTGGTATCCAATTCTAGTGTTTAATGGAACATGTTCATTCATCTATAATAATATTTGTAATTATACAGCACATTTCTTCTGAGTAGCTCTTGGCAGTTTAAAATAGTATTTCAATCCCCAAGACATTCCTAGAAGTAGGTGGCAAGCTTCATTATGCTCCTCGAGGGTACAAACATTGTCATTTTACATGTTAAATTCAGTTCTCAGTACATTGCAAAGGCTTCACAAATGTTTAATAATCAGAACAGTAATTTTACAGATGGGTGAATTGAAAGAATGTGAATTTAACTCCTCTCCCAGTGCCCACAATGGGGAAAAAATGGAAAATTTCCGACTTACTGGTCAGATATACTGGTGAGCTGCAATATCCTTTCATAAGCTTCTGCTCCTATTTTTCATGCTTTGATTAGAAATTAGATACTTTTATGGATCTTAAAAAAGCAAATACTCCTCTCCAAGAAAATTCTATGCAAGTCAGATATTATTGGGTGGGTTATTTTGAGTTTAAACATGCTGGAGACCAATAAACTGTGAATGAGATAAAGGTCATTATTAGAATTTATAATGTTGGTGTCTCTTTTCTCAAGAGACCTACTGGCTGCATCTGGTTCCCCATTATGTATTCCATATTATATATTGGGCAATCCTCCTCTAAATAGAGTTCTGAAATTTTCAAAGTTTTGCCAATTAAAATATTCCTTGATTTGCATCTCATATCATTTGAGTCCTGGTAAGTCTCCATAATGCTATCAAATAGATGCGATTTCTGATATGTCCTGGATCATGAAATACATTTACAGTTTATCAGGGATCTTTTGCGAGCATAGTGGTTTAGCCCAAAGAGTAAAAGGAGATACTGCACGACAAATGTCTTGGGCAAGTGGAAGAAATATTTTGGGGCTGCTAATTTTCTTAATTAAGGCCACATGAATTATATTGTGTAGATAGCTATCTGCTCAGTCTTTGAGTAGAAGCAGTCATGGGCAGCTGTAGTTATTAATTTGGAAGACTTTAAGTTTTCATTAGCAATTAAATTTTACTGCATTACCAAGATCAGTAGAGTGGAAGCTTTGTTATGATTAAAATAGTGAGTAGGCCTAAAGTAAGTGTTCTGTATTATAATAGCCTTGTACAGTGACAGATGGTTACTAGACTTATCGTTGTGGTCACTTTGTTAGGTGTATAAATATTGAAGAACTACTGTATATCTGAAACTAACATAATATTGTATATTAAACAGTTTAATTAAAAATAAAGTAGATAGTCTGTGCAATTTGGATGGCTCAAATCACATGACTGGTGAAGCAGCTTATTGGCTACTTTTCTTACATGTGGATATCATGTTTTCAAAAGTAAATGTTCTAAGCAGATTCTGAAAATAGGTCTGAATCTGAGATGCTCATATTTAACCTGATTTTTCTCAGCTGTTTGGAAATTTAAGATTAAATCTATCTGGCTTTGTGGAGAGCAAATATATTTAGATGAAATAAAAATAGAGGAGAGAGAAAGAAAGCAAGAGAGAATGTTTGTGTTGGGAGGGGAGAGAAAGAGAGACAGACAATCAGAGAGAAAGACGGAGACAGCGAAACAGGAGAGAGATTACCTCTGAGTGCTTATTCCAACAGGCTGAGTTTTTAGAGCATCATCATCGACAAGGTTGTAAATGGAACTATTTTAACATCTCGCTGGGGAGCATGTGTTGTAAAGCTTTTAAGTACCCCTTTGAAGGAGATGTTGTTACTGAATGGAAAACATAATTTCACTCAAATCTGTAGCCCCATACATACTATGAAGTATCAGAGGTCCTTACAGAAAAACAGGGGAAACAAGAGTTTCATAGACATATTGTTGAAATGATACATTCTGATCTTCATCCAGCTGGCAGCCATGTGAAGTGGGCTGTCCTTGGGAGACTTCGCCTTCGTGCCTGATGCATCAGGAGTCTGCTGCTGGTGAAGACTCTGTGAAATGTCAGAAATCAGGCTGAATAAAGAATGAAGAAAATAACAACACGATTATTTTTTAATAAAACAGAATTAACTGCTTTTAAAATAAAAAATTGTAATTGGGGGCATGTCTCACATTTGAGGTCAGTGCTAGCATGACTATACTAGTGAAGGACTATTATAAGCAAAGAGACAAAGAGACATGTCATCAAACAATAATACTAAGCCTGATGTATAAGCAAAATTTGCCATCCAACCTCTCACATGTAATCACTAGATTCCAGAGGGAAAAAGAACATATTGTGCAGCACATCAGAATTTATGTTGTAACAAATTATTTTTTTAAACTTAAGTGGGTCACTGAATATTCATTCCACATGAAAGTTGCATATATTAGCAAAATATAATTTAAAATATAAGATAGAGCACCTACAGTCTTCAGAAATAAAATATGTCCTATTTTTCTAACTACATTTCTCCCTTGAAATATTCAAACCACCTACAAATGTCAGTGACATGGTACTAGCTCCTATAAATTGAAATGGTAGGAGTTGAACTTGCATGGATATTATTCAAATAATGGGATGCAGGTGTAAATGGAGTGTTCCATCTGACTGATAATCTTGGCGCTGTGAGGAGATAGGTAAATTGTCAGCTCTGACACTAATGAACTATTTGGCTGAGTAGATAGCTTTTCTATGTGCAATGCAAAGCATGTTGTCTTTAAGATTATATTCTTATTTAAATGTTGCCAATAATATGGGGAATTCTTACATACATTGCCTAAGGCACATCAAATACATAATGAACTCAGAGAAAATAAGGTTCAAGTTTCAGACAATGACTTTCATCACAAATCCCAGTTCTATTACTTCCACTCGTATGACCTTGGCCAGATAATTTAACCCAATTAAACCTAACTTATTATCTGAAAAATGGGAATAAAAATTCTTACAGGGTTGTCAAGATGATTCAGATAGTATTAAAAAAGTATATAGCCTATGTCTAGAGTGTGGTAAGCATTCTATAATGATATTTATTGATAAAACTCAGAAAAAAATATTTAAAATACAGTACTACAAAATTTTTTTGTAAGCTGTTTACTAATAGTAATTAGTAAACACTGTTTACTAATAGTAAGTTTTAAAAGAAACTTCTTTAGTGACACGTCAGAGTTTGTACAGTTGTAATGGGTTTTACACAATACCATGTATAATAACAATAGTAGGCATTGCAGATAAAAATCCTGTGGCTCTAAAATTCCCATTAAAAATTCTACAAAAACTAAAATCTGGAGAATTTGAGACAGATCTGAAAAATATTCTGTTAACTATGATGATGGTGAAAATAAAATGAATCTTGCCTTTCATATGAATGTTGTTTTATATTTTTGAAGACCTTTTAAGTACTCTAAACTTATTATATGTGGATAAGAATACTCTAAAGTCAAGATTTGAAAGAAGGCGGTTAATAGAACAAAGAGGCCAAATATAACAACAAGGCCGAGAGGCCTTGTGTCATATATTTTGCTCGTAAAAATTTTAAAAAAGCTATTAAATTTGCGCACTGATTTTTAAACTTTTTAGTTGATTTATTAACCAATTCAGTAATTCAACAAACATACATTGGGTGACTTTGTTCTAGGTGTGATGATCCGGGTAAATGAGGGGAGCGATGGGGTGTGAGACCGAAAGTGTCACTTTAGGACCATATATGGAAGCACACAGAGAAGAGACTTTCTTTTTTTCTTTTTTTCTCTTGTTGAAAGTGCTCTTCATGTACAATGTGAATATTAAAATTTGAAGCCATTGTCTCATGTTCCCAAGTTCTGACTTTCTCCCATAATCTTTGCATTCTGTCTCGAGAGACTGGAAGTGTTTTTCCTTAGGTTTGTGCTTTATTCTTAAAACTTCAGTCTCTGTTTTGGTCGCTGCGTAGAGGAACTACTTGTTCCACTCTCTGAACCATCTGATGATCAGGTCTCCTCCGCATTGGCGATGGTACATAGAATTCTCCTACTGCAGCACTTTTCGGTCTGGTGCCTCCCCTAGAATGTAAACTTCTTGCAAGACAAGGCCACGTCTTATTTACTGCTGCATTCACCGTGTCTGTCATACCAGGAAATAACTCATATTCAGCAGCAATAGGAAAGATCACAGTCATTGTTAGCGAGCACAAGCCTTCACATTTCTATAGCTACTTCTACTCTGTTTCCTTGGATAAATTAACTGATTTTTCAGTAAACTGCCTTTCGTGTTTTTCCACATGCTTTTCTAATATATATTTTTTTATGTTTGTTGGATGAATAAATTGTTGGCCGAATGAACTAGTGAATAAATAAAATGTTGCACCTGCATATGTAAAATGGTATTTGTTAGAGGCCAGGTTCAAAAAACAGAAACCAAACAATGAACAATCAAACACAAACACCTAAATAAGCAAAAGCTTTTTTATATGTATAAGCACAGGAGTTGTCAGCTGGCTTTCAGGATAGTTGGAGGCTGGTTGTCAGACTTTGTTGTTTTGTGCCAACTCCCATTGACATTTCTGGTGCCATTCTTCTAGTTTCTTTGCCTTACTGTTTTTCTGGTGGCAGTTGTGGGTTTTGGTATGTGTGTGTGTGTGTGTGTGTGTGCGCGCGCGCGCGTGCGTGTGTGTTTCCTGGGTGCCTGCCTCGAGTTTCTCTGCTTTTGAAGATTGGGTTGAGAAAGTCACACTTTGATCTATACTCTTTCAATTAATGTCACTGTTCCTGGCCTGTGTCTCACTACCAGTTTGTAGTGCACGTGGTGTCGCGTGGCTCCAGGGCTCTCAGAGCTCACCAGCTTCCTCCTTTGCATTAGGCATCTCTGATCTCTAACTTTTTTTTTTAACTGGTTACATTAATCATCAGTATTCCACCCTTTCTCTCTGTCTTTAATAAATTTTAGTTTCTTAAAATCTCTTAGGGATCTTCCTACATTTCTAGATCCTTTTGCTCTGATAGTTTTATATATTTTATTTTTAGTTTATTATAATTTTAGTGGGTCTTGGGTATGATTCAGTCATACTTCCATTTTGCTCAGTCTTACATATTATTCTAGAATTCTCACCCCTTCTCAATATTGTTTATACATTTATTCAAGCTTTAGAACATGTGGGGGATCATAATAAAAATCACAAACTTTAGATTGAACATAAAACCAGGAATTTATCAATACTCTGATCATAACTAAGAATCTTATTTAGAACTTTTTTCAAAGCTTTTCTGCTGCTAATACTAGATATCAATAGTCATTATGCCAATACAGATGGAGGTAATTTGCATGGATAGAGTGCAAGCAAAGCAAATTTATTTTCGAGTTACTTTTTCTATCTTCCATATTGAGTAAACTGATTCCAAATCTCTATGTTCTTATTTCAATTTTCTTTTATAATTTTCCTAAATGTACAAATTCTTGGAAGACATATTAAAAGACGTGAAATGTAGATAGTGAAATAAATTCTGTATTATTGGAAATAACACTATGCCGTACATTATTTGTTTTAAGAATTTCAACAGACTTGGACTGTTTTCAGGAGATCCAAATTGCTGATCTCAAGACTGGGGATCAGCCTATGGTTGCAGAGTAAATTTGCCCTTTTACCCTACAGTGACTGGTTGTAGCTAACAAAATCTTTGTATGTTTGTTTGTTTTTAATTTACCACCAAAGGCACAGTCTCCTTCACTGGAAAGAAGATCAATTTATATTTCATGTAGTATAAATTACATTCTGTGTGAATCAGACATGGAAATCTAAGCTACCTATACATTCATTCAGATTTATCCCAGTGATGTTTGTGTGCTGCTTTTCATATGATGTCCCAGAAAGCTGATAGCTGTTTTTTTGTTTGTTTGTTTTTGTTTTTTAACCTGGCTACAGGCTCCAACAAAGGATATTTAGCTCTGGCCCTTCAGTTGATTTCTGATGCTTCAATTCTGATGGAAGTGACAAAATACTTATTTCCACCGGTTGTCAGTTTATCTCCTTCAAATCTCCCTTTCCTTTGAAACTATAGCTCTCAAAAGAGCTTTCATGTCTCTTCACAATTGTTAAACAGGCGAAATCACAGGGCCATTGTGCATTTACTCACACTGTCCCATGCAACAGGAGACCTATTCATCCTGGCTCTCATTGCCACCTTTGAAGAGCTTCCTTATCATACAATGTCCAGTTAAAATGTTATTCCTTCATAAAATATCTTCTAGTATTCCTAGCCAGAAATAAATACTTGCTTACAACCGTCATGGGATTTTTTGGTAGAATTTATAATGTTGTATTATAACCAATTGAAAAGATTTGATTTCCTCTCCCAGGTGACAAGTCTCTCAAATATCAAGATCTGTCTCATTATCTTTTATAATAATAGTAATAATAATACCAACAATTACACTAACAAATATACACTGCATGATTTCTCAATGCAGACATTGGGCTCTATCCACTTTGTCTTGTTCAATACTCATAACCCTGTGAGTTAAAAATTAACATTATCCTTTTTTACATACAAGAAAGTTGGGGCCTGGAGAAGTTACATAAGTTGCCAAGAGTTTTACAGCTTCTAGATTTACAGCTCTTTTCAAATCCAGATCTACTTTAAATCAACTGAGCATTTGTCCCTCCTCAAACATGTAGACAAATGGAGGACTTGCACATACTAAATGGTTAATGGGAACCCTTTGTGTAAAACTATGAGTGACTTAGTGGTTTTTTTATGAGCAATTTCGATCAAAATTTTTCCAGAGAACCCAGCAGAGTAAATTTTACCTACTTTCTGTAATATTTCCTCTTTGCAGTGAATTACCCAGGGTATACATGACATCACAAAGACAGTCCTTATTTAACACCCTAGAGTATCCTTGCTGTCTATTTAGCATATTCAAGAGTTAAGGCCCACCTGTTATAATTTGTAAGGTAAACCCCTTCTGATAGTACTCCTATAAACAGAATTTGAGGGAGGTATCTTTGCCTGTAGAAATAGACATTGTATTCTTAGGATATAGAATTGCCACGAAGCAGAGATCCATACTAAAATTCACTTAAACAAGGTAGGAGTTCATTTTACACTCACATCGAAGCTGAGCTGGTGAGATGGCCCTGCTTTTCAGAGTCATCAGAGACCTAGGATCTTTCCATCTTTTTGCTCTGCTGTTTCTAAGGAGTTCTACTGGCCTGCATAGCCCAAGATGGTTCACTGTCATTTATTCGCACCAGTCAGTGATGGAGTGTGAGGGCACAACCACACTCTTTTCTTTTAAGGGCACGATCTGGAATGTTTACCTGCCACTTCCCTTACAACCCATTGCCCAGCACTTAGTGATATGACCATACCTCGCTACAAGGGATGACAGGAAATATAGTCTTTAGGTGACCATATGCTGAGCTAAAGATTCTAGTACAATGAAAGGTGGGGGCAGATGTATATTGGATGATAAATGGCAGTATTTCCCACAGACGTGATCATATCGTACTTGCTTTTACATGCTGAAGAAACTTGCTGGAATCTCTGCCGTTTGTTTTTTCTTTAATATATACAGTGGCAAACCTTAGATGTAACATAGAACTTAAATCAATTGGAAATGTGTATTTTTCATTCCTGAGTACACCTCAGGAATAAGTTTCATTCCTGAGTACACCTCAGGTATAAGTTGGATTTACAATTGGTATCTAATGTTAGATTGAAAGAAAATGACATCATTACCTAATAAATATTCCAATGCCAGCGAGTCCTGCCTTCAATTGCTTCTTTCAGGGGCTACTTTGGTACATATTCATAAACCTTAACCATATTAATGGAGATGAAAAATGCCAAAAAAAAAAGCTATGGAGAATGGCATGGAATATTTTGTGCATAGGATGAAATTTTGTCAGCATTGCGAATGCATTGTATGAATAGAATAACTGACATGTAAAATAAAAAGATTTTGTTAAAGCTGTTAAACTGTTCACTATTTCAGTAAGAAGGATCAAATGAATAGTCTCCTTTTGTCTAGGAGAAAAGAATTAAAAAATGAATTTTGAACTATGTGGAATTGAGGTTGGATGGGCAGGTAGAAGACAGTTCAGAAACAGGAAGAAAAAGGATGTATTGTCTAGGGATGGCAGAAAAGACTGTGAAGGGCAAAGTGAAATTTTTAGAATTGCATGTAAGTTTACCAAAACTAAATGGATAATATTAGAAAATTAAAAATGTTTTCTATTCGTAATGAATTTGCCTCTTATACCTGTTTGTTATGACAGTTTATTTTGCACACACCAAATTTTCTATTTCTACATGATTTTATTCAATCAGTGCACATCACAGCACCTCTTGCAATTCATTTCTTGTATATATATTTGGCAAATGAATTAATGAGAGACCAGCTCACTCTTGAAAAGCCACCGGCTTTTAAAACAAATATATGTTTGGTAGTAAAAAAGCAGACACTTAAGGAGAGCAGATCAAGCTCCAGATAGCAGCTTTGAGGAAGGCTGCCATTCTATCTGGTGACAGTAGATGGCGGTGGTGTACCAGAAGAGAGCCTGAGAGGTTGTGGCTGAGGCCTGCAGGAGGTAGTTTATGCAGGTGCATGCTAAAAAAGACACTATTTTGTCTGAGGAACTGTAAATTGTATTCATAATTCACATATCATTATTAATTCATTTTGTATTCATTATCATACGGCAGATTCATTTGGCATTTAGGCAGATGTCAGAGTGTAGGTACTTACAGGAGCTATCTATGCAGGTTCAGAACAGGCTGTGTGCAGGTTTTCACGGGCGTGAAGTGGAAAGAAGAAATGCTTTTTTTTTTTTCCTAACCACAACACAATTTGGCTGTAGATTGTACCGGGGATTGCCCAGCTAATGGCTTTCAGTGTCTAATTCTGTAACTAGTATGTGTGTCATTACTTCCCTTTGCATATTTTTGGCAGATTAAGTCTGGCAGATGAGAATCTCCCAGTTTGGAGTGCTCCGAATGAGATAAAAATTTAATAATCTTAATGCTGACCCAGCCACTAAGGGTGGAGCAGATAATCCTTCAATAATGCACTTCAGAAGCCTGGTTTGCATAACCAGAGACTGGGGGCAGCCTGGTATAGTGGAAAGAGAGCCTTTGAGACAAGAAAAAGATGGGTTCTGGTGGTGGCTCTGCCACTAACTAGTTTGGGGGCTTCGGGAAAATCAATTAACCTTCCCAGGTCTCAGGTTCTTAATCTATAAAATGAAGAGATTGCATGAGATCATCCCAAAAGTCCCTTCTTGTACTAAAAATAGCAAAAATTTTCGGATAGAAAAAAATACATGCCAGATGGAGTTTCGAAACTCGAACACTTCTTTGTGACCTACTTCAAATCAGATGAGTTGTCAGGCTTGCTCTCCGTGGATTGTAAGATGTAGATCATCTCTGAGTAAATGCACCTCAGGTGGTTACAGCCATGATTTATCACCACGGCTGGTGCAGTATCACATGGAAGTGACAGAACTTGGTCTTGAAACCTCTCTTACATCTCAGAAATGACGGAAAAGAAACTTTAGGAAGGAGGTCTAACTTCAGGACTGCTTTCTCACAAATGAACACAATTTGGCAAATTGCATGTCATGCCATGGCACAAGCTTCACAAAGGTGCGAAGAGACGATCTACCTTGAAACATCTCCAAACTCTGACCCAGATTTCCCTCAGTGCTCAAGTCCCTCCAGAAATAAAGCAGATGCTCAGAGAAGTTTATTAACTCTTTGAGGACAGCAGGCAGTATGGAAATCGAGTTCTCCAAAATGGTTTATATGCTCTCATATGCACCCTGATTTACACAGGGAAGAGTGAGCCAGTTGGTGAATCCCTAAATAAAAAGCACTGACATTAAGCAGTTAAACAGACCTAGTAGATAAAGAGCATCAGGTTTTTAAGGGAAAACCATGTTTGACTAATCAATTTTTTTAAGAGATCGCTAATAAACATGATCAGGATTCATATTTATAATTTCAAAACCTTGGACAGGGCTTCAAAGGAGGGGTAATTCTTTCAAGAGCAGAGGTCAGAAAACGGAGACTGTTTTGTCATAGATCTCACACTTGCACCTCTGGAGAATAAATGGATAAAGGAAGCATGGAAAGAACAACCCCTCAGGCTTCAGAGTTGAGACGCATGGTTTCGTCTGATTATCCAAGCTCAGGTGGAGGGAGTCCCACTGTTCCCTCAGGTCTGCAGGAGATTCCAAGCTTTTCGATGGTATTAAATGGTGTTCAGTTGGGATAAGTTCTATGAGTATTTCATTAGATTAAAAGGGCTGAACAATGAGAGAGTGCTTCATTCTGCAAACACTAAGCAATTACTGTCTGCCCAGAGCTCTGTTAGTGCAGGAATTCCGAGATGTTCAGAAGCAGTTAAGAGAGCAGATAGATATATGAACAGAAAATTACCATGTGCCACTGCAATAAGCGCTACCCTAAGAGCTGTTGTGAGTAATGGGGGGTTGGCGGGGGAGGCATCTGCAGAAGAATCTAGATTAAAACAAGATGAGACTGGTGAATAGCTGAAGGACGGGTAGGAATGATCTAAAAGGCAAGAGAAATGAGTGGAAAGGCATGGGGGCCTTAGAGAACATACGGTATTTATTGAACATTAATTAGTATGATATGGCAGAGGGAAAGAAAGATGCCTGAGGTTAAGTTGTAAATGTGGTTAGGGTGGGAGACACGGCCAATTCTTGAGGAATATACCCTGGAAACAGCAGATACTTTTAAGTAAGACAGATTCAGTTTTGAATTTTTTTTATTTTTTTTTGTCTTTTACTGTGTCTCTCTGAGAAAGTTCCTTAATTCTGAGTAACAATTTCCTAATCTTTAAAGTGAGGGTAATGATGTTAACCTCAGAGACTCATTGTCAAGTCTCTACTGGTTGTCTGTAAAATAGAGAGCAACATCTCAGCTTTCAGCTGGGGGCATATTGACAAATGGGGCTTGGATCTCTGTTGGCATCCCTCAGCTCTGTCTCCACAGATTCTGCAGAGAGCAAACTCATCCAAGCATGGCTATCAGTTTCCTTCCCTCTCTCTCACCACCCTTTGAATGAGTGAATGTGGTTAATAGCATCACAAGGTGTGTGACTTTTTACACGATGACAGAAGAAATCCCTCCTAACTGTCCCAGGTTGTATCCCCTTAGTCCTTTTGGCTTCAGAATAAAGGTTCTGGGCAACTAAAGCTGGGGCTCTCCTCTTTAAAAAGCCCAGCAGTCTGTGAAAATATCTCTGCTCCTGCCTCCTGAGAACATTCCCACAACACCAACTTTATTCATATTCATGGACCGCTGGCACACAGTTAACTTGGGTCTCAGAAAACTAAGAAATGACGAGTTTATAAATTAAAATAACTCCTAATCAAAACTGAAGCCTTCTAAGAAGTTCACTTCCTATTCCACATTTCATGTAAAATATGACCAGTCAGATTATCCAATATAGCACGCAGGAGGCATGGCAATATGGGCAAATGACAGCACAAAATTATTCCAAGTAATACAGTTCTAAAAATGTAAATTACAAGTTAGATATTGCCTGCCATTATTAAATTCATAAGAAATCAATGCCCCTAAATTTAACTCCCCATTTTAAGTTAAAATTGAATTAAAAACGTTAAGTTAAACCTCAAAGAGTCTAAACAAATGTGTCCTTTTTATTCCTTCCTCTTTAATTTCTTTCTCTACTTAATCTGTCATATAGGACTTGGCCGAATCCTAGGAGAGGAGAGGCTCCCTCAGCAGCTATAGCTTGGGCCAATTTACTGGAACTATTGTTCATTCAGGACCTCTGAATTTCAGTACTTTACTCAAAGTCTCTCAAGTGCCCTAGTTTTAAAAGTTCAAAAGATTAATAGGCCACACAAGATTTCCACAGTACCGGTCTCAAACCCTCAAAATTTAGAGAGTTATGAAATGTAATCATTATTCTTATAACCCAGTACTCAGTTCAATTCAGACCTAAATTAAAGTTTTTAAATGTACAAACACATCTGGTTTTGTTAAAGACCAAAAGCAAAGAGTAAGTCTTGACCATCTCCTTAGCAGAACCTCAGGCAGCCTAGCCCTGCTGCCCAAAGCCTAAGACCTGCTTGCTCTAAGTCCACTCCCGGACATGTTGGCATTAATTACAGCTCTGTTTATCAGAGAAGGGGTGGGGGACCTACCTATGCACACCGACTCCCATTTCTCAGAGTGATACTTGAGACATGTTAGCTTTCTTGAAGAATTTGCAAATTTGTACTAGTGGTACCTACACTGGTTTCTCTTTTCTCCATCTTCCACATTTTGAAATCTATTAAATTACTCCTTGGATCTGAAGCAAATCTCCTCCCCACATCTGTTTTATCTTCAGAATCAGAAACAGCGGATCTCTGACCTCAGCAGATAGCCCGCCGCTGACCTCCATTCACTCGAGGCCCAGGGAATGCTAAGACTGCCACATGGGCTCACAAGCTGCCTTTCCACTCACTCCTTTGCTCCTGGATTTTTCAGAATTAGAATAACTTTTATTTTGATGGCAAAATACATCTTTTCTACTACTTCATCTTTATCTGCTGCAGTGGACTTTTCCTCTCGTGCTTGATCCTCTCCTGTTTTTCTTTTACGGAAAACCCTGCTGAGCATTTTGTTTTTCCTTTTTGTATTGACTTTTTATCTTTAATAATATACCCATGATTGTTGCAAATTTTTGATTGTTTAAGATTTTTTTTTAATTATGAAGACTTTATCTTTTAGAGTAGTTTTAGGTTCACAGCAAAATTAAGAGGAAGGTACAGAGATTTCCCATACGCCCCCTGTTCCCACACATACACAGCCTCCCCCATTATCAACACCCCCCAGCAGACTGGTGCATTTGTTAAGATTGGTGAAGCTACCCTGGCACATCATAATTAGCCAGACTCCATAGTTTACTCCATAGGGTTCACTCTTGGTGCTGTCATTCTATAGACTTGGACAAATGTATAATAGCTGGTAGCCATCATCTTGGTATCATACAGAGAATTTTTATTGCCCTAAAAATCTGCTCTAACTGTCCATTCCCTGCCCCAACCACTAATCTTTTTATTGTCTTCATAGTTTCACCCTTTTAGAATCCTAAACTATGTAGCCTTTACACATTGGCTTCTTTTACTTAGGAATATACATTTAAGCTTCCGCCATGTCTTTTTGTGGCTTGATATCCCGTTTCTGCATTGAATAATTATTGTCTAGATGGACTACATTTTATGCTAAGCCCAACTAAAGGACGTCCTGGTTGCTTCTGAGTTTTGTCAATTATGAATAAAGCTGCTCTAAACATCCATATGCAGGATTTTGTATGAACATGTTTTCAGCTCCTTTGGGTAAATACCAAGGAGCATGACTGTTGGATCACATGGTAAGAGCATGTTTAGTTTTGTAAGCAACTGTCAAACTGTCTTCCAATGTGGCTGTACCATTTTGCATGCCCGCCAGCAATGAATGAGGGTTCTTGTGTCTCCACATCCTCACCAGCATTTGGCATTGCCAGTGTTTTGGATTTTGGCCATTCTGATAGGTATGTAGTGGTTTCCTTTGTTGTTTTTATTTGTATTTCTCTGGTGACACATGATATGAACATTTTTTCACAAATTTATTTGCTATCTGCATATCTTCTTTATTAAGGCTTTGACCCATTTTTAAATTGGGTTGTTTTCTTATTACTGAGTTTTAGAAGTTCTTGGCACATTTTGGATAACAGTGCTAATCAGATATGTCTTTTGTAAATATTTTTTTCCAGTCTGTGGCTTGTCTTCTCATTCTCTTGACATTGTCTTTCACAGTGTAGAAATTTTTAATTTTAATAAAGTCCAGTTTATTAATTATTTCTTTCATGGATTGTGCCTTTGGTTGTGTATCCTGCTAAGATTCGAACAGTCTTATCTGCTCCCTAAACTAATTACTTTCCTTTTCCATCACGTGTCGGGTGAGTTCTGCTTGTAGTATTTCATTTACTTCCTTTTTAACCTTTCCTCTCAGAGGTCCAGACTTTTCATTTCCTTACATCGTCCTGTAGGTCTTTTATGGTCGATCAGCCTAGTAAGAGATACAGTGCCACCCTTGGGCTCTCGTCTGTTACTGTGCTCTCTGCTTTCCCTCCACCCCCCCCCTTTTTTGTATATATATATATTTTAATATACAGTCTTTGCTTCCCTTTGAGTCTTATTAGTAAGGCCTTCCTTGGTCACTGCCCTTTCCTCAGTGGCACTTTCTATTCTTCCGTGCTCTCTGGTTTTCTTACCCTCTCACTTGTTACCCTCTCTCATGCTTCATACTCGCCTATTTATCTTGTTTATTCTCATTCCCACCCCCCCACCCCTCTCTCTCTCTCTCTCTTAGATGTATGCTCCATGGGTATAGGGATTTTTAGTCTTCGCCAGAGGCAAGAACAGTACCCTAACAAATAGTAAATGCTCAAATAGTATATTAAATCAACTTGGGGGGTGGGGGTGGGGCAATATCTATATTTTCAACTACTACGATGATCTTGAAACAAACCTGAAAAGGTTTACAGTGTTTTTATGATCTGTCTAGTTTTCCCCTCTCAAATGTGCAAATAATCCGTAACTGCTTCATATGGCTATTCGGTCTTCATGAAATGGTTTCCTAGCTGCCGTCGCTACAAGCTTTTTACCCGCCGTTATGAGACGATGCTTCTCAATGCTTTCTTGGATATGAGCTTCTTCCAGGAAGAAATTTACTATTGAGAAATTTTACCATTACCGGAGGAAGAGCATTTGTTGTAAATGTAGCTCATTTTACCTTTCATTTAGTTTTAGTTTGGTGGAAATAAATAGATAGATAGATAGATAGATAGATAGATAGATAGATAGATAGATAGATAGATCGAACGAACGAACGAACGAACGAACGAACCTCTCAGGTATGTCTCTTTCTTTCTCCATGTCTTGAAAATCTGCTTTCTGCTTTTTCCAAAGGTGAAATCATTTCCTGAGCCATAGTCATTTAAAACATTTAAATTTCTCTATATTTTATCCCATTTGTTGGTAATTATTTGTAAACCATATATCTAGGATGAATGCAGGTAGAAAATGTCTTTGCTGAATTTTGAGTTTAACTTTGTGATAATCTTCAATATTCCTTAAACTTAGGTTCAAGTAAAAGCCATTTCCAACATAATATGCTTCTTTCCCTTCTTCCTTATGTGTTGCCTAATAAAATCCACCATACTTTTGTGCATCAATTTAGTCTGGACCTTGGAGATCTTATGCCATGTTCATTGCCCATTCAGTGACCAAATCAGAGTCACTTTAAAGCTACGTAGCAGAAGGTGCATCTTAGAGACTGCAAATATGTGACACAAATCCAAGAGATTAGCATGTCTCATCTTCACTATTTTTGGATTAGGATGTCCTTTCAAGTGTGGCAAGAAGAAGAAATTTGAAGTAGACCAACTAAACACTGACGAAAAGCAGACAATGCAAAGACTAAAACCTTACCCGGTCATATTGCAGCTCACCTGGCTATGAACGGCCTTTGTAGATTGAAGCCTCAGCCAGCTGAGAAATACTACATGGAACAAAAATAATTTCACCCTTTAATGCCTGCGAAGCCTGCATCAAGTGAGCCTTAACTGGAACTAAAAGACTTCCTTTCCCTTGATAATCTAATCCCTATCTCATTCATGCCTGCTAGGTCAAAGTTGCACCTGCATCAGTCAAGGTCAGCTACAGAAGTCAGTGTGAGATGTGCTTACTGAGCCTTATGCTACTTATAAAATAGCTGTTAAACACCATAAACATCTGCTGCAATAAGCTGCTGTGACAAGTCACTGCGATGCTAAAAGGTCAAGGACCGGAGCTTCATTTGAAGCATCCATTTATCCACATGGTATTTTGTTTCATATAATACCAATCCATTGCTGTTTCTTTCAAGGTCCCTAGTCAGTGTACCAGTATATTGAAATTTTAGGGGCTCAGTAAATAACAAATATGTCTTTCCTTCTCTTGTGCTAGGCACAAATTTGAGAAGATAGACAAATAAATTTCCAGGTGGAAAAAAATATGGCAGTTTTACTATTGAAAGAGCTGTATTGGAGGGGAGAGTTAAATTGCAAGCTCATTAATGCACTTCAAAATTCTATCCTTTGTTATTGCCCAAAACGATAGGCTTCTTTGCTAAGGACTGAGGTCACGTAAATGTAGTGCAGGAGGAAACAGAGAATATATACATGAGCGAGATAGTGCCACCCTACACAAACGTGGGAGTCTAAGATACACACATACCCTACTGCTAACCAACAATGAAGAAAGGGCGTGTGTACAAAAGGGTCAGTGTGTCCCATATTCTTCCCTCTAAGGCTTGAAGTGGGATTATGCTGGCGTACAAAACTAAGACAATACGTATCACCGCAGAGGTGAAAGTCTAGTGAGAGAAAAGGATACCAAAAATTTAAACAGATAATTCTGGGTAATAATCATGTACAAAGAGGTAAGGATAGTTGTTTTTGAGAAAATGATGTTTAAGATATCACTTTAAGTATGAGTTGGAAGAGATGTTCCATTTAACATAGAGATTAGAACAGAGGAAATATTAGCATAGATCATACATGGAAACAATATGACAGGAAGTAAACTGCACTAAAATTTAAAAAGCAAAGTTAAAAAGACTATGAAAATATCTGAATTTACAAAATTAATTAGGTGATAGTACAAAACTTTCTTAATATTGGTTCCAGAAGGACATCATCATTAACAAAAATTGGTGCATCCACTGTTTTTACACAGATGAGGGAATAATGTAAGCATTTGAACCTTGGGAGAATGACAGTGAATGCAGTTAATACAAGTAATTTATGTAGTTTACATCCAGAAAGAATAGATTATTTTTTTTTTTTATGTCTACGACTTCTGGCCACTTGTAATTTGGTTCTTTATTGAATGATAGGTGCAAAGCTTCTCCAAGTTGCTGGCTGGACAGATGTAGCATTGTGAAAATAACACTGTTCTAAGAAATAAGTGCCCTAGGTTCAGATTCTGGCTTACCACCTACTACATGTGTTACAATTACCAGGGTCTTCAAACCTTCTGAGCTGTTGTTGTTGTTTTTTTTTAATAAGAGAATGCTAATGCCCACTTTGATTTTATTGATTCATTCAGCATTCAGTTGTCTCTGATCTCAAGAAGAGTTTTACCCAGTGAATGTGTAGAAAGATAGTTGATGCATAGGCACAGTGCCTGCTTAAATTCAACAGACTTCTGGCCTTAATTGTTATAATTTAGCATCTGTATCGTATTCCATGTTATTAAGGTGACCTTTCAATCATTTTCCCATGAAGGATATTGAAACAAATAATAATTTTGCTGATAAGTTAATGGGCAACAGAATAGGCAGGGAAGATATTTATAGGAACAAGAATAAAACATCAGTTAAAGACATAAGAGTATATAGGGCTAATATACAGTAATATCAATAAAATGACATTGGCTCAATTTTTGTGATCCTGAATGATCATTGCTTATGATTTTTGTGTACATAGGAGTATGAAAATACTACAAGGTGGCAGAATAAAAGAGGCAAGGACTTTGGAGCCAGACAGCCAAGGCTCAAATCCAAGCTCTGTGTCTGGGTAAGATATACTCTCTGTGTCCCAGTTTTCTCATCTGCAAGATGAGGATAGTAGCATACCTATCTCACAGGATTTTGTGAAATTTAAAAGCTTTACCGTTATGAGATATTCTAAACATCATCTAGTACATTGTAAGCACCACATGCTTAATTATGTTATTGTTATGGTGTCTGGACTTCTATTTATGATCTGGTTATAATCATGAATCTTCAGAAATATAAATGATCTCAGAAAACTATCTAAGAGATATTCGACATTTAACATCTGCAGATATTGAAGCATTGAGAGGTTGTGTGTATTTGTCAAGGATCTAGGAGCTTATGGTGATCAGATTGGGTTGGAACAGGCATCTCCTCATTTCCGGCTCAGTTCTTTTTCCATTTCACAAGTACTCTTCATTATGTAAGTAGCAGACTCTGCTCCTTGTCAGTATGTTGAATGTATCACTTAAACAGTGCTTTAAGGGATAAGAGTGAGAATAGAATGACCTAGATGTTTTACATCTGAAGAGCACAACTGGCACCTTTCCTTAGAGTGATGCTGACATAAATGTGCTCAGATAAATTAATGTTCTCATCTCCACTGACTCACTAGGCAGAATCAAGTTTGCCTGTCAGTTGAAAGAGGTAGGAGGAGAATGGCCCAATCAAGGTGATGAATAAAATTAAACATCACAGGTGGTGAAGGGAGAAACAGCATTTTCAAATGTGCCAAATTCAGAGTCGTTAGGATAAACAAAACAAACAGTACTAAACGCTGACAAATATTCTTTTCATTCGTAACATGTCCCCTTTCTGTTTTTGTTTCTTCATCTCATGCTCAAATTAGTCTCCTTAATATTTTATTGTGGCAATTTTTGAAATTTAAGAAAGAAATATTTCCTTTGTCATGTCTATTAAATTTTTATCTAGTTTTCCAGCAGAAAATGTGGTTAGATATTTTAAATTCTTCATCTCCTCAAATATTAATAAATAACTATTAAATGAAAGTTGAACAAATAAAAATCTTGGACACCCTCTCTGTCCCATCTCAGATCTAAATGCCCACATTTTCTAAGATTTGGCCAAATTTAGTTAAATAGATAAAACCCACAAACAAGCAAAAACTCCCTACTTAGGTGATTGTGAATAGAACAAATAGAGTAAGTTAAAAGATCTGTGACTTTCTAAGTCTCTGAATGTAAGGGATTCATTTTCATGTTGGTATACAGGGAGGCTGAATAAGGCCTCAAGATGCCAATGTTTCAATTCCTAGACTCTGTGAATATGTTTGTTTTATTTGATAAACATATTGCAGATGTGATTAAGGATCTTGAGATGGGGTTGTTATCCTGGATTATCTGGGTAGGCCCACTGAAGAAGATGGAGATGACGATGTGACGATGGAGGTAGAGACTGGAGTGATGCAGCTAGGAGCCATGGAATGCTGCAGCCTTTAGAAGCCGAAAAAAGTAAGGAATAGATTCTCCCCTGGAGCCTCCAAATGGAACAAACCCTGCAGACTGCTTGATTTCATTCCTTTAAGACTCATTTTGGGCTTCTTACCTCCAAAACTGTAAGATAATACATTTGTGTTGTTTACAGTCATTAAGTTCGTAGTGCTTTATTACAGCAGTGAGAGGAAACTAATACAATGTAGCGGTGTCAATGAGAGTTAAGGCAGGATGAGTGCTTCTGGTATCAGTCTGCTAAACCCCTTACACAGAGATGATAAAATTTAATCTTGAAAATCATGTGAAGCGGATGTTAGTATTATCTTTATTTTTACATAGGGCAAACTATAGCATATAGCGCTTAAATAATTCACCATTGACTCATCGCTAGCACGGTGTGACCCAGAATTCAACCCATGCAGCCTGGTTCCCATCATACTTCCCACTGCTGCTGCTTCCTTGCCTATCCACGTTCATCTCTGAGATTCCTGGTCAAAGGCTGTGGGTAGAGCCTGTGGTCACAGGAAGTCTTTGGTTCACATGAAGTTAGAAACTGCAATTAATTTGAAATTAACTGAGCAAATATTTAACAATAGTCCCCAGTATATAGCAGGCATTTTACTAGACAGTTGACCATTCAGGTAAGATAAACATAGTTCCAACCTTTGAAAAGTTTATAGTCACAGAAAAAAATTTGATCCTCTTTAATGGGACTTATTACATTCCCAGTCTGTATTCAGCGCTTTTTTTTTTTTTTTTTTGCCTACTTTTTAGCTGATTTTTAAATCTTAATAAGTACATTACCAATGCTGGGTCACCACAAATGAGTTTTTAGAATATTGTCATTTGAAGCAGTTGGGGAGGGGTGTTTTAGGAAAACAAACAAAACATAAATATATTTTTTCTTGTATGTTGCCATCGAAATCTCTGCATTGTAGCATTCTTTGCTGATGGTGAAACTACTTTTAATTTTCATTTCCTTTACTCCATAGAAAGCAAAATGAATTGAGCAGCATCTCTATTTGTTTTTAAATATGAAGGAAAGTTTCAAGTGAGGCATTTGGGAGCGTAGAAAAAAATTTAAATGAGGCAGCAGTGAGTTCAGGGACAGGTTCATAACCAGGGAGAAAAACAAAAGAATGCTTTAAAAAACAAAGGGTTTCTTTTTTTCTCCCTCTCATTTTCTCATCTTAATATTTTCATGAACCAAATATTTTACAACCTTATGTTAAATGGAAACAAAAGGCTTTACTGCATATTATTAAATATAGATTTATAAGAATAGTTACATAAAATATATTGCATTTGGATTTCCCCCAACTCTTATTTGTCCAGTGAATTTGAGCTCATTATTTTCAGCTGGATCTATTGATTCTGTTTCTACAGATTGTTAGTGATTCCTTGCAGTTTGTCCATTGGTCCTCTTTTAATTAACAGAGGATCTGTAATACAGCAGTAGGCAGTCTTTATTCCGTAATATTAATTCTGTACCTGCACAGACAACATGATGCTTTATGCTAAACAAACACACAGCTAAGCTGCATGCCCTACAAGGTAAAACTCTGTAGGATGTGATTTTCTACTGAGAAATGAGAGTTCTGCTTCCATACGGGTTAAATGAGTCACTTCAACTACATGGGCTTCAAATCCCGCATCCGTAAAATAAGGATCTCTAGGGTTCCTTTTAGCACCTATGCATCAGGTTTCTGTGAACACTTTCTGCCTCATGTATTCTCCAGTACACTCTGGTAAGAGACAGCTTTGAGCTCTTTTAGGTACATAGGAAAATCTACTTCCCACAAGTGATGGACACTGAGATTCTGGCTGCAGGAGCCTTCCAAGAGTCTTTTGGGAGTAAAGGAACGACGAGTAGGCTCAGGAACCCAGTCCTGTCCTTTTTACTTTCTCTTTGCTTTATTGGATAGCAAGTGTCAGACCACCAGGTGGCAGAATGGCTTTGGGTAATCTCCCCAAGGGTACATGCACATGTCATCAATTCCCATATCCTGGTTCCAATTTTAGAGCTTTGAGTTTTTAGAATCCTTTTTCGGTGTTTTCACAAAGTCATTGTAACTGTCACATCTAGATGTATGAGGCAGTCCTCTTCCCAAGTGTGTCTCCAAAATCTTGTATCCTAATGCAGAGCTTTCTCCCTTGGTAGGGAAGAGACAGTGTAGGACATTCTACAGGTAAGTTTAGGCTGGATGAAAAGAAAAATTTATATTGAGGAGCAAAGAACAAAACCATTGTGGATTCCATGTGGTTACAAATGTAGCCTTTAAAGTGAAACACGTTAAACAGTGTTGCGCTGTCTCTGAGTGCCTGTTTGGAGCCGTAACTGGGTGAGGGGAAACAAAGAATAGCAATTATGGCAATAACCATTCTAAGTGTTTGTACATTTTCGAATCCCCTTCAAACTCCTCATGCTTAATCCCTAGTACTTCTGTCTTTCAAACAGTAGTGGCGAGCAGTCCATCTGATCTAATCCTCACTACTGACAGTTAGCGTTGAGGGCAAGGAAACTGCTGACTTGGAGATGACTCTGAGAAGACAGGGCCCATTCTCTCCCTGTCTCGACACAAGTTACCTTTTCTTATGTGAGAACCGTGAATGAACGATTACTTCCACTTGTAAGTCTTCATGAGAAATATATCGATAATAACTTTTCTTCCAGTGTTGTTATGTGGACAAAACAAGATGAGGAACATATACACTGAGCCTGGCATGTGGCTAGCACTCACGGGATGGCACCTGTTATTATTCTCACGTAAAATAAAATAATATGATTTAGTTGCTTCTAAGCAAAGATCTTATATAATTTCTTAGTATTTTTCACGCTAGCTCTCCCAGCCCGAAAGAGGACAGCAGGGGGAACCACAAATTGACCCTCTCACAGTCAGACAGCAGTGCCATGGGATAAGGCACCATACTGCTAAACTTCCAGAAAACAGTTAGGAGACAAAAGTCAGAATTCCAGAAAAATAATTATAGGTAACCCTGCTAAATGCAAGGCTTTTCTTTTAAAGGTAGGACAAAGAAGTGCCTTCCTTATTGTCCTTTTGGGTTAGAAGTGAGAAGCATTCTCTCACGTCAAGAATAAAAGATGAGTTTATATTCTAAAATATAAATATCACTTCATATAATTTCTCATGTGTAGCCTGCTATATATACTTTAACTGATTAAAGAGATGCGTCTTGAAAAAAAAAACCCTATAACTAAGTTAAGTGAAAAATGATGAAGTAATAAAAAATAAAAAATTTACTAGAAGAAAATCATCTTTAAATTGGGAAATGTTTCAATTCTTTATTAATACTGGAAGCCAACATCCATTCACTAATACTGATTTTTCTAAAAGAAACAAAAATAATTTTATTTGTCAGTACCATTAATGCACTACGGTGACACACTTTGTAAGGGGAAATGTTTTCAGACTGAGCATCATACCTGCAGTGATGTTTTTCTATGTTCAGAAGCAGATTAACTGCGAGGCTAAAGGAGTTTAGCTTTAGGGTCTGTCGTTTCATGTATGCCGTAAAAGCTGGAAGTTGCTGGGAGTTGTCGAGTTCTGCAGGCGAGGAGAAAAATACAGGTTTAATCAGAAATATTTCTGTGAAAGCATTTCTTGTAAATTGCCAAAAAAAAAAGACCCCACAGAAAAAGGATTTGAATCTCAAAATAGTCAGGGAGATGATGTGATTTTTTTTTCTCCCCTTCATGCTAAACATTCATTCCATAGTGTGGTAGGCAGAACAGTGGTCTCCAGAAGATGTCACATCTTAATACCTGGATTCTGGGAATATTTTGCATGGAAACAGGGACTTAAGGTTGCAGATGGGATTAAGATTGCTGATCATCTGACCTTAAAATGGAGGAGATTATCCAGGATTATCTGGATGGGTCTAATGTCATCATAAAGTCCCTAGTGACAGAGGAAGGCAGATGTCAGACAGATGTGATGTCAGGATCAACCAGCCATGCTGGCTTTGAAGATGGGGAAGCAGGTCTCAAGCCAAGGAATGTGGGCCCTTCTCCAGAACCTTTGCAAAGGCAGAAAAGTAGACTCCCCTAGAGCCTCCAGAAAAAGAAAGAGCCCTGCTGACATCTTGATTTTATCTCCAGGAGACATATTTTGGGCTCTGACCTCCAGAACTGTATAATAATAAATTTATGTTAAGACACTAAGTCGGTGGTAATGTGTTGCAGCAGCAATAGGAAACTAATACAAGTGCCTATTTTTGGTTTGCAATTTAGAGATTTGTTTTCTGAAAGAAGAGTCTGAGTTGTATAGGTTTATACACCCACAGAACCTGGCTCCGTCCTTAAATCAACCCTATTCATGAATGTTGATTTTATTTGCATGTCTGTATTTTTTCTACAGTATATATTTATTCATCTCTTAGGGATATAGATATATTTTATGATCTCATTGGCATTTCCTGTGGGGACACTGGACCCTCTTAATGTTAGCAGAATCCCGTGTCTTCCCCTAACCCAACTATCATAGAGAAACAAAGGAATATTAGTTGTTTTGTAATATTTTGTACATTTGTAATCTTTACCCCAATTTGACCTAAGGAGATACATAGTCTCTGCTCCAGTTTGCTGTTTTCTATCAACTGACCACTAAAATAAAGTCCTTTAATGTAATTATTGGGATTCTAATATATTTACACTGTGTCTATGAAAATCGTTACGGCTGTTGTCTTCTCCTTTACTAATAGCCAGTGACATATTCCAATTTCAGTGCATATTTGTCAATTATCTACACTAGTGTTGGGCACAAAATGGTATCCATAGGCATTTTTTTAGAATATTGGTGATATTAGAGTAAGTTAAAAGAGAACTAAAGAAGGGAAGATGATATGGTTTGAGAGTTTAGTATGTATTAACCACTCTGCCGAAAGCTTTATAAACCTTTTGTCATTTCATTCTTAAAACAGCACCGTAGGTTGGATAGTCTCATATTCTTTTTACGAATGAATGTATTGAGGCTTAAAAAATGACTTGTTTTGCTGCAGGCCGAGTAACTGGTAGGCAGCCAAATTGGAATGTGATTTCAGTTTTGGTTTGTATGACCTAAAACCTCATAAAATTTGAAAACCCGTATCATCTGTTTCTACTGTGCCTGAACTTGACTTTGGGATTCGAAGCCAGTGTGCACCTGTGTGTAGTGTGTTACCTTATCTCAACTGTCTTCGTCTCTCCTTGAGCCTAACGTGAGCTTTCCCTGACTCCTCTACCGTCTCCTCAGCCTCCTCCCCACTTGTCCTGGCCTTGCTTTGCTTTCTCTTCCTAGCTCAGGAACATCTCCTCTTGAATGCTGCCTGATGTTCTCCTTTGGTTAGGCTGGGTGCTCTCTTAAATATGCCCATGGCTCACGGTGCCTACCTTTCTCATAGTGACCATGCCGAAGGATAGGTGCGTGTTTGCTTCCTTGTCTTCCTTGCTAGACTCCTCGAGATGAAGAGCCACGTAGAATAAATATTTATAATCCTAGAAACATCTAGAACCTAGTTATGCCTAGTCAATATTGAATTAATAAGTATAAGTCCTGGCTTTGGTGTTTCTATAAAATACTTTTCTAGAAACAGAAAAGGATTGTCCTGACTGTGTTGGCCTTGTGAAAATTAAGGACAATACCAGCCTATTATGTATATTTTAATAGCTTCTTTTGTTTATATTATACTTACTCCCTGTGCGAATTCAGCCGGTTTTATCCTCATTTCATAGACGCACAAACTAAGGCTTGAAGTTTAATAATCTGGACCCAGGTTGTGCTGGCTCAGGTGATATTGCAACAGAGAATTAGCCATTATTATTATTATTAGCTGAAGACATTCTTTGGGATAATATGCAGTGCAGCTGGCTGCCTTCTCCTTTGGGAGTGTCCTCCCAGCGGCACCTGGAGAGAGGTGGACACTTTAGAATACTGAGATCTCTAACATGTTCCATGTGAGGGAAGCTGCTGCTCTCCATAGATTTTGTCATTGAAACCGTCAGAGCTCAGCAAAAGTTCTGACCACGTTAAAGTTGTGTATTTCTAGCTCCCAGAGCCAGAGGCCGCCGGCGCCCTCCCTCAGCCAGTTCAGATGCTGGGCACCTTGAGAGCAGGTTCCAGATAGTGAACCCTCAGACACATCCTGCCCAACTCTGTCAAGCAGTCAGTCTTTTAAAAACACACAGATTTATGGCCCAAAAATATAACCTACAATTGAGAATAGTTCAAGTGTCCATCAACAGGAGCATGGAGATAATGGAATATTATTTCTCAGTAATAAAAGGATGAATCTCAAAACATTATATTGATTAAAAGAAGTCTATTAGTTTCTTTTTTCTGCTGTAACAAATTACCACAAATGTAGTGGCATAAAACAAGGCAAATGTGTTATTTAACATTTCTGTAGATAAGAAGTTTAAAATGAGGCTTAACCAGGCTAACTCCAGTGATGTTTGCAGCTCTGTTCCTTTCTGGATGCTCTAAGGAAGAATTCATTTTCTTGCCTTTTCTAGCTTCTAAAATGCTTGCCACATACCTTAGCTGTGGCCCCTTCAACCTTCACAGCCATCGATGTGCAGGCAACTATTTCTCAGGATGCTGCTTCCCTCTTTTTGACTTTTCTGCCTCTCTCTTCATCATTTAAAGACCCTTGTGATTATATTGTTCCCGCCCAGATAATCCAAGATAATTTCCCTGTTTTAAGTAAACCTAATTCATAACCATAGTTCTATCTGCTACTTTAATTCACCCTTGTCACCTTGCCATGTAACACAGCATGTGTGCAGATCTGGGAATTATGAAGTGGACATTTTTTGGGAAGAGGGGACATTATTCTATTTACCATAAGCAAACCCTTATGAATTGTATTCGTGCATAAATATTTAGAGGAAAGTTCACTGATATCTTAGAAGCATACTGACAAAGGGATTAGTGGGCAAAAAGAGGATGGATAGATGAATAGACATGGTAAATGAAGCATAATAAAAATGTTGGTTTTAGGTGGTAGTAGATGAGTTTTAGGTCTGGATGTAGTAAAATTAAAAATTTTACTGTAAAATTGTTTTAGTTTTCTGTATGTTTAAAAATGATCATACTGAAATGTAGATAGAAAAGTGCAGAAGATTGGTGTAGTGAGCCTGGGTAATAGTTCTGTGTCGTATTCTTTTTTTTTTTTTAATTATTATTTATGCATACAGCACCTGGTCTTCCTATGTGGTCTCCCATCCAAGTACTAACCAGGCCCAACCCTGCTTAGCTTCTGAGATCAGACATCGGGCTTGTTCAAGGTGGCATGGCTGTAGACCATGGACCATGGCTCCACTAGGGTGTGAACCCAGGACCTTCTGCGTGTAAAGGTCCTGCGTATAAAGACGTGCTAACTGCTACACTATGGAACCACAATTCTGTGTTGTATTCTTGCTCTCTGTCTCTCCTCTCCTGTGAGCACTGAGATTGGACCTCACTGCCACACTCAGATTGGGAGATGTACTCATCCTTACCAAGTTAAGAGCTCATTCTGGTACAGCTCTCTCTTACTAATTTCCAAACTTAGATATTGAGAGACTCTGAAAAAAAGAGTTAATTCCATTTCACACCCCTACCCAGACAAGCATAGTAAAGGCAAAACAAGTCCTTTTGACCCTCAGCCCTGGCGAGATGGCATGTGTGCATGAAGGTGGTGGGGACGGCTGGTGGAGTTGTGGGGGTGGCTGTCGGATGCATATTGATAGTGAAGAATTCACTTTGGGAAAAACAACACACATCCCTACCATAGCAGAATCTCAGAACAGATGTGGCAGCTGAGCTCTGACTAAAGGAGGCTGATTTCTGTTATTCTCCAGCAGAAACTGTGTTCAAGAGAAAAAAACAGAAACCCGTTGTCTAAATGGTGATAGAAATCCCTGTTGCTTTATTGCATCCGGCCTCTTCGAGGCCTGCGTTCAAACCCATTCATTTGTCGCATTAGGCTCCGGTGGAGCATGTGAACAGCCCGTGACACTCCCGTGAAGGATGCCAGTCTTTTGCCCTGATGCAGCCAGCAGTGTGTTTGGGATGTGCCCTTTGAAAAAACCTGAAATGCGCCCTCAACTTCAGATCATCTCAAGTTCCTCCTCCAAACTCTGAACATTCTCCTTCTATGGTAGATGTGTGCAGGCTTTTCTATATGCACACACAGCTTCTTGTTATATATTTATGGGTGTTTCTCTATAAGTGCTGTCAGTAGGACTACATTACAATCTGATTTAAAGAAAAAAAAAAACATAGTTGTACTGCTAATTATATATTTATATATATATAATTATATATATATATATTTGTGTGTATATATATATTTTTTCTTTTAAAACACATTTACTTTAGCTTGGGAGGATTCAAGATGTAATCTTGGCGTCCTCAAGATCCTCTGGCCTAAATTAGGCCCCAAATGTGGAAACTAAAAGGTCAATAACATGGAGCTCCTTAAAGCCAAGTTCTCATTTGTCCAACACTGTAGCTATGTGCATCTCTACTTCCCCACGCAGCTGAGATAGTAGCACTACCACTAACATGGGGTTTTCCCCTTGACACTGAGCTTAGCGACTCTCCACAGTCCAGGTAAATTCAATACTTTTATATGAAAATCCAGGCCTGGTAAAAACACAGCCTCCGCATGTCCCTGGTGATGCTGTCCTTGGCAGTTGCTTGTGGATGATAAATTGCTTTGATTCCAGAGAGTGGCAATGGCTGCTACTTAAGTTGAAACTCATGAAAATACCAGAACCTGCTTTGCTCACATACAGTTAATGTCTAATTATTCTTTGTTGGCCTCGTTTTTCCTTTGTCTCTCAGTGTTTCAAGCAACATGTTGAGTTTTCTACTGTTAAATTGCTAATCCAGCAATGCTGATATATTTGTCAATTTTAAGTTACCTTTCTTAAATGACTGATCACTTTGTTTATATTTCTCCTCAAATTCCTTTTGGTTTTTCTTTTCTTTCTTTGGTTGGCGTTTTATTGCTAACGAAACTCTTACTCATTTTTCTCTTGTTATTTACTTCATTTGTAAGAAGCTTAGAAACAATCTCATGGTTGGATTCAGCAGACACACCTACTTTTTCCTTCATACAGATATGTATCCCATTTAAGTCATTGACTCATTCATTCCTTTTATTGATTTGACATTCAGTATATTCTTCATATATGCACTTGCTGAGCACTTTCAAATATTTACAATTCCTTTCAATCACATTAACAATAAACTTAAACAATTATAATGCTCTATAGACTATATTATGACATAAAAAGTGGTTTAATCATTATAGTTCTATGGGAAAAAGTATCACCATTTGTATTACTTAAGCAAGTCATCGTATTCTTTGTATTCCAACTTCACCATTTTGGGCAGAGCCTTTAGCCTTGTATCCTCCAATTTTCTTTTCTTTAAAACGGAGGCACTTTAAATCTACATCCTGGTCTTAGTCTGAGGAATTACTGGCATGCTACATAAAGCACTGTGACATGCTTAGGTCACAATAACTGTTTGACATAACAAAAGCTTAGTTTTTGCTTTTAATTTGATATTATTTTGGCTTTGTGTCATCTGATTTACATATTAAAGTTTTGTTCTTAATTAAAGTTGTATGTTCGGTATGTTTGACAACATGCCACTTATATGAGATTCCGAATTCTCACTCACCGTCTTCCTCAAAGAAGTCTTTCCAAAAGAAATTCCTATCTTTTTCCATATTTTACCCTTATGAGTTCCCGAGACTCCTCCTAATTACATATTTTTGATTTCTTTACTCTCACGCATCCTCTTAGGACTATATGTATTCCTCTTTTATCATTTTCTATCTTTACTTCTCCATATGCTCAATCCTCTCAGGTGCCAAAATAAATATTTATCCTCTTCCTTCCTGAGACTGTCTTCCAATTTCCCCTTTACTTTGCTAGCTTCATTCTCTGCAGTGTGCATGACTTACTTTGCCTATGTTTGATCTTCTCAGAATCATTTCCATTATTCCACTGAAACTGCTCTTACAAATTCAGTAATAAATACTCAAAGGTCAAATCCTATAGCATCTTCTTGCACTTGTTCCTGTGGACCATCCATAGCTTTTAATATTATGGACCATATTATTTCTTGAAATTATCATCTTCTTTGCCCTTTAGTATACTATATTTATCAGAATTTCTCTTCATTTCTAACTTCCCTTTTCTGTTTTCTGCCCACCTCTTTCCCCCTAATTGCAGATTTTTATAATTAAATCTAAATTTAGTCAAGGTTCTTCAGAGAAACAGAACCAACAGAATCTACCTATCTATCTATATCTATTTTAAGAAATTGACCCAATTTATCATGGAGGCTGAAAAGTTCCAAGATTCACAGTAGGCAAGCTCGAGACCCTGGGTAGCCCATGGTGTAGTTATAGTTCAACAACTGGCGGACTTGAGACCCAGGAAGATTTGATATTTAGGTTTGGATCCAAGGCAGGAAAGGACTGATGTCCCAGCTTCAATAGTCAGGTAGGAAGAGTTTCTCCTTCCTCGTGGAAACCAAGAAGACTCCCTATCATGTTTCAGAAAAGAATACCTAGAAATAGTTTTGAGCCATTGGAAGGAAAGACATAAAGAAGTTCCAAATGAGGAAACAAATTATGAATTCAAATGCTGAGATGTGGTAATATGTATGAGATGAATTAGGATGAGTGGATGAGAGCCAGTGCTGTGCCCAATGTGGGGGCACAGGGCACTACTTATAGATACAATGGAAAGTATAGTAAAGTGGAATAGATAAGACTTAGATAGACTGACAAGATCATATCTCATCTGCCACAAATGCCAGCCGTATTCATTCATTTCTTATAAAAGAAATCCCATGCTCTTATATTAAACACATGTGTTTGTATTTTTATATACGTAGCTTCAAATATCATTAAAATTATACTGTTTGCTAATTAAGACACTTGGAGATGTTATTTCAGGTCTTTCAGTTTCTTTATCTATCAAATTAGAGTAATAATATCATCCTTGCAATGTTGTTCTGGAAAATAGTTAATTGGACTAGCTTGAATGACTATGACTTCACACCCAGTAGAATGGCTGTCACACAACACACAAACAGAAAATGGCAAACGTTGGTGAGGATGTGGAGAACTTGTGCACTGTTAGTGGGAATGCAAAATGGTGTCTCCACTATGGAAAACTATGGGGTTTCCTTGAAATATTAAAAGACAGAATTACCATATGATCTAGCATTTCTACTTCAGAATATATATCCAAAAGAAGTGAAAACAGGGAGTTGAAAATATATTTGTAAATTAATGTTTATAGCAGCATGATTCACAGTAGTCAAAAAGTGGAAACAACCCGTATCCATTGGACAAATAGATAAACTAAATGTGGTATATACATATAATGGAATCTTACTCAGCCTTAAAAAAAGAATGGGATTCTGACACATGCTGCAAAATGAATGAACCTTGAAAATATTATGCTAAGGTAAATAAGCCAGCCAACAGAAAGATAAATACTGCATGTTTCCACTTACATTAGGTACCTACCTAGAGTAGTCAAATTTATACTGACAGAAAGTAGAATGATAGTTTCAAGAGCTGAGGAAATAGGAGTTTGTGAGGTTTTTGTTTAAGGGCTATATAGAGTTTCAGTTTGGAGAGATGATAACAGTTCTGGAGGGATGATGGTGATGGTTGCACAACGATGTGAATATACTTAATACCACTAAACTGTACACTTAAGAATGATTAAATTGGTAAATTTTATGTTATGTATATCTTACCACAATAAACAAATATAGGCTTATGTAATACATATAAATCTCTCTGAATCAAGATCCTCATGATTTAGTCACTGTCTTAACTCTATCTTACACTTCTGTTATTCAGCTCTACACCCATTCCCTGAATGGGCATTGTATGTTCACAGCCATGTACATTCCCTCATGCTGATTTCTCAGTCCACGATATTTGTGATCTCTCTCCTCATGCTGAAATCGTGGTTTACCTTTAAGTTCCAATGTTCTCAGTAAAGCAATTCCGTATATCCCATTTAAAATCAATTACTCCTTCACTTGTACCCTGCGCCATGCTTACTTATTCCTTAATTTACATCACATTTATTTTTTTTTCTCCTTTGTTATAGATGGTCATTGGCACTTGGTGTCCTCCATCAGATTACAAGCACTTAGAATTAGGGCATCTGACTTCTCTCTCTCTGCCTAGTCATTCAATGACTATATGATATGAAATGGGGGGAGGTCTCACTAAGTAACCCTTAAGACTGGTTCTTACTTCCTCTTGCTTTGAAAGAGACAGGTAAAACTAAACAATAATTAAAGGGTGTTTCCTGTGGTCAAAAATGGTTTTGAAAATGTGGTTTTACATTTCAATTTATGCAGAAGTTTTTCTATTGTTTTCTACTTTTTTCTTTCTCTAGCCCTTAGGCATTTTTACTATTTTCATTAGTGCTACTTAAAAAGCTTAGCGTTGATTTTGTATTTTCAATTTGAAAAAATATGGAGACAATATTTTATTCATTTTTATATTTGCAAGGATTCACGAAGAGAACAATTTTTTCTCAAGTGTGTTAGCTAATGATGATAGAGTAAGTAGCAGTTACAGAACAGGCAAGCTATTAAAACATCAAATATTTAAGGTGCACACCACCACTTTCCTGATCTCTTTGTTACATAAATTGGAAATCCTATATAGCTAATGATGCATGGCAGAGACACAAGCTTTTTCTCATTATCCTCTGCAAGTTACCTTTACCCAGAAGGAGTAAGCTACACCCTCCTTAATGCTGGCTCTTGAATCTCACTGTTGGTGGCATCGTGGTTCTAGACATATAGAATGACTGGGCTACTTTCATAAGAAATGCTTTGACGATGTACTAATTTAAGGGGAAGTCATTCAGTACATTAAGATATTTCTCTAGCCCTTTATGAACTCACAGGTCTGGGGAACTCTAACTCAGCTTTGGATAGCCTCCTATTAAAGAAGAAAACCAATCAAACTACTGGGGCTTGCCAGTTCCATTAATGCCCTTCTCACACCAACAGACATGAATGCAGAATCCTTTTTCTCTCTCGACTTCATTGCTGTAATAACCACTCATGCTCTACAACACACTTTGTCACAGTCTTTCTTCCTAGTTTTGTTTTCTCATCCTCTAGAAGAGGGCCACATGTTGGAACAAGGTGGCCCCACTATCTACTCATCAGTGAGTCAGAAAGTCTGTATAGCAGGTTGTGGGAGACAGTAATGATTGGTTATATCTGAGCCTCTGAGCTTCATGTCCCAGACTGACACAGACTGTAAAAGACCCTTCACAATGCAATTGAGCTACTAAGGGAAAAGAATGACTCTTTTACAGGCAATCCATAGTTCAATATTGACAGGAGCATTAGAAGAAATTTCAGATTGCCTATTTCTGCTGGCTAGAAAGTTCTGTAATTGTGGCAGGCAGGGGGCAGAATGCCTTTGGTGACTGACAGTGAAAATATTTGATCCGAGCTCTCAAAGCCTTTGTAGATTTTTCTATCCAGAGAAGAGCACCAGGGCTGCATTAGCTGAGTCCTTGAGATGGAATTGAGGAGGCAATGCTATTTTCCTTCTGGCTGAGAGAAATGGCAGAGCCTCTTTGCAACAAATGATCATAAATTGCTCGAGTGTCTCTGAGGCAATGAGAGGGCTTGCATGTTAGAGCTAATGCAAGCTGCTCTCATACTTTTGAATGGTGCTTGCTATTGGGAAGAAATAAGAGCCTGAGGATAAAGCTACCAAGACATATACTGTATGCCTCAAGTAAATATAGATGGAAGTGAAAGGCTTTCAGCTCTCCGGTTACTTAAAAAAACATATCCTCGAAATTCAGTTATCAATAAAAGTGAACTAAAGCCAGAAACTAAGATCAAGTGAAATTTGGAAATAGGAAAGTGAGAGAATAAACAAGATCCCCAACCAGAGTTAACCCTGTCTTGTGTTTGTTATTTGGGTTTTTTCCCTTTCAAATTCTGTGTAAGGCCATCTGAGTCATAGAACTGTTATTAAAAACAAACAAAAAACATGCATATATTTCAAGTTTAAATTCAGAGAAAAGTTCTAGCTCTGCTTAAGGCCATTTTGACCAATTTTGAAATGATTCTGATATACAATCTAAGTCATCTTTAAAACTTTTTGATTTAGTGTTCCCTGCTTCTTTGCAGATCATTTTGTTGAGTATACTTCAAATATACAGATTTAGAGTAAGTGACATTCGATGTACTTAGATTGTGCGCATACCTGTGGTTATAAAATTTCCTTAGAAACCCTGAAATATGATACTCATTTCTAGAAAACATCTATGAAAATTGGTTCAGACAAGATTTTGCTACCTGATAATCCCATGATTTTTTAAAACTTAATTGTGTTTACTTAAACATTTCATGTATAGAAATGTAATAACTTAAAATAAAAATTTTTAGTCATAGGGAACTATTTAGAAAATAAACACATTTATGAATTATTTTCCCTAAGTTATTTTTTAACCTACTGATAATGCTTTTGTTGATGCTGATGGCAGTGCATGTCCTTTGGGAGGTATTTGCTAGGTGTAAGATACTCTGCCAGTTGTTTACCATAGATTATCTCATTTAATTTTCTCAACATTTTCATCATAATCATAAACTTATATTCTTTGAAGAAATTGAGACTCAGAGAGGATAATTAAGGTCATACAAAGAGTATATGGAGAATGAGAAACTTTAATTCATATTATTCTAATTCCAAGTGTAAATTGCCAGCAAAGAACAAATAGTATGACAGAAAAGGCACTAGTTATTTGTTGAATGATTTAGGGTAAAGTTTATACTCTCATGTTCTAGCAGTGTGCATTGAATATCATTTGCTTTTGAGATTCAGCACAGTCTAACGTATTCTGAAAGGAATACCTTAATCTTAGTGTTTCGTTATAACATCTCTTTTAATCATCAGCTATGTAGTTTGCATGCCATTTGACTCAGTTACCAGCTGCAGGTGTTAGGCCCCAATTGGCTTGAGTACCATTTTCTGGCTTCAGGTATGAGTCACATATTTGCCAGAGCTTTAAGGAAAGGAATCAATCTCTTGCTTCCTTGTTCTGCAGGAACTCCCAAAACATACATTGCCATTCATTGTATGGTATAGTGTTGTTTGAAAATATGAGGTTTTGAAATAAAGCAACTATTTGGACTTTGTGGAAGAATGAGTCAAAACTCCCTGTGGCCATGCCCCCTTACAGTGTGACTTTTCTAAACCTTTCATCAGGAGATGGAGGATCTTCTCCCATCTATTGAATCAAGGCTGGTTTTCTAACTTGTTCTGACCAATAGAAGATGAAAAAAGTGGCATCGTGCAACTCTGAGACTGAGCCTTTGCAGTTCCTGTTTTTGCTCATTTGGAACCCTGCACTGAGACTACCATGTGAGGAAGCCAGTTTAGTCCACTGGAGGATAGAGATCCATGATGATCAAGATGACAGCCAACTTCCACTGTCAGATCTGTGAGTCAGGCTGTCTTGGGCCTTCCTACTCAACTGACCTTCAGCTTAATGAAGCTATACCAGTGAGTCCAGTAGAGGAGGCACAGCCAGCCAACACTATTATGAGAAATAACAAATCATTGTCTTTTAAACCACTTAGTTTTGTGGTAGTTTATTAAACAGTAACAATAAAATGATACAGACACCATGGCTGGGGAATTGGATGGGCCAGGGAGAATGATTACAAAAAAAAAACCAAAAAACACTGTGTCGGTGTTCCCATATTAGTTGTTAAATCAAGGCTTACATGAAGTCTGCCCTACATCTAGACTTAGCATTTGGGAGAGACTCTCCCTCCTCCTGAAGCCCCTCCCTACCACTGTTTTTTGCAGGTGGTGGTATGGGAGATGATTTAAGCCGATTATATTTCATTAAGCTACAATATACAGTAATAAATTACCCTAGTTGCCACACTTTGTTGTTGGCTAATTCTTATAAACATTTAGATTCCAAAGTGATTTTATCATCTCTAGGTCTATTCTTCATCTAAGCGATTAATAAATCATTGTGAAAAAATAAAAATTTAAAGCCAAGATTATCCAAAGTTTGAGTAGGATAAAGCTGTCATGACTTTAGTAACATTTTTTCTTTATTCATTTTGAAATAGATAAACCCTTAACTGACTCAACCTATCTAAAATGGGCCCTGTAGCAGAAGCTCAAGGTACTTATTAAAATAACCTGGTAAACAAGGTTTCCTGGTTATGAAGTTGGAATTTTTAAATAGGCAATCACTTCTATCTCTTTCTCTGCAAATAAGGTTGTACATAGTTTTTAATCTGAAATCACAGGTGAGTACTTCATTCATGATGTAAGACAGGTCTAACAGTATGAATATCAAGTAAAAGGAAGGGACAGAAAAGAAAACATGCATTTTTTTTTTAAACCGATCATATTAAAATGTAGTTGTATATCTTTCCGTGATATAATTAAAATGATCTTTGGAAATCTCTAACCCTCTAGGCTTCATTATTTAGATCGTCTTTGACGCTGAATTTTGGCTTTCAACCAGTCCTTGTTTCTAGACACGGGCTTCTAAAATACATCAGTTGCAAAAATATCTCCTTGCGACATCAAGTATGAGGATAACATAACCTGAGTATTAAAAATGATGACTAACTATCGATAGAAATGGTTGATTTTATACTCAAACCAAATAAAGCAATGTTAATAAAGACCTAAAGTTTAGCTTTATTTGTAAGAAATAATCAAAATCGAGTACGGTATAAATCTTGTTCAGCCCTCTGATTAAAAGATTCCAGGCATTCTGAGAGCCATTCATTTACTTATTAAATTTATCGAATACCTACAATATGTCAGGCCTCGTGCTGAAAGGAATGAGGAATGGTAAATTTTCTCAGCGAGCTCATAATCTCAGGGATGAGCCAGGCAATTTTTCAGACTGCACAGTAAAATGACTCGGGATAATGAGAAGTGGTCGACAGTGCCGAACAAAGAGACATAGTTAATTGGGTGCTTTCTTCAAAAGAAAATGCCAGCCATGTTGCCCAGACTTGCCACCTTAGTTAGTGGGACACATCACCTGTACTGTATTTCTGCACTGGTGCAAGGACCTGCTCATGCGATTGAAGTACAAACGAGAGGGAGTCATCAGTGCTAAATACCTACCTCTGGTTCTTCTCTTCTTCTAGTCATCTGGTAGGACTGTATTTGCTGACCCTCTTTTGTGTGAGAGGGACAAAGTGACTAATTCTAGGCCATAAATCAGGGATGGAATTATCTTATGCCACTCTAGTGCAGAGGTTTTAACTCACAGAAAATTCTCTGCAGGGCTGTCTCCCTTCAGCATTCCAAAAGGCCTCAACTCTGATTTGAAGCAGGAAGATGTGCAGAGCGCCCCCTGCTGACACACAGTGGACCTGTAGAAGGAGTAAGGTAGCTAGCTACCTTTCTTGACATAAGTCCCTGAGATTTTACTGTTGTTTATTACTAGAACATTGGCCAGTGCATTGTGACTGGAAAAAAAAAAAAAGTTTTTGCATACTTTTATAATTGTGTTTGTAAAAGACTAACCAAGCAAAAAAGGAGGAGAAGTTATGGAGCACTCAGTCTCAGCCCCCGCCCGTAGTTTTCCAGACTTGACCTAAACACCAGGTCTTGCATCGCAAATCCTCCTAAGCAGGCCCCAAAGCTACAGATTGCATGTACTTGCGTGCCTGACACATACAGATGTACACATACACACACACAGACTAAGTTGGCTTTCTTCTTCTTGTTTAATATGTAATTATTTACATGATGGACTCTGAAGGTATTTATGAGGTGTTTGCTGGTTAGATAACACTTCACTTCATGAATGAAAATAGCCGTTAAACAAAGTTTATTTTAGGACTTTAGAAAATTTATTTTCCTTAATTTAAGGCTTACATGCTAATAGAAGTGAATACTTACAGATCTTCTGAAGAACAGGAGAAAGTGTCGATCTAAAAAAATTGAGGATGGATATGTTAACTTCCTGCCAGACATGTTGCATGGTTTTGTGGAAAATGTTAGTGGCTATGTATACCCCCTAAAGTTTTTCTAGAGAGTTTTTATATGGAAGGAGTTTATATTTCTAATGTAAACTTTAATACAAGAGCTTCTCTTTCTATTTCTGAAAATTCTTGGGACTCTGTTTACGTAATGATGTTTTAGTGATGTTATAAAATGCTATAGATTCACATTGTACTTATCTATGATTAATCCCTCTTGGGCTGGAGATGGGATGAGATTCTTTCCCTGAGGGTGCAGCTTGAAGTTTCTGCAGTATTCATGTAAAATGTGATTTGACAAGGAAATGTAGCATAGAGAATAAAAATGATGACTGTTCTAAAGGTCTCTTTAGGAAAGAAACTAAAATAAGAATTTCATGAGTAGAAAAATTAAGTAAGTCTCAAGAAGCTAAACTCCTACAACATAAGCTTCTTCTTAAGAATATATAAGGTACTTTAGAAGCTATATTAATTCTTTCAAGATAAATTATCTCTTAGCATTAAATAGTGCCCTCAGAGGCCACATTTCCCCCTAGTTATTTCAAACAAAATATATGGTTAGTTGGAATAGTTGGGAGCATAGGTCTAAAGGAAATACAGAATGCGGTTTTTCCATCATTTGCTTTCTTGAATCTAGGCACTGAAGTATTATTTATGATAATAATTTTACTAAATATCTGTGTAATTCACTTATAACACTTAATCAGTTTACTGATTTGTAGCAAACTTATTTTACTTTTCAGTTGTTTGGCTTGCATTTATTAAGCACCTGCTATAATGCAGTACATAACACTGGAGTGTCAATGATGAAGACAATTACTTGAGGAATGCCATCACATTGGGACACAATGACATGAACAAAGGTTTTGAGTGTAATTCAGAAAGTCAGTAGATGTACCATATTAATTCTCCATACAATTTTCTGAGAAGGCATACTTTCCTCTTTTCATTAAAGGTCGAGGTATGTGAATATTTTTTAGTACTCTTGCATAGAATGGATTGGAATTTTACATGCTGCAGCTACCAACGTAGGGAGTGGGGGCGAGCACAGAGAATTCAGCTATAGCACAGAGTAATTATATTCAATTTATACCTACAAATGTCTCTTTGTAGATGCATTTGAGCTGACTGGCATCTGGCCATTTTTGAAAATGTTAGTAACTGAAAATATATATGATGAAATAATAATTTATAACATTCTTATATACAAAATATTTATTAGTATGACTGACATAACATAAATATTGTTAAATGAATGATGCTAAAATGGTGAAATATAAAGTTTCGAAGTTCTTGTGCTTTTCTAAATTTTTTAAATCTTTGATTTGAACAAATTGGCATTTATATCTTCCAAAGAACACATTACCTCTGCTGCGTGAAAACCCATATGATCTACACTGTCAGATTTTATTATTATTGTGACAGATACTTTAGCATATAAATCTTAAACTAATGAAAAAATGTCATCTTCTCTTTGGAGCTAAGTGCTCAAAGTGCGTCAACTATTCGATTTGATAGACGTTTCTTCAGAAGGCTTGGGAGGAATTACATATTAAAAATACGTTGCGTATGAAAGTTTTATCATTTATATCCACCTCCTCAGTAGATAAACTAATTGTAAACCACTTTTGAGAACTGGACTTAAAAAAAAAAAAAAAAAAAAAAAACTTTTACCTGTAGGAATGGAACTCTAGAAATACCAAATGATATTTCTATGACTTTCACAGGATACTAAGGAATTTCTTTTTGTTTATTGGCTTAATATCAAAAACAGAAGAGCCTTTCAGAGCAGAAGCAATGCCTGACACATCTATGGAACCATCACAGTGAAAGGCACACTATATGGTCAACTGAGCTAATGTGTAATTGTATCCTTGGTCGGCCTGTGCTTTTGGACAATTTTTTAATGAGACTGACAATTAAGCATTCTTGGGATAAGGAAAACCTAGTGTAGTGTTTCTCAAAATGCCATGTGCATTAGCTTATCTGGGTGTTTATTAAAATTGTAGATTCTCAGGCTACATCTTTAGAGATTCCGACTCAGAAGGTCTCCAGTGGAGTTCTCCAAAATAATTCTCATGTAGGTAGTTCAAGGGACATGTTTGGAAAAGGAGTGATGCAGAATATTCAGATTTATTGTTATATGATAAGAATGAAAAATGCATATTTAATAAACACCATCTCCTTTAAAAGTTTTATTTCCTTATTAATTACAATTGTTTATAAAGGGAAGAGCAGACAAAAGTTTAATGTCCAGAGGTCAATTATTAACTTTTACTTTTCCAAGTAATTTTCCTAAAAATGTTCTACCATATAATATAACAGGATATTAAAATATTGCAATTCTGAACCATTTTTTTGCTCAGTATCCTCTAGGTTTCTCATCATCTATTACTCTGAATTTTTGTTCCCAGGGGCTTAGTATCAGTGTAGGTAGCACTTTGCTCTGTTAAGGTACAAGCCAAGCTATTCTTTGATAATCCAATAAGAAGTATAACTTTCTCCTCTGGAGAAATCATGGCATGCATTTAGTTCTGTTAGGAAGGCAGTGGTCACAAATCCATTCTCCGGGCCTTCATTCAGCACACGCTTAGAAAGATGAGTATTTGAGCCATAACTTTGAAAGAAGGTGAGGACAGTTTTCATTGTTTTAATCATTTCTAATCACTTTAATACAATGCAGTGTCTATCTTCTGATTTATGTTTAATCGCTTTAAGGTCAAATATCCTAAATGATATTCACCATAGAAATAGAACATTTTCGATCCTAAGAAAGCTCTACATTTAGCAGAATTTCACACTGCATTTCAAGCCATACTAGTCCATAGAGATTTCCCTCTAAAAATGGGTTTCATGGTAATATGGCAGAGTCTGCATGCCATACTGCTGCTTTTAAAGAGTCATACAAAATATTAATATATTAAAGGTCTGGAGTTGCCTTGGGAATAATAAACATCTCTAAAATTGTTTAACTCAGCATTTCCCAAATTAATTTGTCTATATAGTACCCTTTTCATTTAACACCTTTTGATTCTAGATGACGATCCATTATATAGTGTAGCTTTCCCCTCTGGAGAACTCACACCCTATGTTTCGTTCTGTGGGAATGCAAAGTCACACACCATTCTCCTGGCCTTTGCTCAGTGCACACTCAAAAGTCTGAGCATGTCACCATAACAGAAAAAGAAGGTGATAGACATTTCATTTTCAATTTCAAAATCTCTCAAAGCTCTAATACAGTATAAACATGAACTAGCTATTTTTGAAGAATTATTTGTTCATATTCTCTCATCTCATTTCTCTGTTCCTCCTATATAAAATTAGATCCCACATCCAGTTGATCAGTTTCAGACTAGATAGCTCCTTTCCAGTCTTAATGCCACAACGCTAAACCATCGCTTCTCATTTAAAAACATTGAAGTTTTTTTCCAGGCAGTTCCTGTGTCTGTGTTTTGCTTCGTCTATAGATGCTACTAAAAGTGCCATCTCTCTATTTAAATATTTTTAATGTCTCTTCCTTGTGTAAAGAATACAATTGTAATTCCTTGGAATTTCATTAAAAGTTCTTGTGATATCATCCCAACTAACTTTTCTAGTTTTATCACCTTTTATACTTCTACATTCATTGTTCATTACATGTAAAATGTCAGATGTTCAAATATTCAACACTCAAGTGAAAACGAGTAAGGTGGTTATTCCAGATTTCCTCTTTTTAATAGGAACTGGAGCCTTTTATCTCACCCTGTTCACCTAGTTGCCCCCATAGGGCTCAAGAAGCCATCTTTCTTCAATGTGATTTTAATGCTTTAGAAAATTTGCTTGAATCATGGATGAAACTTGAAACAAAATAGACCAATGAACATTTTCCCTGGGGAATTTGGAATTGAGGCTAAGCAATTCCAGTCCCAGTTTGGTCAGTGATTTAATGAGGAAGAAATAAATCCCAGAGCTCTGGAAGCCATGGAGACAGAAAAACAAGGGAAGCTCATCTTCAGCAAAACATAGAATGAAGCAGATCTACTGAAAGGAACAGAAATATGAGGCAGAACAGGAAGCTTCATAGTATGCAGGCACCTCATTCCAGTTGGTTCCTGAAATTTTACCTGCTGCAATCATATCTTCAAAAGGTAACATTTGTTCTTTAAGCAAGTTCATATCAGTCTCAATACCTATGCAATCAAAGAGTAAGGAATGCTATCAAGTGCAAACGCATGCACATCTACACATATTCACATATTCACACCCCACATTACTTTTCTTGTGCTGAGGATGTTTACCTCTCTGTATTTCTGCTTGTCAAAATCCTGTCATTGAAAATCTACCTTTTCCTTAAAGCTCACCCTAACCTGCCATGCACATGGTATTTAGAATACTTTTATAACACATTATTATTGCATTGTATGTATTTGAATGTGAGACTATGTCAAAGCTATCTTGTATAAACTAATGCTTATACCTAACAGCATGTTGTAAACATGGGAGGCACTAATAAAAATAGTTTTGAATTAAATTGAAGAAGAAATAAGACTCCATATACCTACCTATTTTCTCTACAGATACAAATCTCTTGATAGGAAAAACTAGCTTGAAATAAGCTTCATAGCAGCCATGATGATAATTTCCTGAAGAGTACACTTGTTTTCCTGTTGTTATCTCAGTGACTGCCTCAGCCCCAAAGATGATGAAGCTTTGATTGTCTATCTGTAAGTCCCCAGGAAGGGTGAGAAATCACATCCAGATTGTTGGTATAAATATGAGAAATATCGAAGGCAGGTTTTTGCAGGGATCTCAGAGATTATGATGAAGGAGGGAGTCTGATGGTTGAATAGAGCTCCCAGCAGTTTTTAAAAGACCCTTCTGATGCATAAAGGATAAATTGCTTTTATATGACACCTTCAAAATGTACGCATAATGCAAATGAGTAAAATCAGCCGACATTAGCAAGTTGATAGATGAATAATTGCTAAATATGCTTTCCAAAACCTAAAGGTCATCTGAAGTAATCATAAACGGTATTTAACATCTGAATTGATTTTTGACAGTTTAAGTAATGCACCACATCAACCAAAAGCATAATTCATGTGAAGAAATAAAATTTTTTGCAGAGCACCTAACAGAGAGAGTCAGCTTCTCACCTCCGCTCCTTTAATAGCACTTGCTGAGTTGGGTCCCAGAGTCTGCTCCAAGAGGGTAAGTCTTGATAAGAGGGAACAAGACCAAGGCTGGAAGGGTCGACAAAATGTGTTCCTTGCAGTGAACTTTACCAAGAGTTCAATTAACCAATATTTATGTTTTGTAGCAGGCATTATTCTAAGGAAGTGGAAGGAAGGGCAAGCCAAGACAGGAAATGTGAAAGAGAAACCATTTAAGCATCCATTAGGTGCCAAGAGAACATTAATTGTTTTACTGGTGTCTCATTTAATATTTTCAATGTAATCATTCTAGAGTTTATTTGAAATTATAATTGACACCCATGTAGGGTTTCATTATATTGGAAATACAGATATTGATCATTTGATAAATTAAGTAGTTTGTCTCAGGTTTGACCTACTCTTTGTGATGGCTCCAAGATTTATACTGAAGTCCATGTTCTTTGAACTGAACACCCTGTATCTCAATCCCGTTTTTCTGACTTCTGCTTTGTCTACTGATATCTAAGACCTTGGGTGCTTCTATTAAACACTGTACAGTAGTTAGGTTTGGACTTAATTACTATTTTCTTCCAACTGAGGAGTAAGCCGAGGGCTTTTTCCCACCTATACACAAGACTTGAAACAAACAACATTATGAAATCAATTCCTTCATAATTATGCAATTCTAATTTGGAAGTCCTTTGACAAATAGCAGCATTGGTAATGTTCCTCAGATGGTGGTTATGATAATTACACAATATAATTTAAGTTAAAAGTATTAAAGTGTCCAAAAAGAATAAAGGACCTGAGAATGCTTTAAATGTGAGAGACCAGACTACTGTATTTTACTCTAATTTTCTGAGATGCTGTTTAATGATAAAGAAGAGGTCTCTTTAAAAATAACAGACCTACACCATTAAAAAGAACAGGAAGTAGGTCTTTAAAAGACATTTTAACAAATTTTTGGAAATAAAAAGCGAGTGGAGGAATGAAGAAACAGATCGAGAAAAATTTTAGGGATAGCATAAAGGCAAAGCAGGCTACATTTATGCTTTAAGGAGCTGATGTTCACAGATGCAGCCTAGAAAGGCCCAGAGCCTAAGATTTTAGGTAAAAGGGAGCACAGTAGTGAAACATGGGACTGAAAACGAGGGGGTAATTGAAAATATACATGCAAAATGTTGACTCGTCGTCACAAAATGTTAACACTCATAGGCACAACCACATTCCACCAGTAACATCAAATTCTAACATACAACAGCCCAGCATTTGCCAAATTAAAAAAGAAAAATAGTAATGAAATACAACAGTGGGAACTTCCTTTTTTGGCAACATGTTCATTTGAATATATATAACTTCTCAGAATAATACACCTAAAAATGTTAGAAAAGACATGTTTACAAAAATTTTTTTACATGAGGAGCTGAGAGGGTAATACAAGTAAAGATAATTTATTGTGTCAGGTTGGGGACAGTAATAATGCTAAGAGATAAGCAGTTTCTGAATCTGGACTCTGTCTGAGAATATCTGCTGGTCTGTGCTTGGGGGCGCTAGAAACAGAGCACAGGGCCTACGCCCTATGGAAAGCAGTAGCAGAGATTCTACATGCTGCCAAGAACCACAAGAAGATATGCTATCCATGTACGAATTTGGAGAAAAGAAAATCTACCCACTGAGGAAGACTGAGGAATTTTGTTTGCTCTAACTTTCTTGGATGAAGTAAAATAGTATACCTTGAAAACAAAACAATAACCCAGTCCTCTCAGAGGTTTTCCACTCTCTCTGAAACTTGTAGGGCAGGAATGTTGTTGAATGTGATTAATGGTTCCTGTGTTCCCAGATACCTGGCAGAAGCAATAAAAAGATGTGACCTATAGTTACATATGTCACGTAAAAAAAGTACGTTCTGTGAAAAGTAAGTCACAGAAGAAGACATACAATATATCTCCACTTAAAAGAAGCTTACAAACATGTAAAAACAAAACAGTATATTATTCAAGGATACATATACATATTGTGAAACTTTTGAAACCTCTGGAGAGCAGCATGGGTTGTGACGCTATTATTAAAGTCACACTGGGCGCTTCAAATGATAGTTAAACATTCTAATTTTTAACCAGATTGGTGCTAATATAGATGTTCTTTTTTTTTTAATTATAACGTGTAAAGTTTCATCGCACTACAAATACTATTGAACATAGGATATACTATAAGTAGTTAAAAATTAATTACCCAAGAGTTAAGAACATTAAAGTAAAATGGTGCTTCCATAGCTTCTTGCCATAAACTTGGGCCTGGTAGTCAAATAGCCTCCCTCCTACCCATATAGCCAGAGCTTCCTACTCAACATGCTTCCCGCTTTATTTGTCATCATGATCAAACTACAAAACTTCTTCAGATGTTTAAGAAAAGGTCGGGACCTGAAATAAAAGGCCAAGAAAAGTAAAGAGAAAAAGTGACCCCAGGGTCAAGGTGAAAGAGAGAATTAAATTTAACAAAGATAAATAATTTTATTTCAAACTCTATTAACACCTTCAAAAATTTCAATAATAAAAATCATCTCTAAAGTGAGAATGCCCTGAAAAATTACAATACATTGGAAATTAACGACAAAATTGCTGAAATTAAATATACTTGCTATATTACGATTATGGCACAAATTGAGATAATCTAGAAATCAGAGCATAAAAAGAAGAAAAATATTAAAAAGGTAAAAGATAAAATAACGATCAGTCCAGATTCATCATTTTATTAGTAAGAGGACCAGAAAAAGAGAAAAGATAAGATGGACCAAAGGAAATTATCACAAAAACAATAAAAGAGAAATTCTCAGAACTGAAGAAAAACATTTACTTCAGGCAGGAATGTCTCATTAAATATTCAGAAAACAAAACAAAGCAAAACGAATGATCAAGAACCATGCGTATTTACTGCATTTTGAAATTTTCTAACACATCTAAAGAAACTGTCAGAAAGCACTTGAACAGAAAACGGACCATAGATTCAGCTCAAAAGAAAAGAAAATCAGACCTGAATCAAAATTTCTTAAACCAAACTAAAAGTAGGGGAACATCACCTTTCATATTCTGTGATGAGAGTGTGTTTAACTTACAATTCCATAACCATTCAATGGGATAATACTTTGACAGTTTATCATGCTCATATTCTTTCTCAGGGAATTATTTGAAGATGTGCTCCAGAAAAGGCTGGGAGGAAATCATAAAAAGACGGGGGATGTAAACCACAACGGAACATATCAGAGTAGTGACATGGAGTCCTTGGAAAACAGGTGTGAATCTAATTTAGGAAGTGATCAGAGCAGGTAAATGATGAAAGGAGGGAGACAAGAATTTTTTTGAGGCACGTGCATGGAAAACAAAGGAGAAATCTAAAGTTTTGATAGTATTCTTAAAAAATAATAAAGGTAGAAAATGCAAGGAAGTTTAATAATAAAAGAAAAACAGAGCCATACAGATAAATAAATGCAATCATAGTACATAGACACTTGGTCACTTGGTTCTATAGTAAATGTCTTAATAAAATTCTAATAATGTAAACATTACTTACAACATTTTCAATATAAAGCACAAAACAGGAGGTAAATATTACCAAGCTGGTGCTGTGAAGGTAGAAGGGCATGTAATGGGGAACAGTTTGCATCTGTGTCAGAATTCACCTTGCATCACGGTCATCTCGTTGCCTTCCATCTCTGTGTGAGATTTAAACTCTAAGGTAGGGCATTTTCTTCAATTAGGACAGCAGGCTTGACTGACCTAAGTGAACATTTCTTCCGTAAAGTATCGGTGATATCAGTGGGCAATAATATGTAGCAATGAAGTTAGCTTTGGCAAGGAAGAGAAAGTCAAGGGAAAGTATCTATTTCACTCTGGTCATGGAGAGTTAGTTTGTTGAAAGAAATAAAGATAGAGACCCAGAGAGGAAGGAGGGAAATAAAATATTTACATTTGTTCATTCATCATTCATTTAGCACATACTGATTGAACACACATTATGTTTTAGGCAGTTTCAGGTGCTGAGGTAAAAGCACCAAATAAAATGCATGAAAATCTCTCAAGGAGTTAAATTCTAGAGACTAGTGCGTTAACACCACTCTTACTATGCAGGAGGCATTATTCATAGCATTTTATGTATGCCAAGTTGTTCGGTACTTTCCACTCTCTAGGACAGAACCAGGATTTAGTGATGTGAGTATTAAATACACCGAAGGTAACACTGAAGACAGGAACTCTCCCATTTCCCATTCAGAAGGATATGGATTGTGAACTGTCTTACCCTCCAAATAACCCTCACCTCAACCAATCCGAGGCATGACCATACTGGCACGGTTGGCAAAAGGAGGCAGTTTAGTTCTCGCAGTCCAGTCTCTCTTTCCTTGTGGCATTGTGTATTAAATCAGGACAGACTAAGCTGCATTCATAAGCAATCATGGTCCAGTGGTTGAGCACAGCAAAAATTTATTTCTCACTCATGTTTCATGTGATGCATTAGTGTATCTAAGCCATACAGTCACCCAGAAACAATGGACAGAGGCTGTATCCCTGGAGACATACAAATTCATAACTTTAGAAGGAAAAAACGTTCTGGAGAATTCTGTATGGCCTTCTCAATGCCTCATTTTGGAGGTTACTCACATCTTTTCTTCTTATATTATTGGACAAAAACCAGTCACATAGCCTAATCTAACTGCACCGTTGGGAATTATAGTGGATCATAGGGGATATTTAGTGAACAAAGAGTAGAGCCTTCTCCCACAGCTACACCATGACATTGAATTTCGAAAGCAGCAAATCTGAGAGCCAGCAGGAGTTCCAGGGTTTTTCTAGGTAACAAATGCAGTAAACCAAGTGGTGAACCAAGTGGAACCTGGAGGCTTGCGGTAAAGCAGCAGGCATAGGGGCAGATGGATGATAGAAGGTAGACTCTGTAACAGAAAGAGCTGAGATGGCACAGAGTTAGCTGCTAGATGTAGATTGCTGATACTAGGTCAAGGCAAAAGATATCAGATCATGAGTTTCATCAAAAACCAACCTCATCATCGAAGTCCCACAAGGTACCCAGAGCCAATGAAGTTAGAAGAGTTCTATGTGCTCCTCAGACGAATTTAAAAAATCTCTTAACTTCTTATGACTTTCCCACTGCTCACTCCCAAATGCATTAAGACGCTTTCTCAGAGAGGAGGAGCAAGAGAGGGGTGTGGTGGGCACAGCAGGCACTTTCCAGATCCCCCTTCAGGAAAGGATGTGTCGTACAGGTGTCAGCAGACAGTCTCCAGATGCCAGGTTTTTGTCTCTGCTGGAGAGCACTTTGCCTGAGGGCATGCTCTACACCAAGTGGCCCGTATTCAGTGATTGATGCAGGTTGGGATTTAAAGACCCAGACACTTTGGTCCAACACAGGAGACCTCCGATGGACCATTTGTGCTCCAGAGCTCTCTGAGGAATTAGCTGTGGCTTTTGTAGTCTAGCAACATAATTAGACTTTTCCCTCTGCCCAGTGATGCTTTCTCTCCCTTCCTCAAGCGCTGTTCCCTTCTAAAGGTCTTATATACCACATTTCATCTCAGCTTCTACTTCTAGGGAATATAACACATAAATAGCTAATGCCAGACATGGTCCAAGAAAGGGAGTGAAACAATCGTTATAGAGCTGAATTACTTTGTGCCCCAGTCACTCGTAGTAGGTGGAACTCGGATGGCATCGCCTGGCACAAGGTAGCAATTCAACTGTTAAAACTCTCACCGACTGTGAATTCGGATGGTGTGCAGGTGGAAGGGAATGCACAAGCTATTGCCATTTGTCAGATTTTTTTTTTTTTTTTTTTTTATTACAAGCAAAGAGAAGACAGTGGGATTGGAAGGCTATTGCTAAGTGCCATTGACACCTAGGTAAAGATGACAAAAAACTCTAGGGATTAATGAGCAATTAAAAATTGAGTGTGAAAGCCAGAGAAGCTCTCACCTCCTAAGCAGAGAGCAGAGAAACAGGACCAGGCCTAGAACTTAATAGAGTGGCCGTATTCCAAAAGTATGGTAAATGCCCAAGTAAAGATGTCTGTTATGGCAAGGTCAGAGACCTAGTTAGAAAATGAATAGAAATAGGGCCATTTAGATGGATTTCCCCAAATGTTTTGAATCACCTACTAGCATTGAAACTTCCACTTAGCACTACTTCCTTGTCTTGAAGACAATTCAGAAGTCTTTCCCTTGTCAGACAATATGTCTCCCTCAGGATATGCCCTCCTGTTCTCCTTTTTGTTAAATTGCTGGTTAATCCAACTGGGCACATGTTGAGCCAAATGAAGGAGAGAAGAAGGGGCTATGACCTCAGGAAGTCACAGACCTAACCATGCCGTGCTGGCAGGATCCTGGGGTATGTGGGTGGGATGTGGGAAAGGGTTCCCAAGGTGACTGATCAAAGGGGCTGGATTATATGATTAGGTAGAGGAGAGTATGCTGATTTTTATATGAATCCTCCTAGGACTCTACGGGATGTGGCGAACTTACCATTAGGGTAGCCCCCAGAAGCAAGGAAAAAGCAATGGCCCATTGGAAGCAAAGCTGAATGCCGAATTTCTCTGTCATGTGGAGAGAGCACGTGTAAAAGAGATGTGTAAATGCTGGAGTGACAACAAAGGCCAGATGCCCACTCGTGACTGTGTAGCGCAGGAACACCTTGAAGGGTCACCATTTACCACAGTGATAAGAAACACGTAGGTCAGAGTCACAGCAGAATCGCTACAAAGTTTAATGATCTAGGTCTAATTTGTAACAAGGGGGGCTGAAAAGAGAACTGAAGAGGGCTTCACAGGAAAAAACAAATAAACAACAACAACAACAACAAAAAACACCTAAAAATTTATCAAAAGAGCTCTGGGGTCATCCAAGTAGATTGATCTACTCTGAGATCTAAAACTAAAGAATAATTGTTCTCTGGGAAAAACAAAAGCTCCAAAAGCAGTGAGTAAGCCAGGTCTATAAACCAGGAGAAGCCGTTAGAGAACTAGACTGCCTGATAGTAATAATATCATTGGTAATCAATAATATTAATGTCATTACTCTATTAATAGAGAATAGGTTTCTGAAATAATAGAGGCCAATATTTGTTCATCCAATAAGATACAAGCACAAATAGATGACCAGGAAACTGAGAGCAGATGTCCCCAAAACAGAACTCAGCCAGTCTGCAACCCGGACTCACTGACTAAAGGGGAAACTAGATTTCCAGGAGAAAGAACTCTATAGCGCTGTGGCAAATATTCATGAAAATAATTTCTCTAGTTCTTCCCCAGAGGACCCTGTGGTCCAGGATGGCTTCGTAGCAGTATATGTGGCTTTAGAACTATTGGGGGTGGGGGAGTTGATGTCCTGTGATGCATTGCAATACTCGGGTTTTTAGAGCAGAGCCATGCCACCTGCAGTAAGATGATTTGTCTTTCATAGAACAGCTTCTAGAAAGCTGGGCCATGGTAAAGGCAGAATGCTTGACCATGAAAAACCAAATGACCACATATCTGGAACTTCCCGTTTCTGTTTGGGTCCTGTCAGATCCACAAAGATCAGGTGGGCCCACAAGCAATTCGTGATGTGATGGAAGAAGTGTGTCAGAACTGAGAAAAAACAGGATCAAAAAACACATGAAAGCTGTGTGAGTAAGTAGCTAAGATTCCCACTACCAAAGCCAAAGTATACCTCTCTCAACTCACATCTCTGTCCATCTGGAGGATCCACTAGAAGAGGAGAAAAATGCCAGAGCATGATTTACATGTGGGTCAGTTTGGTGTGTTTTTTTGGAAGCCCAAACCAGATGGTGGCTGCATTGCAACCTCACACACTTGAAGACAGTAAAAAAGGAAAAATCCTCTCAACCTGGCCAGCCACTTTGTGTGGAAGAAGTGGCTCTCCAACTCCGGCCTCTAAAATGGACGTCAAGCTATAATATGAATGTTATATGAAGATATGAATGCAATTGAAAAAAAAAAACTATAAAAATAGCTAAAAGGAATAAATTGAAGGATGTGAAGTTTGATTTCATTTTGAAGTTACAAACTGATTTGTATCAAGAGACAGTTGGAAAATCATTATCTCTGTAAACCATTATCATTTAAATATTTAACTACTGCCTGAATTATGCTGATTAAAACACACACACATGCACACACACAAGCATAGCACCTGCCAGTCCCCCTTGATATTTTACCTTAATCATGCCTCTTCTACTTCCCAAATGTATCACATGTTCTGCGTTGGTTCTTACTCCATAATATATATTATGACTACTGTCTACTCTTACAGCAGCTTTCTATATACTGCTGTCTGTCCTCTTTTTATCACTGCTCTGGACGCCCAATCTCCTTTAGAATAATTTTCCAAAACGACCTTTTGATCATAGTGCTTGCTTGTTTTACTACCTCCAGAGCGTCCTCTTATTTACAAATAAAGTTCAAGTATATAACACATGGTCCCCACTTTGCTTCCTCCCCAACCTCCCAGCCTTAGCTCTCACCAATCATTCTGAAACACTTTTAATTCTTGGAGTATGGCATTTCACTTGCACATCTCTTCCTTGAGGATGCCATTTCTTCAGCCTGAAAAATGTTTGTCATTCCCTCTGCCTCCATTTCTTTAGATCCTCAACTTAAAATGACCTTAAGGACCATCCTTCCTATGCAAGGCTAGGTTGGAGTACCCTGCCATATGTCTCTGAGCATTTTATAGGTTCCAGTGAGCAACGTGTCATGTTCTTTAAGTACTTGTTAAATATACATCTCACTTCCTAACGTAAGCTTCCTGAGGACGGAAGCCACCGTGTCCATAGAGATGTGTTATGTATTATATACGCATATAGATTGTATATATTCATATATTACACATATATGTTCATATCTATTTATTTCGTATGTGCACAGGTGCTTAGAATAAATAAGCATTAAGACCAGTTTTGATTTAAATAGTTAAATTCTTAGAAGACTTGAAATTAGAAGCAAAGTTGCAATAAACATAAAAGAACTACATTTTAGAGGAACTATAGTGCTTTCCAAATTTGTTTAATGAGTTCTAAAATAAAATAAAATAATCATTGAAGATATGTTGTGCTGGGTAAGTTTTTGATATTCGAGAACTCCATAATTTAACTCTTCAAATCACCTAGTGAAAAAGTATCCATATGGAGAAATCCATGTTCTAAGTAAAAACATTAGTAATATTATACTAGATGTAAATTACCCATAATGACCTAAGTGATGAGTAAACCAAGTAGTTTTATAATGTTCTTCAAAATAAACAGTTTTACCTTCCTGGAGGATGCAACTGGCAGGTATAATCACATTTAATTTTCTTGGTTCACTAAAAATGGAGAAACAAAACAACAACAAAAAATCAGCAAAAATTGGCCATAGTTCTCTCACACCAGGTGTCCTCAATTATTTAAATGGGATGTTTTGGGAATGCAGTGCTTTCTCGCCATCAGAACTGCCCCACCTCACAGCCAACAAGCAACAGCAGAGCTTTTATTTACTTTCATTCTATTATGTGGCTCATCTCAATCTGTATGAAAAGCCTTAGAGAAATATATGGGCATCATCACTAATGCTTGTTATTATAGCCTTCACTTCTCTTTAGCTTGGTAAAACAGCTCATATTTATTTTCCCCTTGCTACATTGCATACATAAATATTATTAGACATATCACAAAGGCAGGATTTATATTTTGTCTCTTCTTCAAGTTGGTTTTTAATCTCTTGCACCAGTTTCAGTTCGGCAGTCTTACCTTGTCTGTCCTGTACTGACTCCTTCAAAGTAGAACACACTAAAATATGTCAGAAGAGTCTTCAGTGAAGGTCCCCTTTGATGGGAATTTTAGCCCTGTCTTGCTTTGCTTTTATTTTTTTAATAACATTTTTGCAAGATTTGCATTTCAGTTGGAATTCATGTTTTTAGGGAGTACAATATCCTTGGTGATTCTACTGAGCTCTGATCCAGCCTCATGGGTCTGTGATAAAATATGTAAAGCAAAACAATTTCTGATATGTTTCTTTTAAGAGTGTATTTTTCACAGCTAAGGAAAAATAAAGTCTGAGCAGCTAATTCAACTTCAAGAAAGATGGAGAGAAATTAAATTTTGGCCATTTATGAATTTCTTGAGTGCTTATTATGTTCCCAGTACTTTGCTAGCAATGACTTTTAATAGAATTTCAGCAAAGCGGTGGTCATTGTGCAGATGTCAAGATCCCAAAGTGAATATGCTGATCCGTATTTTTGGAATAGGCTTCTGAAATATTTTTAGAACAAAAGGTAATTGGTGTCCCTACTTCAATTTGTGTGATATAGAAATGGCTTCAGGGACATTTAGTATTAAAAAATTCATTTTTTTAGAAAAATCACACAAATTAAAATAGTTACTCTGAAAGAGTTTTATGGGAATATATTCTGGGGTTTTAAGATGCTCTACACATTCTGAGAAATCAATAAACTTTGCAATGCCATAGTAAGTGCTTCATGATATATAATGAAATAATATGTAGGATACGATAATTTTAAAATGGTAACCTGTTAGAGTAGAATCAGTAAAATGTCCGTGTAAAGCCTGGCTTATTCACTTAATGGGCCTTAGGGTCATGTGACAGGTTAAAGGTCACTGAGCCTTACTTTCTCCTTATATTAAATGGGAATTATGTCACCTTACTCCCAGAGCTCTTGTGAGTATAACTTAAGTAAAATAATTGTGTCAATCTCTTGTTTAATAGTAAATTGTTCAATAAACATTAATTAGTTCTTCTCACCAAGACTTACTGGTTGCATTTTTCTGGAAATCAAACAAAAGAATTCTAGTGATTTAGTGACTTTCTTTGAAATTGATTTTTCCTTTCATGTGGCTTTTTAGTGACTTCCTAAGGCTGCTTCCTGCTGGAATAATGTATCGCTCTATGCATTCTCACGTGTTTCATCCAGGCACCCATGCATCAGGTGTAAAATAATTGTAAACTCCTTCTGGTTCCAGCTGGGCTGGGATCCCACTCTCCCTAAGAACTCAGCCCGTAGTAATCTGTTCCTCGTCATAAATATCAGACCAGACTGACTCTAGAATTTGTAAAATGCCACTCTCCATGTCCAGAATTTGTAAAATGCCACTCTACACGTAGCATCAATTTTATTTAACTATTAATTATTTATTTTCCATGTGTTTCAGAAAGTACTTCATATAAACATTAGAGTTACATTTTATACATCATTCAGATGTGCCATGCACGTGACATATGTCCTTTTTTATCTCAGTTTCTTACAAGAATATAGGAAAACTGAAAGAGTGAAAAATACCATAGCAAAAGTTAATATATAAATCTGCTTAATGTCTTTATGCTCCTATGAACAGGTTGTGATATTAAACACATTATTTAGTTAAACTCTACTTTTCATTAAAGCACTTTTTCATTATATAGGTACTGTAACAGAAAAAGTGGTTAATAAGTATCAAATATCCAAGAAATAGGCTCAAATGAGGTTGACTGTAAGGAAACCTTCAGCAAATGTGCCTCTGAGATATTATACCAGTTTCCATAGAAGGTTTGAGCATTTTTTGGTATAGTTTTTGGTTGGATGTCAGTTATTAATCATAGAAAAAGCATATATATACATATTTATGTCTTATTTTACACTAATTTATTTGATCAGTCTGGTTAAGGTGTATCAATTTCATTGATCTTTTCAAAAAGCCAATTTCGATACCACTGACTCTCCCCCCTCTCTCTCTATATTTAAATATGTACATATTTAAATGCATATTATTCTTTCCTCCTTGTTTTAGTAAGACCATTTCCATGTTTTCCTGATGATGTGTTCGTTATATTCTATTTGGCACTAGAGGACTTGACCATGACAGAGGGCAAGTATGTGACTAAAGTTAGGCCAAACAGTCTACTTCCAGGATTATGTACAAATACATGTATGTGTGTAGCGTGTGTTTGTGTTTATTGAGCCAAACTTTTATGTAGCTTTAATCATTGGAGACTTACCTATTTTGAGGGCACAGCAGTAGTTCATTTCTTTTTATTGCTTTGGAATAGTATTCTGTCTGGGTCTTCCACAGCTTAATCTATTCAGTAGCTGGAGGCAGTTTGCATTTTTTAGCAGTTATGAATATTGCTACTATAAACAGTTCTGTTTAGATTTTTGCTTGAATCTGTGTTTTTATTTTTATTGGGTAAAATTCATTGAAAGGCCCCAATAAAGAATGTGAAATACTGAAAAGTAATGTATTTATACATAATATATTAACATATAATATAAGGCAATACAATATAATATATATATCTTTTTCAAGCTATCCATTGTGTGAACTCTATGAACTTTCTTAGTTTGCATTGCTCAAGGAATTTGTTGACTACATCTGTGTTGTCAAATATATATAGGCATAAGATTGTTCATATATCACCTTTTCGTAGTTGATGCCTGTGGGATCTGAAGTGATGCCCTGTACATTGTATTTCTTAGACTGGTAATTTCTGTCTTCTCTTTTTATTTTATCTTATTCTGATTTATTTGATCAATCTAGTTAGAGGTGTATCAATTTCATTGATCTTTTCAAAGAGCCAATTTATAGTATCACTGATTTTTTTCTAATATTTTTCTATTCAGAATGTCATTGTTTTATTTAATTGTCCTTATTCTATCCTTCTGTCTATTTGGTGTGGGATTAATATGCCTTCTTTCTAAGAACATAACAGAAGGAGAGAACGCGTGAAGATACAGTTTCCCCATGAATCTACAGCATCCAGAGTTTCTCCGTTGTCTCAGTAGCCCTCACTCAACCTTTAGCAATTTGTTAAAAGTTTAATTTTTCTTACCTACTTGAGTGGAGATGCTATATTTCTCCCGATGCCTAGGTGAGTCAGTACCATGTTTTATTTCTTCTGGGTCAACCTCATGGTATCTAGGATTTCAGGCTATTTGGTTACTGTGACCTCAACTCTGATGGGTTTGAAAACATTAGTATGTGATTTTAGTGTTTTTACATGGTTCTGTTATATTGTTTTGCATTTTAATAACTTTTACACCTTTTTTCTTTAGTTATAAAGTAAAACAGATACTTTAATAATTTTACCCAACTCACTTGTATTTTCTAGAGCACATTTAATTAAACCCGATTATTTCTGTGTTTTTAAAGTTTATTTTTTCTAACATAATCTCTATGGTCATTTCTTCATATAAATCCAACAAAAAATTGAATTGTTTAAAATTTTCAAACTTTAATGTTGTGTGATTTATTGTGAATACTATTTTACAAAGTTTGATTTTTCCAGGTCAAAACTTTTAAATTTAGACTTTTGTAAATTTAGAATTTTGTAATGTTAAATTGTTTTTTAAATTTCTAGGCCATAACGATTTTATTTTGTACTCTATATTAGGTATAATCAGTATCATTCTACGTTGATTATTTCTACTTCATGTAATTTTTCTGGGATGATTTTTATGAATTTTAATTGCAATAAATGGATATAGATATAATTGTGCCTATTTCTCTAGTATATTTTAGTATATGCATTTTAGCTACTATTATTTTTCTGTTATTTATTTTTACAGTAATATTTATTAGGCACTGGATAGAAGCTTATGTTTTTGTTGTCCGAGCAAAGAGCAACAATCATAAACAGGGCAAAAGGCATTCAGTATGGATTATGGTATGGTCAGATACACAATGCTCTGGGGGAGATGCATTGAGACATCATTTCAGGCTGTAGAAAGGGTATACATAAGCCTGAGAGTGGGCAATAATCATCAACCAATGACAGGGTAAAGCGGAGTAGGTAAAGACACCAACACTAAAGAAATAATGAAGTAATATTGGGAAAATAGGAGACAAGCTCAATTGCGGACAGATTATTAAATATTTCAAAGTAGCCTTTAGAGATTGTGAATAATAATGCAAAATGAGCCATGTAGAGACATAGTCTATGTTGATATCTCAGTAGACCCTTCACTATTTCTTAGAAGTTTGGGGAGAGGTCTTCAAGCAGTATTTTTGGAGTATAGAATTTCTTTGGAAATATATTTCTTCTGCAAATATGGACCAGTAAAATAAAGTATTTGCTATGCATCTTGTGCGAAAGCTACATGCTTCTGCCTGAATATTTGCTAGCAGTAGTGTTGTATCCACCTGTAGTAAATAATAATTAATATGAAGTCTTTAAACATGTCTTTGAAAGGTTTGCAAAGCTTGAATATAGAGAAAAAAGTAAATCTATTATTTATACGCACAAAATTTAACAGAGGAGAAAGCAAGAATTTTTTTTAAATTTCACATCGACCAATATAATTGTGTTTGCATGTGTGTTTTAGTTAAGGTAATTGCTGAGCAGTAATTAAATCAGATAATAAAATGTACTATCTTCTCTTATATTTTGAGATCTTCGCTGCAAATATACATGTCCATCAAGCCTTATAGATGTGTGTGTTTTGATTACATTATAAATAGCAAAATCATCCTTGATACTTTTTAGTGTCAAAAGAATGGGCTCAGTCCTGTGTTAAGCCAAACTCAGAGAAAAGTATTTCTCAAAGATTTGGGGATGAATTTTACTCATTACTGATTTTTTTTTATCATCACCCATAAATTTGTACCCCTTTTCATCATGTTACTGTTATAAGCAAATTTCGATAAAGAACAGATAACTAATTACAAAATAAATAGAAAGGAAATAAACTGATGTTCATTGGACATGTGGGAGTTTTATCTCCTTCATAAGTTCAATTCATCCATTCATTCCTTCATTTGAAAATATTTACTAAGCACCAGAAACTAGTCTAGGCACTGGAGATATACCATTCCTGGCTTCAGGAATGTCACATTCTACTTGGACAAATAAAGTATACAATATGTTAATTGACGGTAAGCATAATGATGGGGAAGAAATTTAAAAAGGAGGATGGAGAGTGTGCGTTATGAGGGGCCATTTTATTTGTCACTGAAGGATTAACTGGAACGTAGAATTTTAGCAATATCCTGGTGCAGGTATGGGAGCAAACCACTTATATTTTAAGGAGGAGTATTAAGGCAGTGGAAAAAAAATAGTTTTGGTTTAGAAGCATGTGTGATCTGCTTGATAAAAAAAAGTAAGCTATTATAAGAATTTTGGAATTTAGTTTTGTGAGGAAGATTTTAAAAGGCCTGCACATAGAGATAAAGTGATATGAATGTTTCAGTGGGATCACCCTGGTAGCTTTATGGGGCACAGTCTGTTGGCAATGAAGAGTAAAAGCAGAGACCATTTAGCCAGTTAATGAGTCGTGATAATGGCCTGTTTTAGTGCATTTGTGTGGGAGGAAGTGAGAAATGGTCAAATTCTAAATATATTATGAAGATAGAGGCAGCAGATTATCTTGATTGGTAGGATGCGAGAAAAAGTGACGAGGATTTAAAGATTATTTTTGTTTGTTTTCCCCGAGCAATTTGGAAGGATAGAGTTCCCATTAACAAAATGGAAAAGACTATATAACAGCAGGTTTGGAAAGAAATATCAATATTTGAATTTTGGGCATATTAATTTTGAGTGCTAAAGGTGAGATAGATACAGGAGATAAGCAGGTGGATATACAAGTCCAAAATTTCAAGAGAAATCTAGACCAAAGGTATGAAGTTTGGTGTCATTATCATCATCATCATCATCATCATATACTTCGTATCGAAGTCATTATATTGGATACAGTTTTTAGATTAGTGGGTATAACTTTTCATGTGTGAGATGAAATAATCTGGAGGTCCGAGGGCAGAGCACATTATAGAGTCAGGAGAAAAAGAATAACCTTCAAAGCATAATGAGAAGGAACGAATCGGATTCTACTCACTGTTATTTTTAAATTGCCAACCATTTTAACACGTGGTTAAATTTAATCCCTAAAAAAGTGATAGGAAAGAAGATTATCTTCATGATATAAATGAAGAAAATAATTTTGGGGGAACATCTTACTCAAGGTCACATATTTTAAATAGTGGAATTGTATTTGAATCCTGGTGTTAGGATTTCAAATCAAATAAACTTAATACTATTCAACTAAGTCATAGTCCCTTCAGCGTGTGTGTCTTTGGATTCATTCACAAGATACAAATACCAACTTTAAACAGTGGCTTAAATATTGCCAAATAAATGAAGTTAGCATCGGCCAAAACAATTTAGCAAACGTCGTTTGAGATAATACAAGTGCTGTATTTCTCTCCTTGAAGGAATTTCAGAATCTCAATTTTATCTATTTCAGAATTTTCTCATCCCTAAATTTTATTTAGTATTCATAACATAGAATCATAATATTATGATATATATAGCAGTAAACTAAGAAGAAAAAAAGAGGAAAGCTTTTATTTAATATTTTTTATTATTGCTTAGGTTCTCTTGTAGTCAGAATAACTTATAATGCTAATAATTTGCATCATGGATATATATTTTTGAATAGAATTATTATACATCTTACATATAAACACGTGTCTAGAATTTAGACCTAAATAGATTCCTGGGTGAAAAAGAGGAGTTGGCAAAGTTATAAAATATCTAATTTCCCATATTTGATATCTATGTATAATATTATCATGTTTTATAATATCAATTTTCAGATTATTACATGGCAAAATGATGTTTGATAAACTTTATCAATATTTATAAGTAGATTCTAGAGATCATAAAACTTGCTAAAAGATCACAAGTATTATTACAATAAAAACATTTCAGGACAAAAATTAAATTGCAGGGACAAGCTATGCTATAGAAAAGTTTCAGGGCTGATTGAGAAAAAACATGGTTCTAGAGTTCTTAAAATCCTAGTGAAAGTATCTGTAGGTCATGATGGACCCACAGCATCACCGGTCCTGTGGTGTTGGAAACACCTGAGGAAAGACTTGCCTGTTCTAATTCTGCTTGACAGTAGTCTCCATCTGAAGTTATGTGACCCCTGATTCGGCCCTAATTATTTGTATCAGTACAAATGCCTGAGAGCATTTGACTTCCCAATCAACTGCTATGTGCTTGACAGCTTTTCAGTACATGTACTAGATTTCTATTGCTGTGTAACAAATTGCCACAAACTTAGTGGCTTAAAATAATGATTATTTATTAATTTATAGATCCGTATGGCAGAAGACTGCGTATAGCACAGCTGAGAGCTTAGAGACTCACAGGCTGAAATTAAGGTGTCAGCCAGGTTAAATTTCTCTCTGTAACTTTGAAGTCCTGTCCTCAACTCATATGCTCATTGGCAGAATTCAGTGGTTGTAGGACTGAGGTCCCCATTTTTCTTAGTGGCTGTTGTCCAGAGGTCACTCTTAGTTCCTAGAGGTCAGTTTCAAGTCCTTACCATGTTCCTTCTCCCTCCATCTTCCAAGCTAGTAATAGAGAATGTCTTTCCTATCAAATCTCTGTCTCCAGAAAGAAACTATCCCTTTGTAAGGGTTGACATGTCTAGCTCAGTCTCACCAAAGATAATCTCCCTTTCTTAAGGCCAATCGTGCCACATAACATAGCTTAAAGATGGTAATGAATCTCTCGTCATATTCATAGGTTCAGCCCATACTCAAAGAGAAGGGTATATGCAGGGTGTATACCGATGGCTGGGTATCCACCACCTGGTAGGCTTAGAACCACGTCATCCCTGAGCATAGAGAGAATTAACGTCTTTAAGTATGGATAACAATTTCCTATTAACTTTCAAAACAGCCTTACAGTACTGCTTCTTAATTGAGTTATTCTCCAGTCTTCTTGAAAAACATTTCTCTGTTCCTCCAGGAAGTTCATCTCCACCCTTCTGTGAAGATAGTCTACCTGCAGATGAAGCTAAATGTCCCCACGTCCACAATATCCAATCTTACTCTCCTTCTTTGAGTGCCCTTTTAACTGACTTCAAGATAGTTTTCTGATATCTATATTACTATGAAAAAGTAAAGGACAACCATAAGTAAGTACCTTGCTGTTAGGATCCCTGAACACAAATATGTTTCTGAGCAATACTCCCACTCCCTAAGAGTCTGACAGTAAGGTAGAGGACAGAAGTCTAAATTATCCCTGCCCTAGCTTCCACGCTGGTTCTCACAGTTCCTATGTTATACAGAGATGAACTGGTTCTCACAGTTCCTATATTATACAGAGATGATCTGTCAATAAATGTAATGCCATTTATTGAGCACTCACACATTGCTAGATGCTTAATAATGGTGAAAATGAAGGCAATATGAACCACACATATATTACATACTTTCTTCAGCATTATATCCTAATTCTGTATGTCAGTATCACTGTATGGTATTAGTATTATTCCGATGTTACAGACAGGGAAACTGATGCACAGAAGAGTTGAATATGGTGTCCAACACCCACAGTTTCACAGACTGTAAGGGGCAAAGCCAGGTTTGCAATTCAAGTAGTCTAGTTCCTGAGGCTGAAGTCTTTATACCTCACCACCTCTTCTAAATCTTCAAAAATTATTCAAAGATATAAACTTTAATATAATAGACTCTATATACACAGCTATTATTTATAACATCAAATATCTAGTATATAGACATTTGGATGTAGAATCTTTTTTTGATAATTCTCAAGAACGCTTTGGGGCTTCACTTAGATGGGAAGATAAATGTCAGGAGAAACATGTTTAGCTATAACCATTTCTTGTGAACTTAGCTGGACACTTTTATAAGCAGTTTCTAGCATAGCTTATATTCATACCCTGGATTGTCTATTAATCTCCTTGAATATAATGTAGGGCTAAGGGTCCAAATTTATTTTTTCTCTCTCCATCCTAGAAGTTAATCAGATAATCTCTTCCCAGGATGTCCAGGATAGATCATTAGCTATACAAAGGAAAAACATTCTTTTTATATCAATCAAAGCAGCATTTCACATTATCAGTGTCTTTCCTGTGGTAAATCACCATTGTTATAGAATTGAGGAACTGGATGTTAATTAGCCATCTTCAGAAAATGAAATGACCTCTCAAATTTTTTTTTTAATTTTAACATTGCAGACTAATAATTGGGCTTTGATTATTACAGCATCATGAAATGTCATTAGAAGAGACTCTGAAAGCCATGTAACTTAAGCCAACATAACTTAGAGACACTGAGACTCAGTGTTTAGATGAGTTGTTCAAGGTCACACAGCTAATTAATTGCATAACATGGATTAGAACATAGATCTCCTGATTCGAAGTCTAGTGATCTTCATCAGGATTATGTGATATCCAACAAAGCTAGCATATGTTAACATAATCACATTTCATGACCCTTCTCCATGCTGTGGGTATCTGACAATAGGAACTAAATTTTAAAATTTATTCTCCTTTCCCTTTAACTTTCTTAGAGTTGAAGTAAAAGAAAATTATATTCTTTGTTTTTAATATAAAGCTTTCATTGACTTGAATAACAGTCATAAAGCTGTAAAAACAGCTCTTCTTAAACTTAATTATAGATACACTAGTAGTTCTTTGCAGTCAGCTCTTCATTTGCATGTATTATCTTTTCACATTTAAATGCATTAAAAGAAGAAAAAATGATTGTTAAACAAGTCTACATACATTAAGCAGAGCTTCCCCGCTGCCCCCCCCACCATACTTTGAAAAATACCCCACTCTGTATTAGGGTTTAAATAAATAACAATAATTGTTAATTCACAAAGACTTACATAGCTTTGTGATTATGAACAAGGACAAAGATGAGAAAAGGCAAAGTTAACAAAAAAAAAATTCTTAAAGTAAGCAAAATTTCTGCGTCAGTCAAAAACATTAAAGCTTGATGCTTTGAAACTCCAATCGCTTAAGCCTTGGGCATAAAACAAGAAAGCAATGAGGTTGGTTGAATAAAAGGCACACATTCACCAATAGTTGGCAGGTTTTGAAAAGGTTAAGATATGAATGTTGGGCTTTAATACGTACATATAAATATGTATTAATTCTTGTCTATAAGTATTTTAAATTACTTAGAGGGTACTATTCGTCAGGAAAATAGAAAATATAAAAAATATTCATAAATCAAAAAGGCAACAAAAGAAACACTAAATGCAGTATTTGGTACAAAATATTGACACTTGTGATGACCACTAAATATTTAAAAAATGTTAAAATGGACATTTCTTGACATTGAATATTTAGGTAGAGTTTGAGATTTAACTTCGCTTTTGCATTAACTGCAGAAAGGCATTTCCTCTTTCTTAATCAAATGCAGTTTTATGCCTACCAAGCAATGCTCAGAAATGGCAGAATTGTCATCAGAAAGCCAATTAAAGATGGGATGGCTGAATTTCTACTTGTAGAGAGAGCCTGAGAGGACAAACACGGGATCTTGCAGGGAGGATTTTAGAGATAGACTTGAGAGAAAAGTCTCATTAGAGCCATTATCAAGGCAATGTCATTTTGGTAGATTTCAATTAGTCCTGTCATTCTCGAGAGATCTTTACTTATGCCATTTATTAAATTTAAAAAAAATTATCAACGAGACTTAGTCTGGTTGTACACCTAAAACTAATACAATTTTATGTCAATTATGCCTCAAAAAAAAAAAAAAAAGAAAAACATTGATCGAGACTGCTGTAGAAAAGTGCTAATTTAATTGCTTTCCATCCAAATCAGGAATGCTATGAAAGGTGCTTCATTATGTGAGATTCTCGCCATGCATTAGACTGACTGACCCCTCTTGATTGTAGTACCACTCCGTGTTACTGTCTCTTAATTCTACCCACTTTATTCTTATTTTCCTTCTTAAATGTGTCCCCTGTTCCACTAGTACTTATTTATGTACTGTATCCTCATAGCTTCCTTCTGAGATCGTCTCATATTTGAACTGGTCCTCTATTTCAGTGTCCTTACAAAATGCTATTAATGCCATATTCCTAGCTAGATATGTAATGGAATGAATTAGTGTAAGGTAAAACACATCATATATGTCCCCTAAATCCCGTAAGTTTGCAGGAAAACTCAGATGAATGAGCACTATGTTAAACTGTGTTTAGTATTTTTTTTAACACATTTTACTTTATATAATTTCATATTTTATATATCATTCTTGGATTCTTGGATTCACTGGTGTTTAACTTCTTACAGATTAATAAGGAGAATTTCCAGATTAAGACAACAGCAACAAAGTAACTCTATCTTTGAATCATATCTTCACATAGTTGGGAAAGACATTATAGCTCATCTAATCTATTATCTTTCCAAAGTAGAAACCCTTCATTACCTCATAGAGGGTCAGCAGCCCCTTCCTGAAGGGCAAACATTGCAGAGATTCTAGTACTCCTCAAGAAAACTTGTTCTTTTTATTGATTTACTTATAAAATTTCCATTTTTGATTATACTTTTACTAAATAGAACAAGATACAACTAGAACACTTTTAGATTATTTGATTATAGTTAGAATGCCTCTATTTACATCTCGAATTTTTCCTAAATTAACATTACCCGATGCCTCTATTATTTTGGGTATAATGATGCAGTGAGAGTTTTATTATTTGTATAATTATTTTAACAACTGGCACAGTTCATCTAAATTAGAGAACTCTCTTTATTTGAAAAAAAGAATAGTACTTTGATAAATTATCAATTTAGGAGATAGGACCTCAAGGGCTATGTCGAATGGAGGCCACTTGAAAGAGAGATGTTTGCAGCTACTGTGCACACAAGAGAGAAATGTGTTGTCCCCAAAGAATAAAGCTTTCCCTGGGTGGAGGAGGGAGCCTGCAAAACTGAGGGCAGCTGAAACAGGTGACATAAGTGCCAGTGAACTATCACTCTCCTTCCTACTCAATGCACTGAATAAAGGCCAAGAGACAGTTTGAGAATCACGATGACTTCAGTTTACATTTCAAGATATTTTCAGATGCCAAGTAAATCTGACTCCTGTGCTACTTTAAATTGTGTTTTCTTTAAATTGTTCCATGTGTTCCTATATAGTGTAGGTATTGATGTTTTGTTGAATATGAAGTAGGTGCTGATTATTACATCTGGGAATATTCTATGTAACAAGCAGAACATACTCATATCAAGAAGTTAGAGAAAATCATGTGAATACGAGTGCACTTGAAAATTATAGAAATGTTATGAGAATGCTAAGTTTTCATATACCATGGAATTCCACCTAGATTTTTTAAAAATATAAACATTATACATAATATTATTTTTAAAGTCCATATGTAGCTTAAAATGTGCACAGAAAATAATGCGAAAGTGTAATAAAATAAGCCAACTGGTTCAGAGTTCTCATTTGCCCTGCAGTTAATTTATCTCATTTATGTTTCCAGATGTTGAACTCTAAAAATCCAAATATATGGAAAAAAAGCCTAACAAGTTTACATGATTGCTCTCTCTTTTGAAAATTCTTAATTTACCTTTTTCAGCTTCCAGATAAGTTAGCATCTCTCACAACTTTCGTTTAAATGATCAGTGGATGAGTTATGCTTTGAGAATGCAAATTACTCATTCAGCAGATATTTACTGACTGCCTATTCCATGCCAAATACTGTTGTAAAAGTTAAGTTTACAAAAAGGAAGAAAATATATTTTTCATCCTGTATATACTCAATAACTAGTGGAATGATAAGTAAACAATTTTTTTTAGGCACATTAAAGCATGTTTTAGGACAATATGTATCATATAATCTGACTTGTTAAAAATTTAAAAGAAATGTAGATGTGAATCCTTGTATGGAAATGCTGAATAGATACACAATGCACTGTAAATAGTGGGACTGAGGTCAGAAAGGAAGGGAGGAAAACTACTTTTCACTTTATATACTTTATATCTTTTTGTAATGTTTGGATGTATTTTTGGTGTGTGTATGTATGTGTGTATGTATACCCACATATGTATATATCTATTATATGTCATATAATATATAACATGATATAAGTAATATATATTACTGTATAATACATAATAACATATTATATATAGAGAGAAAACCAGGAGCAAGTATGAAACATCGCTTTTTAAAAATTAATTAAAATCTGTGTTTTACTCATACTTTCTTAATTTTTCCCTAATGTCTTTTTTTTTTCTGTTCGAGAATATCATTCAGAATATCAAACTGTATTTAGTCATCATGTCTTCTTAGGCTCTTCTTGGCTGTGACATTTTCTCTGGCTTTACTTTGTGACTTGGACAGTTTTGAAGATTACGGGTCAGATATTTTATAGAATGTCCCTCAGCTGGCATTTGTCTAATGTTTCTCTCATGATTAGACTTAGGTTATGAATTTTGGAAGGAAAGCCACAGAGGGAAAATGCCATTCTCATCACAGCATGTCCAAGGTACAAGCCATCAACATGGCATCACTGTTGATGGTAATCATCTTGCCAAGATAGTTTTGTCAGGTTTCTCTGCTCTTGTAAAGTTACTCTTTTTCACCCCTTTTCATAATGGTGTCTTTGGAAGAAAGGCAGCATGCACAGCCCATACTTGGAAGCCTGGGCAGTTCCTGAAGGTGAAGGCCAGAAAAGTGTGTGTAGGGTGAAGGGCTAAGACTGTGGCTCCCATGAGTTTCTCACTGTCCTGTAGGTTACACTCAGCTTCTGGCAATTTGTCAAAATTGCCATTTCTGTTTTTCTACTAGTTTATGGCTCTAACGGTTTCTGCTCCGTGTAAGCAGATCTCAGCTATGACTCTCTGGAGTCCTCCAGCTTTCTAGATTTCAGGTTGTGGTTTTTCCTACCATCTCAGTTTGTTGATGGGTCTGAGAAAAGTCAGAGTTTTGGTTTGTCTCTTACTGTAAGGATGGTATATTTATTTGCTAGGGCTGTTAGAATAAAGGATACAGACTGAGTGGCTTAAACAACAGAAATTGATTTTCTCACAGTTCTGGAGACTAGAAGTCTGAAATCAAGGGGTCGGAGGTGTTGAATCCTTCTGAGACCTTCCTTCTTAGAATATAGATGGCCATCTTCTGTCTTCTCCGTGTCTTCATATGGTCTTCCCTCCTCCGCACATATCTGTAATCACCTCTTCTTACGAGGACAGCAGCCAGTCATCCTGGATTAGAGCCCACTCTAATGATATCACTTTAACTTAGTTACCTATCTCCAAATACAGTTAAATTTTGAGATACTGGGAGTTAGAATTTCAACATGTGAATTTTGAGCACACGTAGTTCAACTCATGACAATAACAATTTTTAAGCTCTTCACATGTTGGAGCTGAAACCAGTAAGTGTCAGTAAGCGAAAGTCTAATGCCAGTGTTTTACGTGCAGTGCTGTGTGTGCTAAATGTTGTTAGCAAAACGTCCATAGTGAATTATGACCCGAGGGTCTATATTAGTCAGGGTTTCCAGGGAAACAGAACTAATAAGAGATACCTGTCTATCTGAAGACGTTTTTTTATAAATTATCGGCTCACTTGATTACATAGGCTAAGTCCCACCATCGACCCACTGCAAGCTGGGGACTGTGCTGTAGTTTGAAGGCCAATGGTGTAGATTCCAGTCTGGGTTTCAAGGCCTGGGAACCAGGAGTGCTGAGGGCACGAGAAAATTGATGTTCCAGAATCAAAAGTGAATAATAGATACTGATTATTGCCAAACCAAAGAGGCTAATGTCTTCAACAGGAGAGGAATGTGACTCTATACTGTCAGGAGCTCAGCTGAAGGGGGAGCGAGAGCTAAGTTGCCAGGTGGCCAATGAAAGCAACAAGCCATAAATGAATGAATTTAGCCTTTGATCACTTACTATAACAGTAGAAGGAATTATTAAAAAAAAAAGAAGAAACGCCGACTCCATTTTTCCTCATAAAGAGACCTGGAAATGAAGGGGCCTCCGTTAGAAATGCAAGTATGCGAAAGGGTGTGGCAGGCTAGGGGACCTGTTTTCTTCAGAGACTATGATGCTTTCGCTGTGCTCCATGCCTTGTGTGGGGAGGGCAGATCTCCCTGTGTGCCCTGCCAGATAAAGTCTTTATAGTTGCCTATGATCATGCTCAAAAAATCACACGTAGGTTTTTAACCAGGAGTCAGATTCCTCATATACCACATTGTCCCTAGAGAAATTGTAACTTCAGAATAAAAGCAACTATGAAGCATGAATGTTAAAATAGTTTTTACATGGTTTGAAAATTTTGGTTATAATGCATTAGATGCCCTAATCAAGTGCATGTATACATTCACATGGGACAAATTTACTAAGAATTTCAGAATAACTTTCTTTAAAGTCACTGAAGACTCAAACTGCTTTTCATTTGGAATTGTGAAAGGAAATTTGAAATCGTTGCAGAATTACTTAGGGAATAAAGTGAACTCAAATAGGAATCTGTTTATTGTGTCAAAATGAGAAAACAAGGAAATCATATTTCAAAAAGCAGTAGTTCTCAAACTTTACCTAAGAAAAGCTAACAAAAATGCTTATTATGGTAACAAATTCCAGACTTTCTGATATAATTTGTCACACGTAAAGCCTACATTTCTGCATTTTTAACAAGCTGGTTGAGGTAATTCTTATTTATATGGCCTTTAGAGCAGACTTTGAAAGACATTTCTCTATGATTAATTTGAAAGGAAATACTTTATTGTTGTAAAATGAAGGGAAATAATTTGATATGGTGAAAAAAAAGTCTGGGAGATTTTTTAGTGTATTATCTGAGGTCTACCAATGAGTCTTGCTAAAAATCACCTAGATAATCTTTCTATCTCTCAGTTTCTTCATTGTTAGAATAAGTGCATTTTATTATACAATTGCATTGTTTCCATCAAGTTCTAAAATTATATATAGCTCACTAAATTATATGTTATTACTATGGAAAAGTCTTTTTACTACTTCTAAAATCAAACTCACGAATGCTTGAAGAATTTCAGCTGTTTAATTGATGCAGCTTTATTTAAGTACTTCTCTGATCTGGGGGACATTCACAACCTCACATACACAAGGGCTACATTCCAGGAAATGAAAGTGTTCACCACTCTGTGGACTCCTCTGTTTATGTCAGGGAGGCCTTCGTGCTTCATTTTTGTAGCTAAGATGGATGATGAAGTTTTTATAAAAGAGCTTGACATTGAGAGATTTATTAATTGGTCATAACATTTGGAGTGAAGACTATCTTAAGTTTCAATTATATTTTCACTCTTACTAACAAATGAATTACAAGCCCACATGAATAAAAATGAGTGTCCTGTACAATATGAACAAGTTCATTAACTGGAATTGTCCTGTGTTTTATATTTAGAAGAACAGTAAATCCTTTTTAGGGAATGGGGGGCAATGGGAACTATCAAACTCTCCGTTCACATTCCTGAAATCAGTAAAAATTCAGCTTAATTCCTGTGCTAAAGGACCCATGTCATGATAATTCATGGTTATTTATATCTTCATTACCTATAAGATCCTTATTCATTAAAAAAAATAACAAACTTGGATCATTTTTTAATTAAATTTATTGGGGTGACATGGGTCAACAAAAATATATAGGTTTCAAGTGTATAGTTCTATATCACTTATGTTCACCACCCAAAGTCACCGTATATTTGACCCCCTTTACCCTTTTCTACCTCCATCTCCCCTATTTTCTTCTGGTAACCACTAAATTGCGGTCTATGCCTATGAGTTTTTGTTTTTTTGTTGCTTTCAGTTTTATATCTCAATATGAGCGAAATTAGATGGTTCTCAACTTTTTCCATCTGACTCATTTCTCTTAACATGACAGTATCAAGATCTATCCACACTGTCGCAAATAGCAGTATCTCGTCTTTTCTTATGGCTGAGTAATATTCCATTGTGTATATATGTGCCACATCTTCTTTATTAGAGGACACGTTGGTTGTTTCCATGTCTTGGCCACTGTGAATAATGCTGCAGTGAACATTGGCGTGCATACATCTTTATGGATAAATATTTTCAAGTTTTTTGTTTAAATACCAGAAGAGGGATCGCTGGGTCATATGGCAATTCTATTCTTAATTTTTTAAGGAACTTACATGCTGTTTTCCATAGTGGCTGTACCAATTTGCATTCTTACCATCAGTGTATGAGGGTTCCTTTCCCCCGCCACAACCTCTCCAACATTCGTTATTTCTTGTCTTGTTGATAATAACCATTCTAACAGGTGTGAGATAGTTATCTTTTTGTGGTTTTAATTTGTATTTCTCTAGTAGCTCGTGAAGTTGATCAACTTTTCATGTATCTGTTGGCCATTTGTATATGTTCTTGGGAGAAGTGTCTGTTCAGGTTATCTGCCCTTTTTTAAATTAGATTGTTTTGTTGTTGTTGTTGAGTTGTATTAGTTCTTTATATATTTCTGATATTAACCCCTTGTTCGCAAATATCTTCTCCCATTCAATTGTGCTGATGGTTTATTTTGCTATGCAGAATCTTTTTTGTTTGGTATAGTCCCATTCATTTATTTTTGATTTTACTTACTTACCTTTGAGGTCAAATTTATAAAGTCCTCTCTGAGACCAAGGTTCTTAGTTTAGTACCTATGTTTTTAATATGTATTTTATTGTTTCAGTTCTTATATTTAGGCTTTTATTTTGAGGTAATTTTTGTGTATGGTGACAGATAGTGTAGTTTCATTCTTTTGCATGTTGCTTTACATACAATGGAAAAGAGAAAAACTCTTCAATAAGTGGTTCTGGGATACTTAGATTGTTTTTATTTACTTATATTTGATAAGAAAGTAGTGATGGCAAAAACAGGACATTTTAGTGAATTCCTATATAATATACTATACTATACTACTTATATATGTACATATGCTATGTATACAAACAATACACATACATATACATAATATGTATATGTATGTTTTTGTATACATTCATATATTTACACTCACATATAATGCCATAATGCAGTATTCTGGGCGTTCTGGTAAATGAAGTTATAAATTTTACTTTGATTATGATTGTTGATGAAAAACTGTCAATATTCTTAGAAGAGTTTAACCAATGGGCTAGTACAAGCAATAGCATGTTATAATAAAAATAACACCAGCCTGGTATCCAGAGACCCAAATTCTAATTATAACTGATAACCAAAGTCTGTGTGACTTGATCAGGCAAATAGCTTCTCTGTGTGGTTGTTTTCTTATTCATAAATTAAGGGCTTTGGAAATGTGTGGTTCAAAATAGATTTTTTTCCTAAGGTCCTATCAGCTTACATTGTCTAAAATTTAGTATTATAAATTTAAGAGTTTTCAAGTGGAGTGTAAATTATTCTTAAAAGAAGTTTTTCAGGCAAGTTGTAAAACAATGCTTAAGCTGTGGGTGTTACAAAGACGTCTAAGGTTGAATTTTAAAATTTAAAACAAAGAGCAGAAATTTTAAAAAGTAGCAGAAATTGCAACAGATGACATTAATGTGGGTGGAAGAATAAATAATTAAAAAAACACACAGCAAGCTACATTAGGACTTAAATCATTTAAATTCTAAAAGATGAAAGCTAGTTCAAAATAGCTCTAAATTAGAACAGTGACACATCTCTGCCAAAAGAAATATCAAACAATTGTATATCATTAAGTCTAAGGTATCAAAAAGTGAAAGTACAAAGATGATTCTGTGTACATTATTAAATGTGAGTGATTGGTAATAATAAATAATAAGATTTTTTAAAACCTGTGTCATATGGTAATTGGTATAGTGGCTGTACCAATTTACATTCCCATTAGCAGTGTATGAGGGTTCCTTTTTCTACATAACCTCTCCAACACTTCTTATTACTTGTTGATAATAGCCATTCTAACAGGAATGAGGTGGTATTACCATATGACCCAGCAATCCCTCTTTTGTGTATCTACCCCCAAAATTTGAAAACATTTATTTGTAAAGATATATGCAGCATTATTCATGGTGGCTAAGACATAGAAACAACCAGTGTCTTTCAATAGATGATTGGATAAAGAAGATGTGGTACATATATTCAAAAGAATATTACTCAGCCATAAGAAAAGATGAAATACTACTATTTGCAACAGCATGGTTGGATCTTGATAATACCATGCTAAGAGAAATAAGTCAGACAGAAAAAATTTAGGAACCATCTAATTTCACTCATATGTGGTATATAAAACTGATAGCAACAAAAGAACAAAACTCATAGACACAGGCAACAGTTTAGTGGTTACCAGAGGAAAATAGGGGCGGGGGAGGTAGAATAAGTTAAAGAGGGGTCAAATATATGATGATGGAAGGAGATTTGACTTTGGGTGAACACATAATGGAATATACAGATGATGTGTTATAGAACTGTACACTTGAAACCTATATAACTTTATTAACCAATGTCACTCCAATAAATTTAATAAAATTAAAAAATAAGTTGTAATTCTGAAAGAAAGAGCAACTATAATAAATTAGGGCAGAAGGAATTTAAGGAATCACTGAATATTGATAATCTCAATAATAGAAAAAATATGAAGAAACTAGAAGAAAGAATGTAAGAAATGCTACTACTATAAAACCAGAAGTGATTTTTATTAGGTATAATGTATTTTTTTTTAAAAGAAAACTTTGTCTACTTGCCAAAGTCTAGGTTTCTTCCTAGAAATCATCGTCCATGTTTTTGTTTAATCTCAGACCAATTGAGTATATGGACTTAGCAGGAAAGCCCTGGCTCTCCTGTGTTCTGAAACTTGATTCATGTATTTGTTCATCTTTCACTAGTTTGGAATATCAAAGACTAATTGCTGACAGCTAATCAATTGAAGGCTGTGCCTCTACCAGGTCTTACTGTTCAATTATGCAGTCTTGTACCCCAGATCCTTCCTAGTATAATCATCTAACTATATCAAGGGGATGAAGGGGACAGACACTACCAGAGCTGACATACGCTTCTTCAAACTGTACTTCCATAATTTATTTTCTCTCCTTCGAATGTTGCTTTTAATATTAATTTAATCTTAGTTCATTTATGGTTTAGTGTGTACATATGTGTATGTTTGGGGAACTAAAATAAAAAATTTTTAAAGATGAAGTTTCCCTGAAAACTTTTATAGCTACTTATTATTTGGAAGATAGAGATTAATCATTTCCCTATTAAATCACTCCAGTGTTTTGAGCTAATTGAGAAATAAGTTGTGAGGAGCAGATAGACAAAGATCAATATATGGATTGCATTTGGGATGAAATTAATTAAAGACTAAGACTAGGATCGGTAGGGAAATGTGCTTCCTAATCATTGCTGTCTGCCTTTTTTCCCCTTCACTGCCTCTGGCAGATCTGCATACCGCTAAGTCATCGGAAAATGGGAGAAGAAAACAGAGGGACTCAGTAATGTGGATCCTCTGCCCAGAAGAGTGGGTGTTAGAGGAAGCGGAATGTGGCCTTCCCAGTCAGCTCCACCGAGCAGTGGAATAGAATTCCTTTCCAACTATGAGAAATATGAGATAATTTCTTACCCCGACTTCCTAAAACTTAGGACTGGCCCACTTCGGGAAATCTCTGACTCCAACTACGTTGAAGTTCTTATTTTCTTTTTATTTTTTTAATCATTTTACTTTTAACCTTTCCATCGCCTGTCAAGTGTGACTCCTATGAGGAGCATTGTTTTTCAATCACATCTGACAATGGTTCTCTAATTATAAAAGTCATTTTACTTTCAATGTAGTCAAAGGATTTTGACCCTTTTCCCATTTGCCCCAAGATTTTTCCCTGGCAGTGCTTGCTGCTGCAGTGTTTACCCTGAGATAACTCACGGATTACAGTCCTAACCTTACCCCAAAGTTTGCCATGAAATATCTTGCATTTATTATTATTTTCACATCACTGTACTATATCCATAGTCTTTGGAAACAAATGACATCGTTCTATTTATAGCATTCTGGTTTTAGTAGTTCTGTCACTAAAAATGTCAAATCCTAGAAAATATAGCATTCCTACATGTGATGTGAAGTGAATGCTGGCAGTGAGCCACACTTTTTTCTTCTAAACAGGAAAAGGGTTGATTTACCATCTTCGTTGTAATTCTCTATTTGTCTCATATGTATTATGCTCCTTATTCTCATCTTTCTCCTGTTGTTATTTGTTGAGGTTATTTGTCGTTGTTATTCATGATTGCTCTCAAATAGCTTGCTAGGCTTACATTATTTAACTATTGTTTTTAATTATTGTTTATCCTAGAGATTATAACATGTGGACTTGGCATATTTAGTGGTAATATAAAGTAGCACTTATACCACTTTCTAGATAATTCTAGGAACTCAGAGCAATGAACTTGATTTATATCTCTCCTTCTTTTCATTTATTATAGTCATGATTTTAATCCTACATTTATTTATTTCATTTTTAGATACATTATCATTTTATAGTCAATGTTCATTTCTATCCATCCACATATTAACCTTTTATTTTTTAATTTACTATTTTCTACATTTTCACCTTTCTACCTAGAGTTATTTTATTTCTTCCTCAGGGGACCTTTAAGTATTTCTGTTAGAGTAGATCTGCTGGTGATAAATTATATAGATTTTTTTATTTATCTAGAATCACCTTTATTTTGTCATCGTTCTGTGTAATGTTTTCCCTAGAAAGATTTCTAGCTTGGCAATATTTTTTCCCAGCACTTTAAAAATGTCATGCAATTGTCTTCTGGATTTCATTGTTTCTATTGAAGGGTCATTTTCTCTTTTTTAAAAAATATATAATGACATGTATCAACCATTGTGGTAATATACAGAATAATTTCACTGCCATAACAGATGTTTATGCTCCATCTATTCTTCCTAACCTCTTCCCTGGACCCTAGCTCCTGGAACCACTGGTCTTTTTACTAGTTTTGCCTTTTCTAGAATGTAATGTAGTAGGAATCATACAGTATGTAGCCTTTTAAGATTGGTTTCTGTCACTTAGCAATATACATTTAAGCACTTAAGCAATATGTCTTTTCATGGCTTGATAACTCATTTACTTTTAGTGCTGAATAATATTCTATTGTCTAGATGTATCACAGTTTATTCATTTACTCACTGGATGATATCTTGTTTCCAAGTTTAGGCAATAATGATTAAAACTGCTGTTAGCAGTTGTGTGCAGGTTTTGGGGTAGACATCATGTTTTTAACTAATTTAGGTAAATACCAAGTATCAAGATTTTCTTTGTAAAGAAGTGTGTGTGTGTGTGTGCAGTGTGTGTTTGTGTGTGTGTGTGTGTGTGTGTGTGTGTGTTTGGGGAAATTCTTCTCATCTATTGTTTCTTCCTTATTCTCTCTGCACATTCTTTTCTGGGACTCAATTTAAATGTGGTTTAGGCTTTTTTACTTTGTCCCAAATGTTTGTTACACTCTCCACCCACTTCTCTCTCTCATATTTAGCCTGTATATTTTCTACTGACCTATTTAGCAAATGATAACATTTTCGTCTGCGTCGGATCTACAGCTAAATCTGTCTATTGAGTTATTTTCAATTGCAGACTTATTTTCCTTAGATAGTCCATTAAATTAATTAATTAGTTTTTAAAAAGACATAAGTTGGTGAAATTTTCATCCTGTCATTTATTCTCTTGAACATATTATTACTATTATTTTAAAGACTATGTTTTCTAAACCTGATACTTAGGTCACCTTGGGTCTGCTTTTTTTTTTCAAATTTCTATTCTGGTTTTTTTTGGTGACATGAATGACAAATTTTATTTGAATGTCTAAATTATGTATAAAATCTTTCTAGTCTCTACATGTATAATACCTCTCAGGAGTGAATTTATCCTGTCATTTAATAAGCAGGTTGAGTAGGTGATGAACACGTTAATTTTATAAGACTGAGCTGACTTGTGAGTAGGCTTAAATGTTCACAAGGCTTGATCCATTCCTATTTCCTCTATACCACATTGTCTCTGGCTCACTGTCTCCAAACCAAAAGAAATCATAAAATTATAAAATGTTATATATGGGAAGTACTTTAGAAATCATTAACCAAATGCTTTCAGTTTTACAGTAGAATGAATGCCAAAGAAATGAGTATTTATTGGCAAGATTTTGCACAGATATTAAGTGGAAATCCAGAACTGGAACTCAGATACTTTATACCTCAGTGCAGTCTTCTTAAATATCTGCCAAAGCAGTCAATTTTGTGCTTTTTTTCAGTGCACCTGTTGAGATCTTGCCTAATTTCAAAATGAACCTCTGTTAACTTAAGCTGATACATACTTTACTAGAATTTTATATTCTAGCTCATCACCGACTGAAAGTCTGAAGAGTTTGGGTCAGAGAAGGCTCAGGATCTAAGAAAGAGAGCAGAGAATTTGGACAGCCTCAGCTTCAGGAGCCAACCAGTTAGAGATCATTGCTGGTAGCTCCAACAGTGGACCTCCTGGACCCTGCTGGATGCTGCCACAGCGAACAAATTTAAAATTTTTTATTCATCTTTGCCTCACTCACTCACAGTTCAGAATTCTGGCCTAAAGTGCCTTATTTTACAAGCTTTAGTCACATGTCTTTTCTAGAGCAGTCCAGGGTGCAGAGTAAAAAGATTATAAGATCACATTAAAATACATTTATATCTGAACCATTACTTTAGTGTGGTGTACAGAGATCTTTCAGTGAAGAGACTTTGTTTTTGATCTAGAACTAAAGTGTTAAAAAATTTAGACAATTAATAGAACCTCAGTATGCCTTTTTCTTATCTGTAATGTAGGGATAATAATCCTCGCCCTTTCCTAACAGAGATATTGCAAAAGTCTTAAAACTCAGAGTAAATGGCATATATAAATATAATTTTTTGGTATATGCTACCAGAAGATAATAGCAGTGTTACTAAGATGAATAAAGACATTGCAATTTTTATAGCTGTCTTACCTATAAATTAAAAGTAATCTTTTTGGCAAAATCAGCAAAGATTTACAAAAATTGGAGTGATAAATTTGAGCAAACATATTTGATTTTAAAAATATGTTTAATACATGCAAAAACTGTAATCTGTCGTTGAACTGAATGTTATTTGTAGCTGAATGAAGTTCATAGTTTTAGTTTTGTTTGAAGTCCCATGTCCAAAATTCTTTTCATTATTAAGGAAGTAGTATATCAATTTTTGGATTTCATTTTGTTCCATCAGTTGCTAGTAAGAAATCTTAGCTTTTAGGCCATCATTCTTAGGTTCTCTATACATTGTCCATTATAAATATGTCTGTGTGACCAATTGCTAAGCAGAGTAGATCTTGTGGCATTGGGATGTATATGAGATAAGAGACTATTCATCCTGTAGACATTCTCTGCAAAGAGGTCAATAAGAAATTGAGTATTAGACTGAATTCTTTTTTTCTTCGTCAAGTGTTTGCTATGTGTCTAGACTGAGATTCATCAACATTCTTGTGAAACAAAATTGCAGTACCATGACTGTAAGTTGGTTGGTAGTTGCTTTTCAGATTCTTATATTGAAACACATCTTAAAACATTCACATACAAAAACGCTAACATGTATCATTCTATTCTGGGTCAAAGTTTTTCTCTGTATTTGGAATGATACCATTGGAATGATACCGTGATAGGCCAATCTATCTTTTAAAAATATATTAGTCTAATAAAACAGAAGGTGATTTTAGATGAACATTGTATTTTTTAAAAATCACAGACTCCAAAAGTAACAGTTTAATTTCCAAATTCTGCAAGAAAGTTGTACTATATTTCTGGAAATAATTTATATATCATGATAGTTAATTTTGTGTCTCAACTTGAACGCCCAGATATCTAGTTAAACATTATTTCTGGGTATGTCTGTGAAGGTGCTTTGGGAATAGATTAGCATATGAATTGGAAGACCAAGCAAAGTGCATTACCCTCTCCAGTGTGAGCCCACATCATTCAGTCCATTGAGGGCCTGGATAGAACAGAAGATTAAGAAAGAATTTGCCGTCTCTCTGCCTGACTGTTGAGCTGGGACATTGACCTTCTGCCCTCAGCATCACTGGTTTTCCGGCCTTTAGACTCAACTTGGAGTCCATACCATTGGGTCTTTGGCTCTCAGACCTTTAAACTAACCACTGGCCTTCCCGAGTCCCTAGCTAGCAGACAGCAGATTATGTGATGACTTCTTAGCCTTCATAATTATGTGAACCGATATTTTACAATAAATACTATATATTTGTAATAAATATTATATTTACATTTATATATAATATTATATGTTTTATTTATATATATAATGTGTGTGTATTGGGCTCCTAAGGAGAAACAGAAGCAATAGAATATAAAGCATATTGCTTCTGTTTCTCTGGAGGACCCTGATACACATGTAGATATTTATAGCAGCAGCTCAAAGCCATAGATGATAAACAGAATAAATGGCTTAATTTTCTCCTTTTAACCATATCTTATTATATTGCAGAAAAAAGAAATAGAAATAATCAAATAATAATTTACTTTTCATAGGCAACAAAAGTTTTAAAGTTTTCCTGTGTAAAAATTTTCAAGAACGAGCTGAAAGCCATCACCTCAAAATTATCCTAAAATGAGAAACAAGTGATTAGTGACTTGTTCTTTGCATGAGTTGCTGAACTGGCAGGAAGACATGGATATAATGAAATCCATATTATATTAACAATTCTTGTTTAATATTTGACATTATGACATCAGTGAATGCATTTTTTCTCAAAAACATTAAAATATCTCCACTGCATTTTTTGAACAACATAGATAAAATTATTGATATATTTCATTTGTTATAATAAAATATTAGCAATGTCTTGATTTCATAAAAAAAAAAAAACTATGTGAAACAGACTTATTGCAGAAACCAGTCGAAAATAAGAGCATGTTTTTGCTAATGTGGAGGCTGTGTTTTAATGTTTAGTGGTAAGATATTGATGCATCTCATACATAGTATAATACTCAGAATACATACCATAACATATAGGTTCCGATTTTGGAGGTTAAAGATAAACTCACAAAACAGCAAATCCAAAGACAAACTCAAAGCATTATTACTAGTGATGTCTCATGATGAAGTACATATAAGCTAAATATTTGTCTTCTAAACCTCACTGCATAAGATTGACCAGGTCTTACACTTGTCTACTCATTTGAAGCTACAATTATACTTTGTACATATACAAAACCAGTTCTAGAAAAAGAATTGTAAAATTATTTGAACTTTGAAATATTCTAAGTAATTGTATAATTTACAAATATAAATCTGCAAATGCTACTTTTATTAAAGACTGGATGGAATTCAAGCCCTTTAAGAAAACAAAACAACTTTAGATAAAAAGGCTCAAAATCCTGAAAATATCACTGGCCCTAAATTTGATTTACTACACATATAATGCCAGGCAAGTCTCTTCATCCATCGTCCATTGACCTTATGAATAAATGTAATTTGTGATTTTATAGAGATTTTTGAACTGAAAATGGTCCCTCTACATCACTGTCAGTTTGGGTAACATTGAAAAAATATTTTGGACTACACCTAACTGCAGACTATGGCCCCCTCTGTGGGTGAGATTGCCCATCTTAGTCCTTGCCTCTGTCTTTACTTTGTATATATTGCAATGTTTTGGAGATTCTGTTCTAAACATTCTGTGAAATCATACACCTATGAGATGGGGAAAGTTTAGTGGGATTTTCCTGGTGAAGTTTTCTATTCCTATACTACATAATGAGATTTTGCCAAATTTCCTTGGGGGTACTAATGGTGCATATGTTTACATAAGGTTATATTCCAGGTTTCATTGATCCTCAGATTATGAAAGCAATTTGCCTGGAGAGCAAGCAATACATGTTTAGGATTTAATGAATCATGGCTGATCTGGTAGAGAATCTCCTTTACATTTTAAGGGATTTTCTGTCTTGTATACCTTTTAACTCAATAGCTGAGGAAAAATTGGAAAGACTCAATGAATTTTAAACCCTTCAGAAAAAACTAAAATGAATATTTTGTTGTTCTAGTATCTGATTTTTGCATTTAAGAAATGCTCATGTCACTGGGGTGGTGAAAAAAATAATACAATTTTGAAATCTTGTTTTTGGGATATAATTCATAATCTGGGAATTGTGAATTGTGAAGATATTCATTAGATCTGGCATGATTTACAGCATTGGAAATATTCAAAGTGCAGGTTTTCTTTTGGGTGCATAAGGCAATTTTCTTTATTTATTAAATCTATTGGGGTGACAGTGGTTAATAAGGTTATATAGGTTTAAAATGTATAATGCTATGCAAACAAACAAGAACTTGTGGTAATTTTCTAATACTGTGTTTTTATTTTGAGGTATAAAAATGTACACACAAATACACGAAATGTAATCATTGAATCGACTTCACTATAACAGAATTAGCAACATATGGATATATCTCAAACACCAGTTTCTCAAGTTACATGTCTATCATACTAAAACTCTGAGAGAAGAAATGTGGATGTAATTGATTAGCAATTCAGGTTAGGGCAGTAACTGAAGTCGGCATAGGTGCAAGAACCTGAGATTCAGAGTTCAAATTAAATATCTAGCTCTTTTTTTTTTTTTTAATGGAGAAGTCTCATAGCCAGTATGAGCTTCAGTCATCTGTCCAGATGAGATAGCTTTCTACTTTCTTGGATTGATATGAATATCAAATATATTGATATATATTTTAACTGAAGAGCATCATATAATTGTTATTTATACAGCCATAAAAAATGAACTTTGGATGTAATATAATTATATGGGTATCAGTACTGTTTAACTTTTCATTCAATCATCAATAAGATTAAAATTAACTTAAAATCTGTAGTTAATCTCCTGAAATCTTCTGACTGCCAACACTGGTGGTTTTGGCTTTTTGAAGCTTGGGGGTATTCTCATACAATTTGATTAAACAGATATTTATTGAACACTTTCTAAATATAAGTAAACCTGAACTAAATATGAGAAGAGAAAGAAGGGAGAGAGAGGGTAACAGGGAGAAAAGGTGAGAGAGAGAGAAAGGTTTCTTAGCATAAAGATATCTGGTAATACAGAACCCACATAGATTATGTCAATAAAATTATAGTGATAATAGCACTAGTTTGTACTTACTATGTACTTAGGGCCAGGAAAAGACCTAACTTTACTTTCATTATAACCCTGATACTTCACAGTAAGTCTATGCTAGAGATACAAGTATCTCCACATTCCACAGGAAGAAAACTAAAGCACAGATATAATTACTTAAATTGTTAAGGATTACACAGCTAGCATGATTAATTAAATTGTGATGGGTCATACAGCTAGAGAGTGGTAAAACTTGGTTATAATCTCCAGGGTAACTGTCCCTTTCAGTAATTTTGGTTTGAAAGTTCAAAGGTCAGGGTTTCAGAACCGAGTCAGGAAAGAATTATGAAGGGATAAATATTTAAATTTGACTCTTAGAAAACAATAGGCAAATGTGTAAGGGTGAGATTTTAAGCTTGAAAGTGTATGTGTGAGTAGAGGCACTGACTAAAAGACAAATAAGTTTAGGTATGCGCAAAAAAAAAAAAAAAACCCACAAGTTGCTTGGTGCTACCGTGCTGAAGTGGGGAGGCTTGCGTGGTAGAAAGGTTTGCCAACTCTGGTTTATAAGGTGGGTGTGCCTTCGCTGTAAGTTTCAGCTTTAGCTCATGCATATTAGTGAGTTTAGAATGACTTCATGGCAGAAAAGTGAGAGTTTAATTGGAATATTTAGATCAAGCTCTGGCTATTTTAGGGAGTGTGAATTCAAAGGCGATGAGATTGGAGTTAGGCAGAACATTTAGAAGGATTTCAAAGTTATATAGTTGAGAAATGCTTGGAATCTAAGCTAAAACAATGAAAGTAGACATGGGAAAAAAAATGAATTTGAAAAATAGTTAAGTCAGCAGGACCCGGTGATTGTGCTGGGGAGAGTGCTCAGCCTGGGAGAAAGGCCTGTGGAAGTACTGTTATTATCATCTAAAATATTATGGTTTCCACTCCAGTGATTTATTTGGAATGCCATTCCTATTCTTTTGAGTCTGTTTCTAATTTTGTATTCACAGTTTAAAAGAAAAAAAATTCTCTTGATTAATATTACTAGTTTAAGAAACTTAATAATTTCTATTTATTTAATAATTTTAGAAGAAAAGCTCTTTAGAACCTTATGCGATGCGTACCCAAGTGGGGACAATGGTAGGCTGCTTTATAAATGTATTTGACTACAAGACCATTCTGCCCAGTATGCTTATTAAAATCTCAAGGAAACACTGTTTGGGAACATTACCTAAAGCCACGCTAGAGTTGACTTGAGCATTTTTCGCATTTCATTTTCAGTTTGCTGGAATCTATCTATGTTTAAGGTATTGAAAAGCAAGCTTTTTAAAGTGTAGGTATGAGGATAGTCCCAGGAGTAAGGCTACCTGGCCACAAATCTTGACTTCACCATCCAGTGTTTGGGTGTGCTGTAGCAAACTGCTTAGCTGTTCTGAATTTAATTTTACTCATCTGTAAAACTGGCATAATAATAGCTCCTGTTTCGAAAGACTGTTAGATTCAGAAGTAAAACAGCTTAGCATGTTACTTAGCATAGTAAGCATCTGGTTAAGTTCTACTGTGTAACTATTGCGAACTTAGTCCTTTTTAATTAGCTTTGTTTTGGCCCATGAATCCTGAAGTTTAGGTTTGCTTTTAAGTTTTATATATTTTGAATGTATAGGCATTTATAATTAGAAAACAAATAGAAAACGAGTGACACCCCTTCCGGGACCCTGTTTGAGTCGCTACTAGGATCTGGCCCAGCTGCCCGCTCCCTTTCGCTCCCAGTGATGCTCTCAGCTCTGAGTACTTTTATAGAGTCTCAGCTTTATGAATAATTGTTTTTGCTTCCCTATGTTCATTTGTGCTTGCTGGGTTATTGCTTATAGTTATTTATTTAAATTACAATGTATACCTTCCAATTAGCTTATAAACACTATGAATCTGAGAATAAGGCCATTTTATACTTTGGTAGGTATTCATGACTTAAAAGTTGATTAACAAATGCAGATGTTAAGTACTTTTCAAAATAATGGCATAAACATCTAAGCCTCGTAAATAGTTTCCGCACTGCATATACCTATAAAGATATTTTGCATAACTACATTTTCTGATTTTCAGCTTGTCAGATCCGAAAGTACTTAAATCATTGATTACATTTGAGTCTGTGCTATTACACTAAATAGGGAGAGACATGAGAATGGAATCGTTGTGAGATACGATATGGCTTAGAGTAGGATTTTAGAAATGAAGATGGACAGGACTGGAAGAATTCGGGATACGTTTTGGAGCGCAAGTCTCAGAGGGTTGTTTTTCTCTGATGAATTTGACATAAGGTAAGGAAAGAGGGAATCCAGTATTTTTAAAATTTTACTTGAGCGACTAGATTGGCGTATCTTTTACAAGATAAGAAAGAGTAGAAAAGAAGCACTTTGGGAGAGGGATGAATCAGGAGTTCTTTTCGACACTGTTAATTTTGGGTTGCCTAATGAACACCCACTTGGATTACTCAAGGAGACAAATGAATGTGTTAGAGTCTGAAATTCCAAGCAAAGTTAGAGCTTTGAAATTCAGCTTTTGGAGTAACTGGCATCGAGATAACATTAAGTGCCACAAAGTTTGAATAGTCACTTAAAGTCACTTAAGTATTCACTATTTTATTCATTGAATAAAGTCCTATGTGAGTGTTTTTCCAAAAAATAGAGGCTGCACAGCAGAAAGATAACTGCAATGAAACGGGAAAATCACAGTCAATAACATGGGTAAAACAAAAAGCTGAGGAGTATGGCTTCACAAAAGTTAGACAAGAAATGTGTCATGGAGAAGAACGTGGCATTATGTATTAAATGCTCCACAGGCATAATAAAATTTGAACAGAAAGATCACAACTGGATTTGACTGTATTCATCTCATTGGAGGTCTTGAGAAAACTTGTTTCATTGGCATGTTTGAGAATGAGGTCTGTTTGGAGAGGTTTGCAGAGAAAATGTGAGGTAAAGGAGTGGAGATAACAATAAAAGACCTGTTTGTTCTTTTTCAAGAAGTTTCACTTTGCTGTGTGCTGGTCTCAGGCTATAGATAACCAATAACGTGGCCGCACCAGTCCTTGTGGTTCTAGGTATGATAGCAAGATGCCTTCAGCAATAACCATCAGGAAACTTGGAAAGAAAAAAGGATTATTCCTCACAAGTCCTGGAAATTTCATGGCACACAATAGAAGAGCCGAGCGAGTGGGAATGAGGGAGCACGAGTGTGCATGCGGGCCTGGGCTTCTGCTTTTGTTGGGGTTGAGGGTGGGGGCCTAGAGTTACTTAGGCTCACTCTTTACTGGTGAATGTGAAACATAAGAGCTGGAATGTAAAGCTCAGGAAGAGAAAAAAAAAACAAAGCATCCCAAATGGTCAGACATCAAAATCATCCAAGATATCTAAAACAATGGAGGCTGGGGGTGCGGGAAGAGGGGGTAGTAGCGGGGAGACAGCCTGGCCCTTCATCTAGTCCTGTGACTGACAATGTGTTTATTGGAGATAGGCATCCCTGAAGTGGATGCCTTTTTGAGATAGATGCCTCGTCAATCAAAGATCAAGTCAGGCACTTGCATTACAAAAAGAGAAAACACAGCCGTCAGGGCTTAGACTACACAATATGAATGTGAGTTGGTATGGTTAGGAGATACAGGATGCCAAGGTAAATTAGAATTTGAAACAAAGAATAAATATTGTTTTTAGAATAAGTATGGGACATTCATTCATTCATTCATTCATTTATTTATAGCATGTCTCAAACTTACTGCTCGACTTTTATTTGCTAAATCTGGTAACCTTAAACTAAGGATGATTTTTTTCTTTTTTTTAGGTTAGAAAATAATAAAGTGTGTATTGTGATTAGAGGATAGAAAGAGAGAATGGTGAAAAAGTAGATATAATTTCAGAAATTGTTTTTTTTAGATAATCAAATTGAATGAGACCTAGAGCACAAGAAGTAAGTTGGCTTTGAGAAGAAATGGGGCATTTCTCGTGTGGTAACCCAAAGTAAAACCAAGTACAGGACCAGATGCAGCAAGACATGTCGTTCGGGTGGTGGGAAGATGAAGTGCCTATCTACATGCATTATTTTTAATTGAAATATGGCCAGGGTCATAATTAACATTATCTAAGCAATAATACCTATGAAATCAACAGTATGTTGCATTAGCTTATATAATTGAAACATATTAAAATAAATGTATATGTGATTTAATTGATATTCTTACAGGACAATGGTTTTCTGGATAATTTGCTAGGTACTGGAAGTACTACATCTTGGAAATCAAGCTCTTTAAAGTGTTGCTTATATTCAATGGATTTGTTTCACCTGAGGTGTTTATTGAAGGGAACCAAACTTTGTGACCCCAAAACATGCTTTTTGGGATATTGATTTTAAGCTGGTTATTTTTAAGAAACAAAAGACGGAGAAAGAACCTTTGACCCTCCTCCCCTTTTGCCTGCTTAAAGGAGATTCGGACAGTAAAACTCACCTTAGAAAGGGAACCTTAGCATATATGAATTAAGTGTGGCAGACAGGGAGACATCTAGCAGCTTGTTTATTGGACTCTCCCTCTCTGCTGTGTCTCATTGTTTCTGGGTGGCCCAGCAGGAATTTGTTTACCACATGTTTGCTCTTTCTCACCTACCTGTGAGTTGCCTACTTTCCCTCTGAAATCCCATACCCCTGCCTGGCCCTATGTATCCTCTGGTCTCATATTCTTATGGCACCTCTTTATGTTCACACATTAAATTTGGTAATTTTTTTTTCTATTAATCTGCTCATGTTAATTTAATTATTAGCCTAGCCAGAAGAACTTAGAAAGGTGGGAGGAAAATTTTTTTTTTGCCCCTACATAATATCTTTTCACTAGTTGGTTAAATTTAAATTGCATACATATATTTTTAAGAGTTTAATGTTGACACATTTTGTTGCATTTTAAATTGTGTATATCAGCATAACACACTAGTGACTTCATGAATAGTATACATATTATTCATATAATAATATACTCGTGTTCATGAACATCAATATAATCACCAGGTAGTGGTTATTACTATTATTATCATATATTTATGGGGAAAACAATAGTAACCATCATGGGTTAAACCAGTCCACTTACATATTGAGAGGCTAAGGAAAATAAATGCTAGGAGATTGTTTATCAAAGGGAAACAAAGATGTTTGCTTTCACTAAATGTGGAGTTTACCCAGTTTTCCCATGTGACTAGTACTTTCTTTTTAGGTCAAATGAAATTCCTCATATACTTGTATGATGTTAAACAGAGCTGGGTTTGAAACCTGACTCTTCTAGAGAAATTCTCTGAACTTCGGTTTTCCAGTCTGTAAAAGAGGTGTGAAAACAGTTTTATAGGCTTAATTTAAGGATCATGAAAATAACAAAGGAAGAGCCAAGCGGAGTACCTGGCATCTAAATCGCATGCAGCATCATAAATAATGTCAGTAATTACTAATCAGAGTCTGCTAGGGGGCAGCTACTGCATTAAGTACTGCATATAAATTAATTTAAGCCTTGTACTAAATCACTAGACTAATTCTATACGGACAGAGACTGACCATTTGTCTGTCCATTTTTGCCCTGGCACATAATAAAATGTAAGTTGGTGAATGAGTTATTGAAATAAACAAGCCTGTGGAGGAGGCATTGCTATCAGTACCTTACAGAGGAGGAAACCAAGCACAGTTGTTACCGTTGGGGGCGATGTGAACTTGAGTGTTGCCCCAATGGCAGGGTGGGGGATAAAGGCACAGAAGGTAATTAGCATTTTTCCTTGGTTCTTCCTCATTGACGCAGCGAAGAATCACAGGTCAGTGAGATTTAGAAAAGATTTATTAAAAGTATGTTTTAGAAAGACAGAGCACGCTCCAATGAGGAACATGATTTTGAGGGAGAGAGCTCTAACAACCCAGAAATTGGAATCTGAATTATATTTGGGCCGTGATGGGTGGTTACAAAGGCGTTTCTAGGTGATTCGCACGTGAGGTCATTTTGATTGACCCTTAGCTGCCATATAACTCTTCGCCTAATGCTCATGTACTTACCCAGAATTCAGTCTGTTATAATTAGATTCATAAACTTCCGGGCATTATATTGATGGTATTATAATGATGGTATAATGAGTCTGAGGTTCTGCGCAGGCATCTGTGACCAGATTAAACCAGCTATAGATTATGGTTCTCCTGTCCTTCATCTCTGGGGATGCAGGAGGGATTCTCTAACTTCCAGTAGGGTGTTCTCTGGGTAGTTTATAGGCTGGGCCCCTATTCCTTTGCTTCCCTGTCGTTCATGTCTGACTAGCTACCTAACACAATGATAGAGCAAAAATCTAGAATCAGTGTTAGCTCACTCCAAAGTTCATGGTGTTCACCACCATGCTAATAACCGCACAATTAATAGGAATTATGGTCACCTTTTAGAGGAAATTTACTTGGAATTTATTAAGAACATATAGTACTACACCAAAATAATAAAAATGAAACAAGCATAGTTCTATGGAAATTCAAGCATCCATTTTCCATGCATGTACAGTGTCTTCATTTTCTTCAACAATGTTCTCAAACATATTTCCCGACTGTGATAATCTTTTTTTCTTTTGAGAGGTGTGGGGTGTTTGGTGGGAGGTGGAAGGCTAGGTGACATTGGCGATGATGAGCTAGAAGATTCTCTGTCCCCAGTTTAGCCAGTTAGGAGGACTTCTTTTTGCTCTTTTTTTATTTGTGACATTTTTGAATTGTACTAAAAATTGTACCCTACCCAGGAACATTCAGAAAATATGTTCCAAAGTGCAGAAAGGGATGTTCAGTTAGTTTAGTTTTGAGTAATGGGAATGGAAGTGGCTTACTCTGGGAACCTTGTCTGTATTTCAGTTACCTGATTACCATACTGTTTATGAATTGCATGCAGGTAGGAATTTGAAACCCCACGGCCGTATTTTTTCACTTACCCAGTGACCCCTTGGTTTATATTTTTGTCCCAGCTTTTACCGAGAACATGAGAGGCAGTATGGCATAACAAAGAGCATATAAGCTGTAGAGTTACACAGATAGGGACAGCACATTTTTAATTTTCATATTGACGATGGGAAGCAAGTTTTTCAAGTACATGAGAGATTTTTTTTTTTGTTTTCAATACACATTTAATCACAAAATAGAGAGCCAGAGTTTGTCTGTTTGGTTTTCTATTGGTTTATTTATTTGGCAGTTAGAAAAGAGAAATTTAGAGTATACTAGGATTTGGCATTTTTACCTAAATATTTGTTTCATGAGCTCATAAGAAATATTGTAAGGGCAAAATCATAGTGAAAATACACTAGGATTACATATAATCGGTCATCAATCAGCAATATCATTCCCCAGATATGTCAGGTAAAATCATTTCTCTTATTCTTAGATGAACATTATAAAATATTTCATACTGGTGCAGCCCTGTCAAGAGGATAGAAGACGTGTTACTTATGCACACACACACATTCATACACAGCCATCTTCATACACACACAACAGATTAAGAGAAGAAAATTAATGAGGTCATTTAACCAATGGGTTATTTAGGAATCGGTGGGTTGCTAATTGACAATTTAGTTGTTTGGTTTAATTCAACTGGTTATCTTCAGAATAAATGCTTACAAGTCAATCTCCATTTTTTACCATGCTGATTTTTGTGTTGAGGCAAAATTAGAGTGCAAAACCGATAATCAAATTTGACTGAATTGGCTACTTAATTACTTTGCTCTGTGACTTTGGAGCATCTTTAACCTTCCTAATATTTAATGTATTCGAATAGTGTAACAATGTGATTAGTAACATAGTCATTTTGCCAGGGTGAATGGATCAATAAATCAATCTAATAATGAATATTTACTGATTGATTGACTTAGGTTTAACACTGTGCATGAGATATCATTGTTTTATTTAAATTCTCCTCACAGATCAGCAGAGAAGACAACAGAAGCCCTGAGATTTTGTTCTCACTTTTCCACCTACTGTGTGATCTTGTTCTGGTCATTTATTTTTGCATGTTCTCAGTTTTATCAATAATTAAATATCAACCTTTGACAAGACAAGCATAGCTTTTTTAATGTTCTAATATTCTAAGGGATTTTATACATGATAATCATGATTATGAGAAAGATAATAATAGAAACGAATACATACTGTATTAGAAACTAACACAAACTAATACATAGAGTGTTTACTCTATGCAAGTATTATAATAAGTATTTTACATATATTTAATCTGCACAAATACCTTAGGCGTAAGAATTGTTAATTTTCTCATATTATAGATAAAGAAACTAAATTTGAAAAAAACACTAATAATTTAACAAATGTTTACAGTTAGTAAATGCCAATAAACCAGTTTCTGCTCATACACATCCTGTGTCGCTCTCCCTCCTTGGTACAGCCACTTTTCACAAATATCATCCACCACGTATTCCCTTGTTATAGGCATCAATAAAACAGAAGTAACTGTCTCAAGACTTAGCAAAAAAATATGAAATAAAATAAGTCCACATTAACTTGCCCATGGGGATGGTGGCTTTTCAATTAGAATTAGAGAAGTAGAGAAACTCTCACAAGTGGGGTAGGAATTGCCTCTGTGCCCAACTTTTACCAAATGGGCATTGTTTAGAAAAGACCAACGCCTACAGAATTGGTACAGGCTTGGAAAACTTTAGAAACCCAGACACAACTGCAAGATTGAAACTCATTAAATTTAATGACTTTAACCCAGTGATTTGACCATAGCTCCTTCTTAAAACTCAAACTCATTAGCCAAACATAAGGCTTTTTTATAAAGAAGGCTTCCTCTGCTGTACACTGCAGATGTAGAATTTGAAAGATGCTTCAACATATATTGGCTCTTCAGAGCAAACTTGATTCAACTGATGTATCTCTCCTCCTGTGCACAGGGAAGATCAGCATAAAACCCAGCACTTTAGCTAATTCCCAATGGAGCACAGACACCTGGAAGAAAGACATGATTTTTTTTACCACCTACAGGTTTCCACTGGGAAGTGGAGAAAAGAAACAGAACCACTGAGACCAAGAGGAACATTAATAAGTGCTGCTGTCATTTCAGGAAAAAAGGTTTTTTGAAACAAATACAAGAAGAAGCATGTCTAAGACAGTTGTGCAATATTCTTTTCTTCTACTAAAAAGGAAAAACACGACAAAGCAGAGAAGCAAAAGAGGACTGGAAAAACAGATAAATAAAATAACAGGTCAAGCTCCTGGAGTTATGTTTTAAAAAGAGAAAGAAATAGTGAAAGGAGAAGAAAATTTAGTTTATTTTTTAATGTATTATATATGTACAGGTATATGTGACTGGGCCCATTAGTATATTATGCATCTGTAGAAAACAACTCTGGTTATAAAAATAAATTATGCACACAAGAGCTTATGTATTCCAAGTCATTTGTGTGCTACAGAGTGTCAAGTGTAGGCTCTCTAAAATACAAATTCCAAAGCAAGACTGTAAAAAGAAAACAGTAATCAAGTTATTGATTTGGAAAAAAGAAGCAAAATGTAATCCTTTTTAGTACTCCCTACTAATGATCTATTATTTATATTTTTCTTTGGCGCATATTAGTTTTTCCCTCAAAATATAATTGTTCCTTTCTTTCTCTTTGTGTGTGTGTGCATGGGTGTGGTACTTTTGAAAATTGAGGACAATCAATTATATTATTTTGAAAAATTGTACTATGTGAAAATGACTTAGTCCGATCATTGTTATATTCATTTTAACATAAATAATCACTGAAATGTGTTTCCCTTCAACATATACTTTTTTTTTTCATTTTTAGAGGATATCCTGAAATTATCATTAGAGATTTTTGTGTATGCTTCACAGAAACTAGTTTTTTAAAAAAATACTCATATTGATAAACTTAAAATGAAATAAGATTTCCATATTTCATCTTTAATTGCCAACCTTTTTTTCTGTTATCAACCCACAGTGACAGTAGCTCTCTTGACACATCAGGCAGCCTGTCTCTGACGTTATTTTTAAAAATTAGACAACTATGTCTGGTTCAGATCGTATACCCCTAGTTTTGCACATTACACATACTTGATAAATTTCATTTATTAAAAAAATGAAATGGCTTAAATGATAGTCCTAGATGCTGCAAATAATGATCTCAGATGGAAAAAAAAATAAGCTACCTGAAGCCTTAAACACTTTTCTTGCTAGTCTGCCCACAGAAGCAATGCTATAGAAAGAGAAAAGTGACACTTCAGTGATTTAATTATTGCTCCTCATTACATATGTGGCTTAATATAGCGTACAGATCAGAGATGACAGTATAGTCATCTTCCTCCTGTTAAAATCTATAGCATACTCATAAGTAAAGCTCTCAATTTATTGTTGTTGCTACCAAAATGCCCATATTTCTCTGGAAGGAGAATGTGATACTCAGACACTGTATTGCCAGTTTTACTAACATGTGGTCTACTGAGGGAATGCCTACACATTTCAGTGATATTTTAAGTATTTGCATAATAAGAATCAAAATGTAGCCATGTAAGTATGTCCTTAGGAATTATCATAGCACTCTAGAATTGTATATTTGCAAAGGACATGAGATGTTACTGGATCTCTTCTATTTCTACAGAATCGAATGACGGGGTTGTGCATATACTCTCAGTAATTGATACCACTTACTAAGCACCCTTCCTGTTTATAACTGCACTTCCTTATGTTGGTACTTAAAACTTATTTCCTGACTTCCAATATTTGCAAATGATTTGCCAGTCTGTCCCAGATTCCTCTTCTATATTCATCTTCCTAACAAAAGTTCTTATAACACTACATTTTATCAAAAAAGAAACTGTATGCTTTTTCAATGCCTACTAAATAAAGCAGTGATGATTATGCTATTTCACTAGCCTAGAATTTTCAACTGTCTGCTTCCATAGCTCTTTATGTGAGCAAATCCAACCTTTTCTTCAAGATTCTTCCAAAATGCAACAATTCATTTGTTTATTCTATCTATTAATTTAACCAACATTCATAGGCATCCATTATGCGGCAGGTACGACAGTGACAGTGAATCAGATGAATTCAGCCCTTGTTCTAGTGGTACTTACAGTCTAGGACCATTTCCTCTCCTCACAGCAGTTTCTTCTTTCCTTGCATTTTTCTAGCACTGTATTTGTACTTTTATAACTCTTTCTTTCTACTTGTAGTTCATTTTGCTTTCTTCATATGTGCATATGCAACACATATACATGTACTTATACTAAATTTATATTAATATTCATGTTTTAATGCACCTTTTCCACTTACGTATTGCTATTTAAAAGACTACTCCAAAGCTATGTCTTAAAACTTCAGTCACTTTCCACTCATGATTTCATGAAACAGGAATTTGGTCAGGGCATAGCAATGATGTCTTGTCTCTTTTGTTATGATGTCTGATGACAAGTGAGGTGGCTAAAATGCCAAGGGGCTGGAAAATCCAAGGACTAGCCAAATACCTTTTTCTTTCTCTACAGAGTCTCTCTGCAAAGAAGGTAACCTGAACTTCCTCATAACCTGATGACCTCAGGGAAGCTGGAGTTCTTATATAGCTGTTCAAGGTTCCAAAGACGAAGCTTCCAAAAGTCTCAAGTAAAAATAGAAGCTTTATAGAGACCTGGCATCAAAACTCACTTATTCCCCATTCTATTGTTGAGGCAAGTCAAGAAGGATAGCCCAGATTTAGGGTGAGTTTAATGTCTTAAAACATCAATTACGGTTTCTGGTTGCCCATGTAAAGAGTTTGGAAGTTGCCAGTCTGTCTTGATAGCAAGTAAAAAGCTGAACAGAAGTTATATAACTTTCAAACTAAAAAAAAAATCAAAGACAAAAAATACTGAAAAAGCCATAATAATAATAATAATAATAATAATAATAAAAAACAACTTATCTATAGGGAAACAAAGATAAGCATTATATTTGACTTCTCCTCAGAAACCAAGAAGACGGTAGAGTGAAATAAAGTATTAAGGGAAAAATCTCAACAACCTAGAATTCTGTACCCTGCAAAGTTATTCTTCAAAAGTGAAGGAGAAATAGATTTTCTCAAAGAAAAAGTGAGAGAATTTTTGCCAGTAGACCTGCCATGCAAGAAAAGTTGAAAGAAGTTTTTTAGAGAGAAGAAAAATAATGTAGTTTAGAAACTCAAATCTGCATAAGGTAAGGAAGAGGAACAAAGAAGTGAAAGTAAAATAAAAACTTATCTTTCTGATTTTTGTATATCTAATAGATAAAAGTTTGTTCAAAATAATAATAGCAACCATATATTAAATTATGTATGCTTATTATATATACATGTGTTTATGTATGCTTACATATTAATTAAATGACAATAATTACATAAGGGACAGGAGGAAGGAATTAGAATTATTTTGTTATTATAAGGTACTCACACTGTCCATGAAGTGGTATAGTGTTATTTGAATGTGGTTTTAGATTGGCTCTAAATGTATATTTCATATGCTAGGGCAACCACTAAAAAGAATTTTTAAAAAGTATAAATTATATGCTAAGGGAGAGAAAATAGAAATAAAAGAAGAAAAAGAACAAGGGTAACAAATGAAAACAATAAAGAATATGGTAGATATTATTCAACTATATCAATAATCACATAATTGAACATCGAAGGTCTAGATGTACCATTTAAAAGACACAGATTATCAGAGTGGATCAAGAAACAAAAGACTCGCTTTAAATATTAAGATGCATATAGATTAAAAGTAAATGGATAGAGAAAAATATACTAACACAAAAGAAAAGCAGGAGAAGCCATATTACTTTAAGACAGAGCAGACTTCAAAGCAAAAAAAAAAAAAAAGTTATATAGAATGCAAAACTATGGAATTCCCAGAAGGTAATATAGGAGAAAACCTAGATGACATTGGTTATGGTAATGACTATTTGGATACAACACCCAAGGCATGATTTATGAAAGAAATAATTGATAGCCTGAACATCATTAAAATTAAAAATTTGTGCTCTGTGAAAGACACTGTTAAGAAAATGAGAAGACAAGACACAGTCTGAGAGAAAATATTTGCAAAAGTACAACTAATAATGGACAGCTTTCCAAAATATGCAGTGAAATCTGAAAACTCAGCAATAAGAAAACAACTCCATTAAAAAATGGGTCAAAGACCTTAACAGACACCTCACTAAAGAAGGTATACAAGTAGCAAATAAACATGCGAAAAAATGCTCACATCATGTATTACTAGAAAAACGCAAATAGAAACAATGAAGAAACCACTACGTACCTATTAGAATGGCCAAAATCCAAAACACTGGCAACACCAAATGCTGGTGAGGATGTGGAGCCACAAGTACCCTCATTCATTGCTGGCGGGCATGCAAAATGGTACAGCCACATTGGAAGACAGTTTGGCAGTTGCTTACAAAACTAAACATTCTCTTACCGTGTGATCCAACAGTCATTCTTCTTGGTATTTACCCAAAGGAGCTGAAAACTTATGTCCATACAAAATCTTGCACATAGATGTTTAGAGCAGCCTTATTTGTAATTGACAAAACTTCTAAGCAACCAAGACATCCTTTAGTAGGGCAGTGCATAAACTGTAGTCCATCTAGACAATAATTATTCAGTGCTGAAAAGAAATGGGATATCAAGCCATGAAAAGATATGGAGGAACTTTAAATGTATATTACTAAATGAAAGAAGCCAATCTTTAAAGGCTACATAGGTTAGGATTTTAAAAGGACAAAACCATGAAGACAATAAAAAGATCAGTGGTTGGGGCAGGGGATGGATAGTCAGGGCACAGATTTTTAGGGCAGTAAAAATTCTCTGTATGATGCCAAGATGATGGCTACCTGCTATCATACATTTGTCCAAGTCTATAGAATGACAGCAACAAGAGTGAACCCTATGGAGTAAACTGTGGACTTTGGCTAATTATGATGTGCCAGTGTAGGTTCATCAATCATAACAAATGTACCAATCTTCTGGGGGGGCGTTGATAATGGAGGAGGCTGTGCATGTGCAGGGCAGGGAGTATATGGGAAATCTCTTAACCTTTTCCTTAACTGTGCTGTGATCCTTTACTTACTCTAAAAAAATAAGTCTTAAAAAATCAATCATTTTAAGTCTCATGATTTTGTGGAACAGGAATTTAGTTAAGGCACAGCACTGATGACTTATCTCTTAATGATAAGAGCACCAAACTGTTAGCCATCCTTAAACCACTGTAGTATGGATCTTGTGTTTCCCAGCAGACAGGACATCTCTGAGTGCATCTTTGTATTACTTCAGGGTGAATGTTAGTACAATTAACATTAGCTCTTGCAACAGAGTTCACAGTCTCAGTGGCTTAACATTACAAAGTTAATTTTTCATTTACATTAAATTCTAGTGCCGGTTATGAGCTTCTTGTGATTGTTCTTCTCCAAGCAGTGACTCATGTATTTGGGCTTCTTCAGTCTTGTAGTTAAGCCATCCAGAGCATAGTACGGTAGTAGGGTAGTAGAAAGCTAGAAGATTATTTGGCATATCTGGAGCATATCTGGATGTCACTTATATCATTTTACCCTCATTCCATTGGCCAAAATATAGCCATATTTCCTAGTTTCCTATTTTCCCAATGAATAGGAGACTGGAAAATATCAAGGAACACTCAAATATTTGAACTAGTTATTTCTGTTACAGACCTTTTCCTTCTTTCTATATAGTCATTGTGTCTAATATCAAGATCGTCTGAGTGATTTCTAATCTTTTCCATTAGCCTAATCAGTTTGTAAAAATTCATTCCTCCTCTTAATCCAGTGATTTATGAACAAAAAGTAGAACATGATATATGTCTCTTTTCACATCTCATACATACAAGTAATATATACTGATGGAGGACAGACAATTAACCCTCCCATATGGGAAAGTAAGTACGAGGAACACGCAAGAGTGAGCCCTTTTGTTTCCTTCTATCTTAGTGGTACCTGGCTCTGGTCTGAGTTCTTCCTTTGCTAGCACCCATTTTGGCCAAATCTGGAGAAGGAGTGGGAGTTCATGGCAGACAATGTTTTATGCACATCCAGTATTTTTCCTTCCCCAACCTTTAGCTGAATCATTTTTTCAAAAACCTCAGGTTCCTTTCAGTGGAGAACAGTATTTAGAAACCAAGATTTGGGCTCTAGTTCTGCTCCTTCTAATGAGGTTTATGATTTCATTTTTTAATACATTTTCCTATATAACAGAATAGGCTTCTGATTAACTTGTCTTCATTGAGTTCCATGTGTCAGTAACCAAAATTTTTTCAGAGACATATTTCTTAAATCTTTTTTTCTTCTTTATTGGCATTAAACCTCTCTGTGAACTTAATGGCGGCTTCCTTAAGACTATCTAGTTTAATGATGAAGTTAATATCTACAGTGTCATCTTTGCCCTGATGACACTATCCAAACAAGAAATTTTATTAGGATATTTATTCAAATGTGATTTATATCATTTCTAGAAGCAGTAAGATCTTACAAATCTGATTACTCAGAGTGATCAGATTTGTTTTACTTTAACTGCATTTTAGTAAACATGAAGAAAACCTCATAGGACATAAGAATATATAGCTTTGTATAATTTTGAAAATTGACCATGTCTGTGTAACCACTAACCACAACAAGAAATGGAACATTATCAGCTCCTCCGAAATCCTTCCTCATGCCCTCTTCTGGGTATTATCACACTTTGACCCCCAAAAGTAATCATTGTGCTGACTTGTAAGGTTGTATAATTAATATTGCTGAATTTTGAACGTTACTCGAATGGAATCCAACCAGATTTTCTCTAGGATCTGGCTTCCTTGATTCAAAATTATGTTTGTGAAATTTAGCTATACTCTTTACAAATAGTAGTTATGTAATAGGTATTATGCTGTATAATATTCCATTTTGTGAATATTCCACAATGTATTTATACATTCTAATGTTGATGGACATTTGGGTAGTTTTTAGTTTTGGGCTATTATGAAGGCAGCTGCTGTGAACATTCGTATACATGTATTTTGGTGAACATATATATGTTCTGTTTGGTATATTCTTAGGAGTGAAAATGCTGAGTCATAAATATATGCATAATCAGTTTTGTAAAATATTGCCAATTTTCCAAGGTGGTTGTACTAAATTACACTCCTCTAGCAGGGTGCAGGAGTGTTATTTCCTTCCAGGCCCTGAATCTCTGTTTTCAATAATCTCTTTATTGTCTTCGATTTCTACTTGCACTCAAGACAATATTTCCTGGTCTTATTTGTTTTCTTCAATACCTTGCCAAATGGACCAAAACATATTACAACATTCTGTTATTTGATGTACTTTCCCTAGATCTACTATCTCAGAAAGTGCATGGCTTGTCTCTGCATTTAGAACAGACAGTGGGTTTTTCAAATGTTTGTCCACAGCTTACCACAGATGAACATTTTGTAGCTGCCGATATCAGTTGCCTCACTGCACACTGCCTGACCACTAAGTCAATGCAACATGTTTTAGTTTCTAAAGCAGCACACAACTTCAAGGGCTGATTCCAGTACTCAGCAGCGAGCCATCATTTGGTATTACAGTAAAGAAAATCTGAAATCATAGTAGGTTAACATAACAGAACTTTACTTTTTGTTCACATCATACACTGATTCAAAGCAGTTGGCTCTCTGTCTTGGAGCGATGTGGCCTCTGTAATCACCAAAACAAGGGAAGAGAAAACTCGAGGTTCACGTGAGATATTTTTTGGATTGTTTATAGTAGTGGCTTTCATCAGTTTCACCTAAACCCTATTTTTGAGTCCCCAGACCCACCAGTTTCAACCTAAGTGCATGCTGAGAGGTTGAGGAACCTACGGATATTTGGTAGCAATAACGATCTGCACAAGGCAGCGCATCAAAGCTTTGTGAGCATGAGTCGAATGAGTGGACATGAAAGCAAAAATGAATCTTCTGTGTTATACCTCAGTACAGGTGTGAGATATGAGAGAGAAGTAATTTCTCAAATCACTCGCTCATTACCTCCCACTTCTAATTTTATATACATATACATTATATAGAGAGATATTTATATATTTGCTATGTATTACATATCATATGTAATAGAGCATACATCTCAATATCGAGTAGTCAACGATGTAAGTATCTAAACTTCGAATGATGACATCATGTTGACTTTATTGTTTTTCCACAGAAGCAGCCATTAATTATGATTCTCATAGGCAAATAAATGAAATCAAGAAATGTTCTAGCCACTTAAATTGCTCCTAAATTTCACTAAGAGGAAATTAGTGTGAACTGATCTCAATTAATGAGATAGAGTCTTCTGAATACTTTTCTTCATGTGCTACCTCTAGGAATTAATTCCTACCTCCAACTCTCTACCTAATTGGCAGAGCCAGCCAAAGTTAATGGCTCTTTTGAGAGCACTTTTATAATTTATTAATCATGTTTTAATTACTATTTGTCAATGCTCACACAGTTTGTTTAAAATAACATTATAAATAGCTGCTCTTTATAATTCCTATTGGTTTTACTGGTGAAGTCTTCATTATCATTGCAGTTTCTTCAGTACAGCTATGTTTTAATTATTCGTTATTTTCACCTTCTAAGAATTATTCCCTACTATAATGTGCTAATGCTTTTCTCGATTTCCTATATTTTTAACCACTGTGCTGCTTACCCAATGGTTCATCAAAAAATGTTTGTTGAAATGAATGTAAACTAAGGGTTTTATGTGTCTTTGCCAGTTTGTATGATTTAAATTAAATTCAATTGCATATAACCAAGAGAAAAAAATTAATAGCGAACACACATTTTTGTTCTCTCTTCTAAGATTGTGGAGATAAGTAGTCCAGGGTTGCTTTGTCAGTACTATAGATTTGTTCAGGTCTTAGGCCATTTTCTTCTTTCTACCCCACTTTCCTTAAAGTGTGGCTCTTGATCATATGGTTTAGGATGGTTGGTAGAATGTCAGATGTCACATCTGCTTTACAGGCACCAATACGAAGATACAAAGGGGAAATAGACAAAGGATTCATGCAAACTCTCTTTTGAGCTTGTCCAGAAAAGGCCACACACATTCTACTTACATAGTTTTGGACAAAGCATATTTACAAGGTAACACTTAGTTCCAAGGGAGTTTGGAATATGTAGTATTATTTCAGAAGGTCAATGCTGGGGAAAATGTGAGGTTTTATAGCTGAGGGAAAAAGTTTTGTACATACGTAGGTCTAGGAAACCTTCAATCTTTGCCAAAACCAGAGGAGGAAAAGCTAGAATCCCTGAGAAGTTCAGAATAATAGTTCATGATCACTGGCTTAGAAGTCAGAATGGCCTAGGTTTGAAATCATGCGTGACTGTTTTTTAACTGTGTGAACTTGAATAATTAGCTCCTCCTTAAATTTCAGTTTGTATATATGTATAATTAGCATACAATTTCTCTAATATTTTTTCTTTTTTTGAGGTTTTAATAAGATTATGTAAGGCCTAAGTTCTAACCACTCAAATGAAATTTCTCAGTATCATTATTGTTTTCTTACTTTTACCAGCAATTGCTTTATTTAGTAGGTGAAAATGGACTTGTAGTAAGAAGACATGGTAAGATTCCACCAATCATACTGTCTTCCTGAGGATCAGTGTTCTGATCTGTAAAACAGGTCAATCAATAGTTTTTCTTATTGTTGTGCTGAGAATTAAATAGAATATCTTATATTAGATTTTCCTATACGAAATACAGACTTAGTAAATATTGATTTATTTTTTGTCCTCATTTGAAATCATATATATTTTACTCTTCTGTGTAAATGGATTAAAATATATGTATCGAACCCTCAAAGCCCACAAATAGATTTATTGAATCCCCCAAGTCTAGAAATATATTTATTGAATCCCCCAAACCCAGAATATGCTAAAACTTCAGTGGTGGCTGCTTACCTGACTGGTGTGCAGATATTTAGAGTGGATTAGGTCTATCAAAATTTACTGTTCTATTAGGGTTTTCCTCTGAAATTCAGTAGCACGAGTTTTAGAATAGAGTATGTGAGTTACTTCTTACCTTGCCTTTGAAATAAATTATGATTAGAGATCAAGAAATGACCTTTACTGCACTAAGTTAATATAAATGTGCAAAAAATAAGAGGAGAAAAATGCCTGAGATGGCACCTACTAGGGGCTCAATAAATATTTGATGAGTAATTAATTAATGATAAGATAGATAAATGAATATATTTATGTCCTCTTCATAGCTTCATCCCTTGAGTCTTTTCTACCTAGGAATCTTCAAGAACTGATGATTTGGCCTCTGCATGGTTGCAGTTATGTTTCTTGTGTTTATTAGATTCTAAGTCATACTGGCAGCTCTCTTCTTTACTGTTAGGTTTGGTGAATGTTACAGATTCCACTAAATGAACCATAGCAAATATACAATGAATCTTTGCCAAGGGGATGGTATAAATTGGGACAATTACTTCTTAGTAGCATCAGTTTTTCAATAAAAACCACATAGCATTGGTGAACTGCAATAAAAAAAAAAAAAAGGCTTGTTTTCCTGAAGACTGTCAAAGTAACTTCATAATCATTGGATTGTTGATTAAATTGACGAGAAATCTGTATCCTTTCTTTCAGTTTGGTGGTTTATTAATGACTTTAAATTCTTCTCGATATTAAGCAGATAAATTAACTTCTCTGGTTCTAGTTTCTCATCTGTAAATGAGAGGAACACAAGTATATTATGTGAAGTTCCTTTCTTCTCTAACATTCTGTGATTCTAACAATATGTTTGGGCAACTCCATAGTAGCCCTAAAATCTAATCTTCCACTCACTGCAGGAATCCCTCTCCTTTTTTTTTTTTTTTTTAAGTGTTTGCCTGAGGGTCATGCAGTTTCAGCTTGAAAACTCTCCTATTATAGAATACCTTTTGGGTTGGACAACTCCACTGTCAGCTTCTAATTATGAGACAGTTCCTCATTTTGAGACACAGCCTCCTCCTAGGTACTTTCTACCCATTTGTTAAGTTTTGCTTCGTTGGGGAAAAGTATAATATCTCTTTGCTCTGCCAGGCTATCAATTATCCATACCTGTCACGTCTACCCTAGCTTCTCATAAACTTACATGACAAGATTTCTTGTCCTCTAAGGTTTAATAGTCTCTTCTAAATCTAGGATTAATGAGCTTCAATAGATTTGCCATAAATCTGTGCCCCCCTCCCCAAACAAACGAAAACTACTAAAAACATGGCTCAATGGCATGGGCGGCAAAGATAGATTATTTACATATTTCGTCCTTTTATTTTGCCGAGAGAATATATTGAAGGTAGAAAACTAGCTCTTGATTTCACATTATAAAACATTAGTTGTGAACTTTCCCAAGTCACTTAGCCTAAGAATGCATTCCCAAATGTAAGGTCATTGTTATCATCTTCATCATTATCATCACCATCATACATCACACATGTATCTGTTATTATGATACAGTGATTTGAAATTTTAAACTTTTATATATGTGCAACTGTAAAGCTTTAATAATAATTTCTGTATTTGTGCATGACATCATTGCCATATAATTTTCTTTTAAAAACATATTTAAAAATAAAAAAATAAGAATTTTTCTTGATTTGATAATTTCTAAGAAGGAAGAGGGAGTGTTTAAACTATATATATACATATAAACACTGACACAATTCAAAGTTTTAATAAATATAATTATTTTATTTAGATATAATTGAGAATCACTTGTTATAAAACCCTAAGTTAACAAAGGTCCTAGAAACAGCAATGTTTATATTTGCTTTTAAAAATTATAATGATGACTACCTGAAGCCATTAAACTCTGGAATATACAATAAATGATTTTTTTTTTGCAAATTTAAAAGTTCAGACAATTATGCAGGTAGCATGTTAAATACACTGAAGGAAAGGGTTTACAAATTCTATGTGTGTGAATTCTTGTGAGATGTGTAGAATATAGTCCATATTTTGGGCATAAGGACCATTAAGAGGATTTTACACTACTTGGTTAACACCTGTCTGTTCTCTTGGCAGTTTACAGCTTAATGAGAGAATAAAAAAATATATTTCAAATTTATTCCTGGTTTCCTTAATAAAACTATAAATATAGCTGCCAGAGGAAAGAAATTTTATCCCTTGAATATCAAATGATCATAGAAAGTAATAGACAATGACATCAATACTGCAGTACCTATAGTAAATGCATTTACTGAGAATTCACAGTTGACTGCAAAATCCTGAGTGGAACATGTTTTATAATTTTATTCTTTGTGCAATATTTTTGCCTATAAAAACATTTAGATTAAAAAAGTCATGCTTCAATTTTTTTCTTATTGTACTGAAGCCATCATCAGTTGGTCTTTAAACAGATGACCAATTTGTATTAATGCCCCAAATGGACCATATATATAGTTTTGCTATTTAAAAGTTATGTATAGTACTACATTTAGAGTAATTTTGCTGTTTTGCAGTCTGGTCAGTATGAGAGTTTGCTGTATACTAAGAGCAACAATGAATCACTTTTCCAGGCAAAAATGAATCAGTTCTATGAAAAGGGCTAGAAAGAAACTTGGGACAGCAGCTGGTTCTTGAGTTTAGATAGTTAGGTTTCTCTTCAGAAAATGGGAACTCCATTATCATTTTAAGGCAATCAGCCCTCTTTAAGATATTGGCAACTGATATTTAGTACATTGTGAACCTACACTATTCATTTTTCTTCAGATGACATTGTCAAAGCAGTTATCTTCCAGCAAACCTCATTTTAGTACTTAACATCATTTCATCTCAGCTGCTGGCCGCAGAAAGCCTCTCTTTTCTTCTCCCAGGAGTCTACCAGCTGGCAGTGTATCTGGTTTGGAGATGTCTTCTGATGGTTCTATGGAGGTTTACCCATCCCGGTACTGCACAGTTTTTCTCTTGGGATGACTAGAGAAAATGTATGTTGTTATTCACCCATATTGATATATAGCATCTTGCCAGGTGGGACGGAGGTTTGAAAGTGGGTCTATATATTGAGATCCATGTACCATCTAGGAAGTACCAGTCTGATACAGTAGTAGAATAGCCTGTTAAAGCCACTGAAGCACTGAATCAGGGCAATATTCTGTGAAGAGTATCTTCAGGATGCAGTATACACACTGAATAGAGGCCTCTAGATGGTCTGTTTCCAAGAGCTGGACCCCTTACCATCAACCCAGCGACATGCTGGTGGTCTTTCTGCGTCTGTCCCATGTCTCTGGGCTCTTGCCAGCATCCACACTGCAAGTGTTCCATTGCACTGCAAGCTACTTACCCTCTTTGGTTCTTATCAGATAAGAAATTAACTTTCTACCTGAGTTTGTTGTGAGAATTAAAGTAGATGAAGTTTAAATGATACAAGACATAGGAGGCTGTTCAGTAAGTATTGGTTTTCATCTTTTATTTGAAATTATATTTAATAAAAAACATTTGGAAACATACTATCAAGACCATTTGATTTTATTTTACTTAAAATCTATTATTTTGTTTGTAACTTAGAAAAATTTAGGAGAAATTTGAATCACACTTTTGTCTTAGTTTATGCTTTATAATGAAATTTTGAGCAAAGCGTAAAATTTAGGAATTCAGGACTGATTTTTCTAGCTCTGCTGTAAAAAAAAAGGCTTTATAAAACTATTTTATAAAGGTAATTCTTTTCAAACTATTGAAGACCATAAATAATCTCTGAAAAAAATAGCATTTATATTTGACTGAAAAATGCTAAGATATTATACATATATTAGGCTCTAGATCAGCTTCTAGAAAAAGTAAATAAATATGTAACTAATAATAAGCAGATTTTTACTATTTTACTTTATACTGTCCTAGGTTGTAATCATTAAAAAAAAAAAAAACTTTCTATTTTTACTTGGGAAAAATCATTTGTGAAGGATAAATCAAAACAATATAGAGTAAAAGAGAAAGAGTGGATATTTAGCATTACTCCTAAATTGGCATCACCTTAAACAACCATTTCTTTCTGTTGAACACCAGTATCTGGTGGACATCAGGTTTCATTACATTTTCTTCAGTGAAATGTTTTCTTTGGGTTATCGTTACTTCCTCTACTACTCCCCCCATCTTTTCAGTTTAGCAAATAATACATTTATTAGATGCCTACAGTTGCAAAACACTAAAAGCTGCTATTTAAGATTATAAAGATGTATAGGGGATGAGCCCTACCTTGAAAGAATTTATAATTTAGACAGTAAGTCACATGAGCAAGTTGTGGCAGTATTGCTTTGGATGACTTAAACAGAGTTCATTAAAATGTTCACACCCTTTGAATACTTATCTTTTCAAATATGTAAAGATTCGTTTCAGTAGCACAGCCACATAGTGGGGGAAAAAATGCCTTTAAAAAAAATAGATTGGTAACTTTGGCTTTGCTTATAAGCATCTTTCTGTTGCTCTCTCATCACTTTCTTAGAATCATTTCCTAACCAGAACTTTGTTTGGAAAGGACCTCGTGTTTCCTGAGTCTTCATCAGGGTTTCCTGATTGTTTGTGAGTGGCTGAGTTGCAGTTTGGCCTTGGAATGAATTGCAGTCATTTTTTTCCTTCAACAAGTCAATAGTTTGATTTTAGATGTTGCTGGAATGATACACTTGGCAATATGTGGATTCAAGGGTGGGAGTGAGATGCAATAAAAAGGAACACAGGCCAAACTTTTCCCTTATTCTAGGCATTTAGTAGTATACACACATTATATTCTGTAAAGATATAGAGCAAGTTATGAACCTCGTTCTATTTTTAAAATTAGAGTGAATTTATGCAAAATGTATGTACAATAGAAAAAAAGTCTGAGAATACAAAACTCAAAAGAAGAATTAGGTATAAATTGTGTGTACTTGTGCGTGTATTTTAAGACTGTATTTTTTAAAGCAATTTTAGTTTTATTGCAAAATTGAGGAAAATTGCAATTATTTCCCATATACTCCTTGCCCCAATACATGCACAGCCTCCCCCACTATCAATATTCCCCACCAGAGTATTACATTTGTTACAATTAATGAACCTACGCTGAGACCTCCTAGTCACCCAAAGTCCACAGTCTACATTATGGTTCATACTTGGTGTTGTACATTCAGTAATCATATACCAGGATAGAGGCATTGACCCTCACACTCACCACAGGTGCCCTGTTGTGATCCATGGGGCTGAGTAAAAGAGAACATAATTTCTTGGGTGAATTAGTCCACTATGTTCTCAGAACAATGTAGTTTTGAGCAGGATGAGGTGCCATATTATTTTGAATATACTGATAAATTTTATTTTATCTGTCCAGGATTTTAATTGTCTTTGAATCCAACAGGCCTAAATCATAGATGTATTGCTCTTTAAGTAGGTACTTCAGGAATTTCTCAAACGTAGTGGGGTCTTTGATGATGGTCTAGAGCCTTAGCCATAGTTCTTTTCTCACCTTCTTATAGGACAATTCAGCCTGCTCAGAAGTAGAATAGTTGACCAAATCTTTAAATTTCTCTTTGACCTCTGTATACAGATTGTCCACATAGTCCTGGAAGAAGCGATGATGACCAGCTAACTTGTCATTACTTAGGTATTCCAGTGCTTTCAGGGTGAGGGGCTTCAGCTCTTGCTCAGTATAGGACAAATTCTAATATCGTCTTATATCCTTAGGAACCTTGAAAAGCTTCTTGCACTCAGCCATTGAGTCATGGCTAGATTTACATTCAAATCTTTCTGATCTGGTTTGCCCAAACTTTGTTTTATTTGCATTACCCTTGGAGAAGAATTCCCTCCCCTCAGGGTATTGAGTTAGAAGAAAGATTGATTGAATCATCTGCTTTTCTTTTACACCTGCTGTGACATCACCCAGTAAATACAAAAGCATCTGTAGAACCTTGCTTTCCTCATCGGTCGGGAACATAATGATAGCCTCAATTGCCTGGAGGTATGGATACTTGGTCAAATATTGGCAGATCTGTAGAAAGGTTTCCAAGAGTTTGTCCACCATTTAAACCTCAGGAAGTTTTCCAAAGCACTGCTTTAATCTGTCTTCCACATTAATAGCACACAGCTCCCTTGTAATCTATGACACTTTTATTTATCTGGCACAAAACCTGAATCTGGGACTTTACCACTTGCCCTTTATCAGTCCATGTGGTTGACACGTAGTTAACACCACTCCCAGATGCCAAGAGAGTATATGTGCCCCAGGTCTGGACAGTTGAAGCATTATAGATCCTTGACTTGAGTTTGTATCTCAGAAATTTCTGTGCCTTCATCTGGGACAATTTAAATCAATTAGTGTAAGTCCTGATACTTTAACAGAAACATTTAGGAATAAAAAGTACTTCCTCCTTGGGGATTATTTAAACAATTAAAGTGATAAAATGTATATAGAAAGTTGTCAATTTGGCCACCATTGGGGAAGAACTTGCCTTGAGTTAATTAATAGATCTACATTATCACATCATATCACAGCTGAAGAATAGAGAAAAACAGGGTCCTAACCATTCCTTTGAACTCTCTTTCCAATCATATTTGAAGCCATCGCTGCATAAGGACATTCTAGTAACATGAGTCAAAATAATGGACTCTAATTTAGGCCAGTTTGAATGCTCTTTTTTGTGATTTGCAGCTAAAAATATCCTAACCATTAGCTTGCTTGAATGTATAAGAATGAGATTTGGTTTCTCCCCTGTTAAGTTTCCTTCTTGCTCTAAACATACACACTTTCTATTTGCATAGTTGCATGTAGTACATAAAATATATGGGAAGCTACTAAGGTAGTTTGAGACATAATCTCATTTCCTGTGACCAGGTCATATTTTTCAAGGAGCTTAGATTTGAAGTAAGAAAGACACATCATCACACATGAAGCAGTTTGAAAAAATATTACTAGGAACCATATAAATAAACATATGAAATGAGTAGACAATATGGATATTAAACAAGGCAACATAGATTATAGGGTAAATAGTTTAAATACACACACATGCACACACACACGCATTTTAATTAAGATGTTATTTGCAACTAGCCTTTGAGGAATATCGTCACTCAAGCCAGTAGGTAGTTATTGTGCTCTACAAAATGTTTTTAAAAAGAACTCATTTTTATGTAAATGCACATTTTCTGCCCAAAAGCTGCTTGGAGTCTAGAGGGGAAAATAAGATATAGAAGCGTATTCAGTAGTGTGGCTTAATAGTTGTTACCTGTACATATTTGCATCACGTGGTTTTGAGCCAGATTTATTTGCCGTTTAATACTGGTCGCCAATTCAGTAGGTATGTGTTATACCAATTATTTAACCTTCCTCAGCTTGTACTTTTGTTTGTAAAATTGGCAATAATATTTAAGATAATATAATATGTGTAAAGTGCTGCTTTCTCTTATTAGTATTCAGGTTATTAGTATATAGTAAATATTAATATTCAGGTTGCTTTGCCTTATGTCTTAGAGTTATGTCTAAATTTTTTGATGAAACAGTTCTACACATTGGTGCAAGACAGCAGAAATCTTGAAGAACGGTTTTCAGAGAAGAGTTTCAGCTAAGACAAATGAACTTGATTTGCATATAGAATAATAAATGAGGAATTAACTCTAATAATATGAATACGACTAATATGGATATCAATTGAGTAGATAAATTGCAATAACTAAATTAATATAGGTTGATTAAAATTATAATTAATATATATGCATATATATTATCTAATGATAAATTCAGGTAAATAAGTTTAGACATGTTATATCAATATGTTACAATTCATGTATTCTTTTTCTTTATACACTTATTTTTTAATCTAAGGACCTGGCACTCAATCAAAGCCACAGACCATTTTGAGGGTTCTGGTGTCAATGATCCTGCTTGCAACATGAAAATAAGCCAAGAAATGGCATATTGTTTTCTCTAAAGTTATCGTTATCCACATGGGGCAGGGAGGGGCTGATTGTTGGAGTAAAGAGAGCATAGTCATATATTCTGATAAATATTGTCTAAAAAGGGATTGACTATTTTATAAGGCTTGTTTTAAAAAAAGGCTCTCATCTGTTTGTGTGTTTCTTATCCAACTTATCAAATAGCTCTTGGGTTTGGTAGAGAGCAGCAGCTCTGAGTGCTTTCCTTTAGTCTCTTAAAATGATAGTGTCCTCGGTTAGCCAAGTCATTATTACCTTGGGAGTGATAGGACAATGTTTCTTTAAATAACTTTTTAAGGAAATAGGATAATCTTGCTCAAAGTCTAAAGTAATATACCAAGGAAACATTTACATTTATTTTTATAAACTTATTTACATTTACATTAATTTCTTTAATAAGGATATTTATTCCAAGGAATCTCTTGGAGTTGCCTCATTGGGCATTTGTTGTTATGCTTAGAGTTTAGAGGTGTGGATTTGCTCAGGGAGGATCCAAACACAGTATAAAGGCTACTGCTTTCAATTAGCTATTTCCCAATTCACATACTTAATGAATTTTTTAAAAAATCAAACTCTGTTTTAAATGTTTTCCCAGTGTGAATAGGAATAGTTTTGTAAGGGGAGTCCCGATAATTGATAAATAAATTTGATTCAATAACGAAATCTTTTATAAAAGAACACCTGTATTTACATGGTGCTTGAAGAACTTTAGAGTTCCAATTTATTGTACATAGTAACACTCTGCTCCTTAATTTTTTCCTTTTCTCCTTAATTTTTTCATGGTATAAAATTGTTCCAAGTTATTGACTTAATAGTAAGTGTTCTAAATACTCCCAGTAACTATCTCATGAAGCATTTCAACATTTCTTCCTGTATTCAGATTTTCCAACTCCTTTACTCCCTATGTAGATAATTTATGTTCTTTAGTTAAGTGATCTTCCCTTCTTTATTTGTTCTGCCTTGTCTCTATCTGGGTAAATAAAATTATATTTAGATGGGAAGGGATCAGAGATGGGAAGGCAATGGAAAGTACTCAGACATTAGTAAATCATGTTATGATCAGATGTATTTTAATTAGTTTTAAAACAAAAATTTTAAAAAATGAGTGGGAATAATGTCAAGGAAGCTAAATAATTCCTAATACATTGGTATTTTATCTTTGATAAGATTTTCTGTACCATCAATATGAAATTCACTTATTTCAAAATGGAGATATTCTTGGTGGGCTATTTATTTATTTATTTATTTATTTATTTATTTATTTATTTTAAAAAATACTGTAAAGTGTCTACTGTGGTTTTGCTTTGAAAGTTCATGAATCAAACCTTAACGAATGTCAAAATTATAAGCATCTCTTTAAAGCCTCATAACTCTTTTAATATGTCTGTTACACTATATTTCAGTGATAATCAGTATCTATAACAAGAAACTCATCTCAATATCTCTGCCTGGGGCCAGGCACATCTCACCTCCACCACTGAATATTGTCATACTCAGTAAAAGGGCAGTCTTAGACAAAGTAGGGATATTTTTTTCTCCTTTTTGTGTCAATTTGAGTTTAATTTATTTGAAATTAGTATACTTTCTTAGTAAGGAACTTCAAAATGGCGATAATCCCAACATTGAAGGAAAATAGAGTCTGAAACATGACACTATTTATTACATGCTTTTATTTTTGAAGGTAGTCACCTCTAACTTTGTAGAAGTTAAAAAAAATAAAACAAACAATCCATTCTCAATAAGGAAAACTTGAAACATGTTCCAAATTCTAAAGGACAAATTAGGAGGGTTAAAGTATCAGAAGTAGAGTGTAATAGTTAAAGAATATGGGTTTTAGAGTCAACAATTAGTGTAGTTGGGATTATAACTTAAATAATAATAATAACAGTTTTTTATTGAGCAATTACCGTGGTACACACTGTGCTAAGTCCTTTATGTGTATCAAGTCATTTAATATGTCTATCAATCCTATGAATTTGCTATTGCTATTTTGACTATAAAATTGAAGACTGCATCTTAGACAGGTAAAGATAAGTTACCCATAATTATGTAATAAACGAATGGAAAAGAAAGAGTTTAAACACATTGTATAATTCCAAAGCCCATGCACTTATTTACTAGACTAAACTGCCACTTTAGTCTTGTGACTTACATATCGGCTGCAGAAAACAGAATGCTTCCAGTTCATTCAAGCAGAAGAGGAACTGTATAAAGTGTATTGGGAGGCTCACGTTGTCTCCAGGAGGGTCAGAGTCAGGCTTAGAAGCTACTCATTAAGAATGTACCAACCACTCTGTGGGAGTTGGTGCGAAGACTCACCTAGCCTCTTTTGGGAATAGACAGTGAAGGTCACCCCACTCACCTCTTTCTTTACTGCCACTGCTGCCCCAAGACCAGTGGATTCTCTGCATGCTGTTTCTTCATATTGTTCTGTTCTGATTAAGTCCCTAGTCGGGTGTTTGAGGGAGTTTAGCTTCAAGGGAGCCCAAGGGAAAAATAAGTTTAGGGAAAAGCTTTCCCACTTCTCCACAACAGCATTTCTTTCTCAGTCCCCTGAGGTCCTTTATATTTTGTGCTCAGAATGTCTGCTTTGCAGTAAAGCGGACCTTTGTATCCCCCAGTCAATTATGAAGTCTTTAGTCTGGGACTATGTCTAACCATCTTTGCCTCTCCCAGAGATCCTAGCATAGTACCTGATGCATAATCTATTTATTATTACTTCTTTCAGTGCGTAGAACCAAATACTCCTGTTGGAATGAGGACAAAATGGAGGCAGAACTACTGAAATAATTCTTGCCAAGGGGAATGGTGAGTCACATCTCTTCGTATCTGTTTCACACCTCTTTTACTCATGCAATACCAAATTATGCTAATTGGATAAAGACAGTTTACTCTACCTTCCTATTCACAGGCAGAACTCCTTTCTTTAGGTTTTTAGTTGAATATTTCCAATTATGTGGTTAGAAAAATGGGTACATTGTCTTTATTCATGACCATTGAAAGTAGTGATAGTAGGATCTCATTTGATACACTTTATTTTTAATTTAAAACTATAGACTATTGAGGTGATAGGCTAAAAATTATTTATTGTAATGTTTCTCATTTAGAAAATTGAAGAAAAAAAGAAAAAAAACTGAATCCAAGAGATTATAAAGTGTCTTTGCCTCCAGTTCTGAATGAAGCAGGGATATTGGAGGTTCCTATTACACTTGGTATTCATAGCGTGAAAGCATTTTCCGCTGCCTGTTACATTTATCTGGTTGGTAGTTTGTCACATATACTAGATTCAGAACTTTTTGAGGTCAGGGACTGTGATGTTTGTGACTGAGTGTCATCACTTAGGATGATTCTTGACTCATAGTAGGTGTCAGTAAACCAGTGTTAATTGTTGATGAAAACAACACCCTTTGTTTTGGGGGACTTAGGATGGATACCCATCACTTGTCCTTTTATTTTTAAATAATTCAAATCTCAAAGGTCACTAATTATAAGAGATGTTATCTTAAAGAAAAAAACATAGTCATAGACATTCTCAATCTGGAATGAAATTACTTAAGCTAAAAGACTTCTCCCAAATCTTCTAATATAACAGCTGGAAGACTGGTTACAGTCATGTAATGGTAAATATAAGGGTTATTCAAACCAGGTTAATTGTCCCAGTGGTGGTAAGAAATTTAGGATTCTGAATATGTTTTGAGTGTAAAGCTAATTGTATTTCCTGAGGAATTGATGAAGATTATGAAAAAAGGGAGGGGAGTAAAGGATAACCCTGAGATTTTTGGTCTGAGTAACTGGAGCAAGAAGGGATTCATCACTGAGCTAAAGAGGGAATACAATTTGAGAGGAAGATTGGGAGTTCAGCATCAAACCTGCTAAGTTTTTAATTTCTGTTAGAAAATTACTTAAGTAGAGATGTCTAGGAAGCTTTTGCATAATGAGTTGAGAGATTGAAAGAGAGATCTGGCCTGGAGATACGAATTTCAGAGCCTACAGCCCATATTCATCACTATGAGAATGGATAATATGTATAAGAACCAGCGTATGGATAGAGAACAGGGGAGGATGAGGAAATGATTCTCAGAGTACTCCAACATTAAGAGGTTGTAGAAAAGAGGAGAAACATGCAAAGGAATGATCTGCCAGTTAGGAAGAAAATGAGTGTGTCGTCCAGGAATATAAGCAAAGAAAGAGTTTCTAGGAGGACAAGAGATTAATTGTGTGAAATCCTACATATAGGTCATGTAATAGGAGGGCAGCATATTGATTATTTGACTTTATAATGTGGAGGTCTTTAATGACTTTCAAAAGAATAATTTTATTGCAGAGATAGGTCAAAATACTTTCTGGAGTGAATTTACAAGAGTGGCAGGAAGGGAAATAGAATCGATAAGAATAGGTAATTTATTATTATTATTTTTTTGCCTAATATAACATCCTTGTTTCTGCTGCCTTCTGCCTATAAAAATTTTTCATTTTTTAAATTATATTTGTTTTAGGTATACAGTACAATGGTTAGACATTTATAGAGTTTATGAAGTGGTCTCCCCGATTACTCGAGCACCCACTTGGGACTACACTCAGCCCTTACATTACTGCTGACTACATTTCCTGTGCTGTACTATACATCTCCATGACTGTTTTGTAACTACTAATTTGTACTTCTTCATCCCTTTGCCTTTTTCACTCAGCCCCTAACCTCCCTCCCTTCTGGTAATCACCAGTTTGTTTTCTGTATCTATGAATAGATAACTCTTTTGAAAAGTTTTCATCGGAAGATGGAGGTGTAATGGGTTAAGAGAATTTAGCTTTTTTTTTTAAAAGATAAAATAAGACAGACAGGGAATCACTGAGGATATAAGAGAGAAAGAGAATTATGACATTAGGAGAGGATTGCGTATAGTGTATAAGAGGAGACTGGATTTATACAAACTTGAAAATTGTTCATCTAGATTAAGAGGAGGAAGAGGAGGAAGACACTGATAGGGTTAGGACACGCTACCTCAAAATATGGCGCCTGGCATACTGAGAGCTTTAAGCTGAAGGAGTTTTACTACTATATGTGTTCTTTTTTTGCCAAAATGAATACGATGAAATAAAAGAGAGACATGGATTTGGATGGTTCCGGCAGATGAATAATTAAAATAATAGACAATGGAATGAAATTTATTAAAGTGGAGAACAAGGACATTAATATGGGTAATGTATGATTACTTAGTAAAAGTAGCCATTCAGAGACAGAATATGGTGTGGACGTGCACTGAGGAATTGTGACATTGAGTCAAAGGAATATAGAACAACGCAAACTTACTACAACTTTTAAATACTATGTTGGTCCAAAAGTAAAACATATAGTCGTGCAAGCATGCACACGTGAGTGTGTACACACACACACACACACACACACTCTCTCTCTCTCCCTCCCTCCTCGTAATGTTCTTTTATCATCTTTATCTTTTTCACTCTGTCTCAGATATTTTTTGGAAAATTGAAATTGTGTATAATCCTATTTACAGAGACTACCTCACATCTCTTTTTTTTAATGAGAAAGAATGATGAGACACTCCCACCATCACATCTAGATGAACCGTTTGAGTGGTGGAATGCAATTGCCAACAAAGAAAGTGTAAAATAAATATGTCTTTGCAAAAAAAAAAGAAGTCCAGAGAAATAAATGCTCAGTGCTGCAGTTGTTACATTTCTTTCATTTGTCATTTCAAGCTGTGTTATTTTGATGGCTTTTCAGCTGTGAGACTGTCTGTGCTGATGCAGAGATAATGAAATCCTGAAAGCTTCAAACAACGGAAATGTCTGTGACTGGTAATGGGCATCCTCCTTCAGTTTATTAATTCTAGCTGTGATGCTTGACTGTTTTTGTGCAGAGGTGCCACATGAGGTGAATATTGAATGGAAGATAAAGTATCTGATATCAGAAGCAACTGGATCACATGAAACCTGTATTACAAGATAGGCAGGTTGAGGAAATTCTTCCCCACCCCCTTGAAACACAGCTCTGTGATCATCAAGATAAAATGTTTCCAATATGAGTTCCTTTCCGTGGAGGTGTGTCAACCTGTGTTCATAGTGGCACTTAATAATGAAGTTACTGAATATGTGCCCAGACAGTGTTCTGAGCAAGATCCTAGAATATTCAAGGTATCAACGTGTGACTGAATATTTTCTCATACTGATCGAATAAATTCAAATAATTTTATGTACAGTAAAACTGAGAATGTTTGGACCTTACTCATTACTTTTTAAATTGATTGTCATTGGCAATTTTAATTATGTTAAAAATATAAAAAAGAAGAAAGAAATGACTTAGGGAACTGGAAAGAGCGTTACTCCCAAACTTTCAATAAAATAGCTGAACAAAGAGTCAGTTTACAATGTTTCTTGACATCTCAGAGAGCTGAAGGTGCAGGAAATATCACCTCACATCTGTTAGGATGGCTAATATCAAAAAGTCAAAAGATGACAAGTGTTGGTGAGAATATGAAGAAAAGGAAACCCTTGTACACTACTGGTAGGAATATAAATTGGCATGGCCATTATGGAAAACAGGATTGAAGTTCCTCATAATGTTAAAAACAAAACTACTACATGATGCAGTAATTTCACTCCTGAGTATATATTCAAAGGAAATAAAATCACCGTCTTGAAGAGCTATCTTCATTTCCATGTTCACTGCAGCATTATTTGCAATACTCAAGATATGAAAAAAGTTTAAGTGTCTATCAACAAATGGATAGATAAAATATAATATATATTATGTATGCACGATTACACACACACACACACACACACACACACACACACAATGGAGTATAATTCAGCCTAAAAAAGGAAATCCTGGCATTTGTAACAATGTGGATTAACTCGGAGGATGTTAGGCTAAGTGAAATAAGCCAGACACAGAAAGACAAATACTCCATGATCTCCCTTACATGTGAAATTTAAAGAAGTCAAATTCATAGTAACAGCAGAATAGTGGTTACCAGAGGTTGGGGGGTGGACAAAATGAAATATTAGTCAAAGAGTACAAACTTTCAGTCATAAGGTGAATAATGTACAACATAATGACTATAGTTAATAATAATGTGTACTTGAAATTTGCTAAGAGATCTCGAATATTCTTAGCACAAACCTACACAGACACACACACACACACACTCATACACACACACAACTAGATGAGGTGATGGGAATATTAATTAGCTTGATTGTGGTAGTAATTTCCCAGTCTATACATATAATCAAGACATCATGTTGCACACCTTAAATATATATATTTCTATTTGTCAAACATACTTAATAAAGTGTGAAAATAAACAAAATTTAAAATAAATATATACTAATAATAAAAAATTGAAATTAAAACAGGTATTTTCAATAGAACTAAACAATGAAATATTTAGCTCAAAATCTATTCAAATCTACCCAGAATTTTCATTTGTATATCAACAATTACAAAACACTGGTAAGATAAGTCAATGAAGACCTAAGTAAATGAAGCAATATACCACATCCTTGAATTAGACAACTCAGTGTTATTAAGAAGTCAGTCTCCCCTATTTGCTTCGTAAATTCAGTGCACTCCCAATAAAAATCCCAGCAAGACTTTTTGCAGATATTGACAAGTTTCTAAAATTTGCATGAAAAGGCAAAATAACTGTAATAGGCAAAACAATTTTGAGAAATAAAAATAAAGGGGATATGTTCATACTATGTCATATCAAAACTTACTATGAAGCTACAACAACCAAGTTGGTTTGGTATTTTCGATAATATAGGTGTGAAGATCAATGGAACATAATAAAGACCACAGATAATGATCTATTCATATAACAGTCTTGGGAGGAACGTAGTACCCAGCTAACACCAGTGAGTAATAAGTCTCTCCCTACCTACCGTTTTGCAAAGCGTGTGCGAATTAGTCTGGGTATGGTAGCCCTCTGTACCCCCTGAATGAGAAATCTCCTTTAAACTCTCCAAAACATTACTTTAACAAGAGTCCTGAGGTTTTCTAAATTACTCATATGCTGTTAGATACTCTCTGAAATGACTGATATATTTGATCACCACAATCTTTAGAGAGAAAGTATGGGAGATTTTTTGAGGGTTTTCAAGTCCTGTCGACATAATTCTTTTTGTGTGTGTGCAAGTCTTCTGCCCAGAATTAAAAAAAAAAAAAAAAACTACCTTAGGTTTATGAAATGGATATCTTAGCAACATTTATAACTAAGGTTTACTTTTTTTTTTTTTTGCTTTGTAAGTGTTACTCTTCCAGAGTTGTTTTCTAAAAATGAAAGGTGAGAGGAGGAACATATTTTATTTCCTGTTACTATGAAGAAGCTTAATATTCCCACTTTTCTTTTTTTTTCCTCTTCCCTAAAACATGTTTTTCCTTGCATGGATTTGGAATGTTTTGACTCTATTTTCAATACATCCAACATTCCCCATAAGTGTAACCTTTTCCACCGAAACTTCTTTGACTCCTTCAGTGGGCAGTTGTGCCTTTCTAATGATGCGTATTCTCTTCTTGCTGCTGTAGGTAATAATATACAAATCATGATTCCCATTGGGTTATGAACTCCTTAGTTGTAACTGTCCATATTCTGTTCAACATAACACCACATATGATGTCTCGAATGTTGTTACAGGTCAGATTGTTATTGAAAATAATGAAAGATGAACTAGATATAGGTTTCCTCTTGATATATATCCTTCAATAAAGAGGGTATAGCATTTGTTTTTATTTTGACAATAGACGCCACTGTCTTCCACCCTCTGCCCTATATCTATACTCTTTGTAGTGTGACCTTTCAGCTCCTCCCACCAAGAGGTAGACTGTATCATCTTACTCTTTGATTCTGAACAGAATTTGGGATATACTTTAAAAAAGTAAAATTCAGTGGAAGTGACAATTCCAGTTCCCGATCATCACAGGATTTGTGCCCTTCCACTTCCTTTCTCTTAGAACCCATTTACTGCCTTGGGAACAAAACCTAGCTAACCTGCTGGAGGAAGACATACTGTGTGCATCAGAGCAAAGCCAAACCAGCTGAGGTGATGCTGAGCTAGTTGCATGAAGGTAACCAGCCTAGATCGGCTAAGCCCAATCATGGTAACCAGATTTTCATGTGGAACAAATCATAAATATTGTTGTATGCTATTGGTGTTTTTTGTTATATAGCATTATTGTGATAATAGATGACATATAGACATTATTAATTTTAATAAATATATTTCATATTATACATATATTTTAAAATGTATGTATTTTATATTATTTGTACTATATTTTGTATTGTATATACTATTTCATATTATACATATTTATTAGTGGTTTTAATTTAATAGCTGACTTCCTTCTCAAACATTCTTATTATAATTTCCCAGTCAATAAATCAGTACCAAATACTAGAACTATAATCATACTTTAGTCAAAATATAATACAGATATTTATAAAAATTTCCACTCAAAAGTTTAAGTTTTAGCACTGAAGTTTGCATGTATTCCATTCAATTCTCAGAATCCTCTCTTTTTTTGTTCAGTTTTCTCCAGGGTCTTTGGCTAAGTTATACATCCCATGTGCTTCTAGCACACCATGGATTAAAAGATGATGATGACACAAATGTAAACTTCTTTACACAAAGGTCATACTAAAAGTCATCGTAATTGATTAGGTGGCATCTGCTGGCTCAGTGGTACAAGATTGCTTTCATTCACACCCTGCAGGTTTATGTCACCAGCTTTCCAAGCAAGGCACTTCATGGGCTGACCTCCTGTCTGAAAATTCATTTGAAATTCCTCACCTGACTACAGTCTGTCAAAAGCAGTCAGATAACCCTAGCCTAGTTTTAAAAAAGAGAAAAAAAAAAGTCCGACAGAGATGAGGACATAAGGAAATAGCTTCGAATAAACATTCAAAAAGTATTGCTCACTGTGCCACTTAGAAGGAACTACATTCAGTTGGAGAGCACTGAAGAGATGTACAATATTGAAAGTGATTTAATAAGGTAAACGACAGTTTGCCTTTTGTCCTGTTCTTATATGACTGTCAGGATTCAGATAGTGCTCTCTCACCTTGTTTTGTCAAGTATCCAGATGATTTAGTGAGATTAGATCATTATGACCCCAACCCTAGAACAATGAAAGAGTATTATTCACTACTCCATCAGTACAGAGCTGTTATATTTATAAAGTATGTGAACAGCCTTGAATATCAGAGGTTACAGAGGCTTAGGCATTGTTATAATTTTAAGAATAGCTGTCATTGGACTAACATTTTATAGTTCTCAAATTTTTCTAGTGCTATTATCTTTCTTGGTTCACACAGAAATCCGACGAGATAGGTGGTCAGGGAATAAGGTGAGGAACATAAGAAAATAAGGTTAAATTTGTGTTTTAATGACTCCCGCTCCAAATCTGAGTTCCTGAGCATTAGGGTCTGATCAGTGTGAGCTGCTCGACCCACCTTTGGTATTATAATCAGAATATATGAGTAAACAGACTGAAAGTAAAGGTTAAAAAATTAAATGCTAAAGAAAATACTAATAGTTTAAAAAATGTACTTTGTTTATTTAACTCATGAAGATATTGAGGACAAAAATATTAAATAATTTGGCCACAGTTAAATTAGTATGTTCATTTTATGTAGACTGGACTAAAAGGCCTTCTAATATATAGCGACTAAGATGTGGAATGTATCGTCATTTACTCCATTCGGTATTATCCCTTGACGCCTATATTCAATTAGAATTGTCAGAAATAAATTAGTTTGAATATTTGATACATCAAAATCTTCACCCTTGAAGAAGATAATCACACTGATCATGGTTCTATAACTAAGTATATCTACTAGAGGACATTGAATGCCACCAAACACCCGCCTTACTCTGATGTAATGTCCAACTGTCAGCATCATCCAGTTTATCTCTCTGTTTCCCTATCTGGAATTCATCTATATGTTGTTCCCATTCTAAATTTTCCATAGGTTGGTGTCTCAGCATACCTCTGAACGTTTGCTTATGTAATTTTTTTCATTCTTGTACTGCCCTTCAAGCCCTACACCCAACATAAAGCCACCCTCAGGCATGTCAGCTCCTGTCAGCACCTGTTCTCGGCACTTTGGTAGTACTTTCTCATACTTCCATGGCACCCAGGAATGTGCTGCCTGGAGTCATTTTTTATTTTGTACCTGATTCATGTTACATGTAGATTCTTGATAATAATAGTAATCATTATTACTAAACTCTCATTCAGTGAGTCTCTGACGTGTAATGAAAAAAGATATTTAACTACTACTATTGCTAAACACATTATGTAAATTATTCATTTAATCCCAGGAGGATTATATTATTTCCAATTTAAATTTGAGAAAGCAGAATATCAGAAAGATTAAATAACTTATCCAAGATCACACAGCTGATGGCCAAGTGTTGATATGAAAATTTTCTTTCATTTTAAAATTATCTTTCTAGTTATCTTATGGTACCACCTCAAATGTAGGGAGAGTGCTTTCTATTTTTTTGAGTCCTCACTGACTGGAATAGTAATTCATATAGAGTCAATACTCAATAGTTATAAATATTTTAAATAAGAATTTTGTTTATTCCATGGACGAAAAATAAAGTTCTGTTATGTTCAATATCTAATTTCTTCAACATCTGAGTATTTAAAAAGCAACATAATATGATAGAAAAAATGAATGAATAAATAGCTGTATAAGCATACCCAGAAATTTCTCAATTGGTAATCTATTCCAAGAAAGTAATACTGATTAAGGAAAAAAATAATTGTAGTGGAGAAAATAATGTTCATCCTACCCCTAATTAGTTTTAAAAGTTGAAAATATACCATTCAATAGAATAGGTTCTAAATTTCATTCACAAAATGAAGGAAATAACATGAAAAGTGGGATAATTCTGGTGCCTTTATCATTGTGAAGATATACATTTTTAAGAGTTACTAATAAAATTACTTAAAATAAAGCTTCCAAGTCTCTCACCGACTTCTAATACAACCATTCTGTCATATTCCCTAGTACCACTCATGTTTATGTATCGACTTTTAGGTCCAGCAATCACCAAACACCCTACTCCAGGGCTTTCCTGCTTTAGGTATGTGCATCAACAAGCAACTGACTCCTACTCTAAACATTCAAAGCTAAGCTGTGCTCTCCACTTATAATGCCATTTATTTGGCAGCATGCCATATATTATTTAATTGTTCCTTCCCAAAAACCCTGTACTGTGAAAGAGACACTTCTAATTTTCTTTTGGGCACACAGGAAATCTGCATTTATAAACCTCATATACAATTGGGTGGGACAACATAACAGTGTTTGGCCAATAGAAGATAGCCAAGGGATGATGTACGTTACTTCTTAAATGGTCTGCAAAACATCTTCTACAGTCTTCTGTGCTGTCTCTTCTCCACCTCTGGAGACTGAAAGCAAAGGACTCCAAGAGAGCATAGTTGCAAGAAGAAAGGAGGAAGTATCTCTGAATGGATCATTTAGAGGAGAGCCACCCAGGAGAGGTGTCCCATGACCTATCACTGAATCAAATTTTGTTTGAAAGGAAATGAACATCAGGGTTTATTTCTGCCATGTCATAGTCTAGCCTTTTATACCTAATGCATTATCATTATCCATGTGCTTCGTAGGAAGAAACTGAGGTGTAGAAATGTAAAGAACTTGTGCAATTGCATATAGAAGTGGTAAAGCTAGAATAAGAACAAAATCAGTCTGACATCAAAACTTGTGTTTGTTCCATTATGAAAATCAGTACTGTCACTTTAATTATAAAGTGACACTTTAACTATAAAATTATAATTATACATATTATGTATAATACTAGAACTTGGCAAAAATTAAAAGCTCAGTTATTAAGGGGATGGGAATATACTTTGTTATAACTAAAAAATGACATTGCAGGAAACTGTGGAAATCAGGTTTTAAAGAATATTTTATAAAAAACAATGTTTATAGGAAAAATGGAAAACACAAGTATATATTTATATGTGTGTGCATGTGTTCTGAGTCCAATTTTGATTATATATAATATAGAAAATAGCTTGAAATCAAATCTTTTATTGTTTACAGGGTTTTTCTTTAAACAATAGTAGTAAGGAACAATTTCACTTTTTCCCTTTATTCTATATTTTTCAAATTGCTTGTCATAATTATGTTACTCTTTAATGTCATATATATATGGCATTAAATATATATATATATTTAGATGGAAGACATAGACAAGCTATACCCCTTTTGACCTCAAGGCAATATCCGAATCACAGGTCCATTCATAATTCTGTGTGTTTCAGAAACACCTGAGTGCATGAATGGCAGGCCCTTTTGTTGTCCACACCAGCCATGTTTGCAGCTGGTGATATTTTCTATAAAGAATTTATAACTTTTCTTCTGTATTGAGACACCTTTCTAAATGGTTCATGATGTGTGTCATGAATAACATTTATTGCTGTGCCTTCACCGAACCAAAATGGATTGCTATTATTTTAATGTAGTCAACATGTACAATTTTTTTCCCCAAATGATTGTGACTCTTTCAGCATATGTATTATTCGGGTATTTTTAATTTTCAATACTGTCTTAAACATTATACAAGCCTTCTGCAAACTGTTGGGATGATTTAATTTCTACATAAAACATTGTGGGCAACTTTAGTGCTGACAGACTATCCCAGCCAAAAGCTCAACAGCAAATCAATCAAAACTAATCCATGGTTCATTAATCACTTAATATGCAGAACGAGCTTTCCCATTTCTACAGTCTACAGAAGATGGTTAAAACGAATATTCTGCTGTTTTCAATGCCTGATCCTTGAGACTGAAGAAAGATACAATATTTCTCCACAATCAGTTTTCAGGCAAAAGACAAAACAATAAATATATTATTTAGGAAGGATTTTCTGATTTCTCTTACACATGTTAATATTCTGGTAATCTAAGTTAATTTCTTTTTAATAATATGAAGCTAATCTTTGTTTTTATTATATTGTCATCAGAAATGTTTGCCATTAAAAACAGAGTCAGCAGATGTTAACCATGAAGATTAATCTTCAAAAGTTCTCTCTGGGTGACATGAGGGTGTTTATGAATTAAATTCAACCAGGACCAATTTTAGGATTTCTTAAAGGGCAATCTTTCATTCTTTGAGTGAAATGCTGCACATGCAGCTGAGAAATTAGAGGCCTGAACTAAAAGTACGGACCACCTTCTTCATCTTATTTCTATTAGAATTCTGTATCTATTAATTTATTCAGTTCCGTATGTGGCAGTTGGTACTTTCAGGAGAAATTATTTCTTTGAGTGATGTGTTTTGTTTTCAGGTTAATATATTTTGGGGGGTTACTATTCAAACCTATTATGCTCATCTCAGAGTTTTGGGAAAGTATCTGTTTCTGACTTTATTAATTGAATCAGAAATAAATAATGTAGAGGAGACATATCTTTTTCTCTACCCTTTTAGGGTCTTTGGCTGGGCCTGAGAATTAAATTAATATGACAGGAGGAAAGCATACACAATTATTTAATATGTCCTATGTGACATGGAGCCTTCATAAGGAAAGCAAGACCCCAAACTGTAGCAAAAATTAAAATCTTTTTACTTTTTTACTAGGTTGAGCAAAGAGAGACAACTGTGGAAAAAAGTAACTAAAATACATGAGGAGGCTAAAGGATAAACATTATTTTAGCAACATCTGTTTGTACACAATTCTCTTGGCCTCAACTCTCCATCTCTGGTATTAGAATGTTTCTTTCCTGTGGTTTAGGGAAGACAATTTTCAAATGGGAGTTTTATCTTCTGTCTTCTGGGAGAAAAGGGGAAGTCAGAATTCCCTTCTTGTACCTGCTGGTGTTTTTGTTTTTGTTTTTGTTTTTTGGTTTTTGTTTTTTGTGTTTTTTTTTAAATGCTTTTAGAACAAAATAATCCTTAGGTCAAAATGGGATATTTGGGAGTGGCATATTCTGCTTTGTGGCCCCATTGCTTGTTGCCTTTTTTCTCTCTTTTTCTCCCTTCGTATCTTTTCCAGGTTTGCCTTTATTCATAAACTTTTGTTTCTCAGTCAATTCCTTTTTGAGTCTTTAGAGCAGATTAGTTTCCTATCAGTTCAACAAACTCTTGTTTCTTTAATTAGAAGCCATACTTGTTTCAATTGGTAGAAAACTATTCTTAAAATGATAGAAAGCCATGGAACGCAAGTGTCTAGAGATCTGGGCTTTAGTTAGGAAAAAATGTGCTTGTGTCTTGCCTGTAACATGTTAGTGCAATATTAGATCTAGTGGTTATTTAACTTCTCTGAGTTTCAGCTTCATTATTTATAAACTGGGGATAATAATTATGCCCATGTTATGAAATTATTGAGATAAATAAAATAATGAATATAAAGTGCTTCTTTGCCACACATATGCTCTAACAGTCTACACAAACTAATTTTTTTATTGTTCATATGCTATGGCCATATGAATACTACATTTTCTTCTGAATACTACATTTTTGGACTATATAGCAGAACTGTTGTAAAATAGATTCATTTAAGTATTCAGACATTCCGTTTTCGACTTTGCATATATTCATTACCTTCCTTCAAATAAATATAATATATTAAAATAAATTAATGCTTAATCTGTACAATTTTGAGAATTCATAAGTGATAGTATGTAGAACTGTCATGACTGTGCATTGTAATTTGGTGACCTGATAATTAATAGAGATTTGGGGTTGATGAATTTCAAATCGACTGGATTTTGCTGCACCAATAATCCTACTAAATTCCGTTCTTGAGACCAGATACGCAGCCCAGAATATATTGTTTCAGACAAACCATGAAGAGGATTAAATTCAATTAAAAACTTTACCACATGGTATCGTAGGTGAATAAAAGAGCTTACCTGTCTTTTCTCTGTATTAATCTCTTAGGTTTCCAGAAAGGGATAAACCACGTTTTCCTTGCATTAGCAATAAACAAAGGATGTTACCGTGAACACAGATAATGCAGGAATATGTCACCAAATAGAGCCTTGTTAAAAAATAAACGTGGGAACTACTAATTAAAAATAGTTGAACAGAGTTTTGTTTTAACTTTAGACAATATCTTTAATTGATTCAATTGAATTGTAACTTGAATTATGAATTTATTATTCACCTTCTGTACATTTCCACTTTATAACTTCCAGGACTAGTGTCTGTGGAAAACACTGGATTATCTGGATATAGTCAATTTTGTACACAATTCAAAATACGTATTGAAGTCTTTGTATTTGTTTTCAGTACTGTGATTTCAGTGATGAGCAAGAAAGAAATGCTTTCTGCTCACAAAAACTTATAAACTAATGAGAGAGAAAGAGAGGCAATTAACATGTTTTACAACAAATGAACAAAATAAGTTTAAACAGTGCTGAATTCTGAGAAGTGAACGCAATTGTATAATGAAATCTAAAGTGACTGGAAGTGATGGGAGGCAGGCAGCCTTACATAAGTTGAGTAAAGAAGGCGATAATATTTGGGGCTGAACCTAAGTGGAGAAAGGAAACCTATCATGTTATGATCTATTTTAAAATTATTGCAGGAAATAAAATATAGTAAATTCAAAGGTCTTTATGCTATGGAAGTTTGTTATAAGCATATACAAGATAGCCAGAAAGCATAGGGATTTCTCTTGCCAATGATACAGCCACTCGGGGCCTATAGTAAAAAATTTATCTTTGAAATTCTTTCTCACTGATAGTCCCCTCATAAAATTATGCACCCTGAGAGCAATTTTTATAATCTTTGGTCATAGTTGACGATAAGTGTAATAAACACCTGGCCAAGATGGGCCAATGTAAAGCGTAGATGCTGCATTTTATTTGAATCGAAAGGCCAAGGAACTCTAGGGCTGTGTTGGCAGGCCTATGAGCCAAAAGGCCACGTATGCTCATGCAGCAGCATTTGCTGTCCAGATGGTAACGAGCAATTCTTCCAGTTTTTTTATGAAGCTTACTGGACACTTAAAACCTAAAGCACTGATACCCTGTTTTAATTAAGGATTTAAAAATTTTAATTATATTAAACAATCGAAACTAATGAAGAGATCTCAAACTACATATATAATAGGTATTGGCACAGACATCTAAAATAAAATGAATGGCAGCTGCCCTGAAAAAGAGAAATTCAACATCAAAAGATGTCTCCATCTTTTGTAAAACTACATAGAACTTTTCAACAAATCTGATGTCCTATAGGAGACATGTATGGGTCTCACAATCTTGATCAAAGCTTCTGACACTCAAAATTAGAGATCTAATGTTCCCAGCCGATCTTTGTCATATTCTCTTTATGCACATATTTTTTAAAAAATTTATTGTAGAAGAACATTAAATTTGAGATCTATCCTTTCAACAAAATTTCAAGGTCACGATTTATAATCATTGATTAAATGTGCAATCACCATTCCACTCTTAGACTCAAAATCATAGACTCAAAGAATGGAATGGTGCTTTCACATGAATTTTTTACTCTAATATTAAGAGTCACTATTTGGTAATATCTTAAGCCAAGGTACACAGAGATGACCTCTCTTATGCCCATCTAATCCTTATTTGCCTTTTGGCTCATGTACCCATCCCAGTGGCAATAGGTTTTGTTTAGCCCATCAGGGTCACATGGAAGAAGGCGAAGCATTTTAGAAAGAGGCCTGAGAAAACAGTGGGAGCTTGATTAGCCCTTGCGTCTCATAGTCACATCATTATTGTGTACTTCCATCTCATGCTTGGGAAATGTACTAGGTATCCGGACCATAAAAACCAAAGCTAATTTTCATTAACCATATAGCAGACTAAATGGTGCTTTTCTGATTTAGAGTATCTAAAAAACTAACTCAGTTCTTCACTTTGCCTAGTGTGTATAAGCCTTTATCCTATTCCTTATCTCTAAACTTCGAATAAGAACTTCATTTATTTTCTCAGAATATTTTGAAAAATAATTAACAGGATATAAAAATGTTTCTTTTTTTCTATTTAGATAAGTTCTTACATATTCAAACATAGAGGCATATCTCATTTTGCCAAATAGATACTTTCTGAACAGTTGCCTATAAATCAAATTCCTACATATTAAAATTGATTTTCTTATTGGCTTTTATTATAAACTCAGATATGCCTGGAGATGTACTCCTCTAGGGAATTAAAAATAAACTGGCCTTAAAATGACATTCAACACTGATGCAAAAAATATTAAGATGCAGACATTTAAAGACACAATATCATTTTTTTATTTTAATATATTTTAAATATATTTATTTTATATTTTTATATATTTACTTATATATATTTATATATTTATTTATATATATTTATATATTTTATATATATTTTTAACATATTTATTTTAAAATAATAACCCAAAGAAAATTTTTACTTAGAGCATGATTTCTGGTATTCCACATCTTAAAAGTTGGAAAGCAAAACAAGATAAACTACCTCAGAAAAATATAAAATAAGTAGTCCCTCTATTTTTTGTCAGCCTTCCTTTTCTTTATACTATCATCATAAAAGAAAATGGAACCTATTTGGTTCCAAAAACTCTATACAAATAGTAAAGTATGTTGAGCTGGAATAAATGGAGACTACGAAGGACTCAATTCAAAATACAGCAATAAGTGAACAACATAAGCACATTCAAGATAATCTGTAATTACTGTTAAATTGTGTATAACAACTTGTGTCTTGACAAGAGGGAGAAACTCACAATGCAAGTGCCAGTCACTTGCAAGTAGTTCTTTATTCTGGGTAAATTAAAGAGCTTCACTAGTATTCAGTTATCTTGTCATCGAAGACAGAGTTTTAGGGTAAGGGAAGGACAAAAGGTGGAGAAGGAAGAAGCAATAGTATTTATTAGATGTCTACATGAAGAACAGTGCTAGAGACTTTACATATGCCACTTTCGATAACTGTCACCACAGACCTGTTAGGGAGCTATAATTTTCCCATTTATTGTTGAGAAAACTAAAGCATCTAGATAAGACCAAATAGCGAGGATACAAATTCAGTATCATTAGACTGCTTATTATACGTTCTTTCCAAAATAGAGGCTTTAATGTAATACTTCCTACAGGCAAGGTGCCATGCTAAGTGTTAATCCAAAATTAGTTCCATATCTTAATATTGTGAGGAAACTAAGTCCAGGAAGGGCGACTAAACATGTCTATGGCCAGAAGGTGGGATAGCTATAAAATGTCTCTGACTGTGTAATCTTACGTTACAAACAATATTTCCTTCAATATCCACTTCATACAAAACTCATGGATTCTGTGACTCAAATTAAGTATGAGAATAACATTTAATGAAATTCATAGGAAAAGAGACAAAATAGATGCTTTATAATGAATTTATTAAAATATTATGTAAATGAATTTCTAGGTATTGAGATTTACATGACATATACTGCTATTATTAATTTGGGTCATAAGAAATAACTGTTTGATTTTATGCTCTCAGTAATTTGTTGCTTTCTTGGTTACACATCATTCTTTAAAAAAGCATTGTTTTTTCTCTAATAATCTTTTTACAGTTTTATTTCCATTATTCAAAAATAATTAGGGTAATCTATTTAAAATGTCTTACCACTAATGATAGTGGGTAGGCCATATGCTAGAGGCAGCTTTAAAGCACATATTTTGTTATTTATTTATTTAATTTTTTTTCCTGAATAAAATCCTCAAGCTATTTAACCTTTACTCCCGAAAGATATAACTCATTCTAGGTATAATCTGCTCTAATTATAATTTCAGAAGGCTCCTAAATTATTGTGTTTTTAAAAATCATCTTTTTATTTATTTTAAATTTCTATTTTTCAATTAGAGTGTACAGTCAATATTTTATATTAGTTTCAGATATACAGCATAATGGCTACACATGATCCTCCAGATTAGTTCAGAACCCACCTGGGACTATACACGGTTATTACAATATTATTGACTATATTCCCTACGCTGTACTTCATATCTCAGTAACTATTCTGTAACCACCAATTTGCACTTCTTAATTAATTTTCCTTTTTTACCCAACCCCCACTACCATCTGGCAATCACTAGTTTGTTTTCTGTATCTGTGAGTCTGTTTTAGTTTTGTTTTTTCATTTATTTTGTTCTTTATACTTCACATATAAGTGAAGTAATATGGCGTTTGTCTCTCTGTCTGGCTTATTTCACTTAGCATAATACGCTCTAGGTCTATCCATGTCATTGCAAATGGTAAGATTTCATTTTTTTATGGCCGAGTAATATTCCGTTGTATATATGTACCACCACTTCTTTATTCAATAGTTTATTGATGGGCGCTTAGGTTGCTTCTATGCATGGCTATTGTAAATAACACTGCAGTAAATGTAGGGGTGCATGTATCTTTTTGAATTAGTGTTTTGGTTTTCTTTGAATAAATACTTAGAAATATAATTCTGGGTCGTAAGTTAGTTCTATTTTTAATTTTTTGAAGAACCTCCAAACTGTTTTCCATAGTGGCTATACCAATTTGCAATCCCACCAACAGTGCACGAGGGTACCCTTTTCTCCACATCCTCACCAACATTTGTTTTTTGATTTATTGATGTTAGCAAAAGCACACATTTTCAATACTTCTATGTAGCAGATGAAAATAACCTACTCATTCTACCAGAAAAGAACAGACAAGGGCTGCAGATACTGTCTTCTCTATTGGAAAAGAAACATTAGATATAGAAAGTGTTAAGTAAGGACCAAAGAGAAATTAGCCTGTCTTCACTTGAAAGGTTGGCTTGGCTAACGGTCTTGTATCATGATTGTTAGACTACCTTAGTATACACGTTTTATTTCTGTCATGGAAAAATGGAATCATTGAGGAATTAAATTATATAGCATAAGCCCATGAGAAGACCAAAGTGATTTGCCAAAATAAAACAAAACAAAAAAACCGCCAGAGTAAAAAAAAAAATCTGAATATTATTTCTAAGTAAACTGGTCCTTTCTCAGACCTTGTATCTCAGAGGTTTTTTCCTAATCTGCCTTCCATTTCTGTCTTCCTTTTAGGGGAGAAACATACACTGTAGTCATTATATACTTTAGAAATCTTGAGAAATAGGTTATTTGACATTATTTTAGACTTATTCTCATTCTCACAAAATATTTATTAGAAAATGGGAAATGTAAGATTTAAATTTTATATTATTTAAAAATAATGAAATTTTAAAATAGTTGAGGCACCTTAATGATAAAACCAAAAATGTATATGTGCCAAGAATAAACAGTTTGTTACATTGGCTGAAATGTCAGAGAAAACACATTGGCCTTTATTTTTTGATAGTATGGCATGGTAGGGAAACTAGAAGCTAATATTCTGAGTAATTAAGAAAGTAATAAAAATGCATCCCTGAACTGGCATGAAATTAGGAATCAAAGAAAAGATGAAACTAGCCGTTTTATGAGATAGCTAGTGCCAAAGATGACTTTACCATTGAAAGCTTCTTCTAAATCTTGAGATAAAGAATGTATGCCCTGAATTTAGGATTTGTAGATAAGAGACAAAATCTTAGATAGTCAATGTGGAGAATTTCAGTGCAATGTGAGGGATGAGACAGAAATGAGTCCTGCTGTGAAGAATGCAACACTAAAAGACTTTTTGTCTCAAAGTTGGCACTAGAGGAGATGGAAAAGATATATTTCCACTGAGAATTCATAACTACGGGAGTCCCATGCCTTTGCAATGAACTTCAAACTTCTATTTTCATAGAAACCTCAAAAGTATATTTTAATTTAAAACAATGCCAGGGTGGTGGAGCCTACAGGTAACTGGCAGAAGCAAACACAAATTTCTCTGAAAAATTTATTTTCAATAATAGTTCCCTACTTTCCTTTGTTTTTGGATTAATTAAATATTTGTTTTGGACCATTTTTTCCCCTATTACTCAGTTTTTAACTTTCTCTGTTATTTCAAATATTACTGTAGAGCTTTGCTAGATGCTTTGCTAGAGCTTTGCCACTAGCTAAATATCTGATTAAAATTAAATTTGTTAAAATTAAATAAAAGTAAAAATTGGCAAAAAGCAACAGTTCAAGTGTTCATTATGGCTCGGCAACAGCATTGAACAGTGCAAATATGTAACAATTGTATAATCACAAAATGTTGTATTGTGGAGCACAACCCTAGAAAATTGGACATGTATCATTGTCATATTAAGGTCCAATACAAATTATTTCTCTCTGAACTCCTCTGATAATGACAGAGCATTAGATATATTTAATTTAATTCATATTTTCTATATTTTGCATTGTCGTTTTCATACTTTTCAAATTCTATATGTACATTAACCTCATACGGCAATACTAGTATTATTTTATAGTTTACATATTCATTTATATTTATTTTTTCTCAAGATCTTTCCTTTTTGGCTTTGTTTATATCTAGAATCATTTTCCTTCTGCTTTTGGTTCTTTAACTATAGATCTCGTGATGATGAATAATCTGTTTCTGTTAGCCATTGAATTGAATGATCTAGTCACAGCATTAAAAATAACCTTTACAAGGTAAGCATTAAAAAAAGAAAGCAAGAGAAGCTGCATTAACACAAATCTAATGGCTCCCTGATTGAGCAAGGAGAAAAACAACAAATTAGCTTTGTCTTCTTCCCTTAAATTTAGTCAATAGGATAAACTTTGGCGATATTAAATTTTATTTTAAAATATAATTAAACAACTTTTTTTGGTTAAACAACTTATTTTTTAAAGCTTTTATCTAATTTCTAATATGTTAACAATTTTTGTTGTCTTGAGATGGCATTTTCTTTTGTGTTTTTGTTTTTTACTTGTTTTATTGCTATGTTTTGCACATTTCTAAGAAGATCTTTGAATAAATGTTGTCTTTTTTTAAATTTATTTTGTATTGTGTCAAATTTTCTTGGACTGGCTACTAACAAGAATAATCTTTGGAAAGGGCTTGGGGAGCCAGTATAGTTTCCTAAATTTCTTTATAATTTTTGTACTACTATTAATACAGTTAAGGGCTGTTTTTTTTATTTGTTTGTTTTGTTTTGTAATAATAATAACACCTCTCAGAAGGTATTTTTTTTGGATTTTCAGAATCTGGTGTAAGAGCACTTTTCTAGCAGCATTGATAGTCCCTGATTTCTATATCATCGTTTTACTCATCGGCTCAGCCTCTTTTTATCAAGGGTGACTGTCACTTTATAAAAATGAAAACTAATGTCTGAGATTTCTTACCTTTGCCTTCTTTATCTGCCTCTCACTGATTACATCTATTTTTATCACAGCCCGGTTTATAACAGTTTCCAATTAGGGGAATGATATTTGGAAAATGGCAGAAATTTTTACCCAATAACCAAAATCTATATTTTACTTTTTCTTTCTGGGCACAGAGCTACACTAAATTCTCCATGTACCTTTCCATTTATATGTGCTCGGCTGACTTATTTTCAGTCAGAGAAATGTTAATGGAAGTGATGGGCAACACTCCCAGACCTGACACAAAAGACATTCAGAACTACTCTCTATCACCTTTTCCCCTGCCAGCTGGATCCAACAGTGACATGAGGTCACCCTTAGAGGCCAGTGGCAGACGATGCCACAGACTCTGCCAACCTGGTTTTGCATGTGTTCCTTGAGGAGAACTGCTACGTAGACAGACATGCCTATTCGTGGCTGTCGTGAGCAAGAAGTAAACTTCTGTTGTGACTGTGCTGTTGCGGGGGTGGGGAGGGGGGTTATTAGTCGAAGTAGTGAGCCTGCCTAGCTGATACAGGGAGATGTTTCATTTTACAAACTTTATTCTACGTTGTAGAGAGCAAAATAAGAAGGTCATTTTGCAGATGGAAAGAGTGAATATCAGAATATGTAATCATTTGGTTCATGAATTTAAGTCACAAAGGAATTGCAGATTCTTCTCCAGATTCTTCCTTCAAACCAGAGTCTATTGTGATTTTTGTAAATGTATATGCGACTGTAAAAGGATTGAGTGGTACTTTCTTTTTCTTTAGAATAAAACACTTCCTTCCTAAAAATTTAACCCATTCCCCTCTGTGGGTGCGAGAGATCTAACTAGAACAGAATTCAAAGATAAGTAGAAGCGGTTCTTCTAACATATTTTTTTCTGGAAGAAAGCATTATATTTCAAGAATAGAGCCAAATATTAGACATAGGTAGACTTTTAATTTTTATTGACAGGAATATTTCTTAAAAACTTTACAAGTAGGTAATGTAAGTTTATCTCCCTGTTAGTTTTACAATAACCATTCTCTTTTAAATTACTTTTGGGGGCATTTCGAACAGTAATTTGACCCTCACCCACCCTCAAACCCTGGACACATGGGCTACAGCCCCAAGGGACTTTTTTGTTTTTATTTGTCTTTTCAGAGCCAAGTCCTCATCTTTCCCTTTTATCGGTCTGTCCAGTCTAATAGTATATATTATGCTTTTAAAAAAAAGATCTATTGAAATATTATTTTACGGAACGTATATGCAATTTATTCACTTAAAATGCAGTGGTTTTTAGAGTATTTCCAGAGTTGTACAATCATCACCGTAATTTTAGAACATTCTAAAGTTAGAACGTTTATGTAATGAGCCAAAGGAGTGGTATCGCCCATTAGCAGTCACTCATGATTCTTCCCTAACCTATGCTCCATCCTAGGCAATCACTAATTTACTTTCTGTCTCTAATATTTTGGGGGCATTTATGACTGACTTCTTTCACTTAGCATAACGGTTTTAAAGTTCATCCATGTTGTAGTATGCATCAATACTTCATTCCTTTTGATTACTAAATAATATTTCACTATATGGATTCCATTGCATGTACGTTTTATTTCTCTGTTCATCACATGATGGACATTTGGATTGTTCCAATTTTTTACTTTTATGCATAATGCTGCCATGAACATTGATGTACATATTCTTTATACGGACATATGTTTTTATTTATTTGGGATATATTCCTAGGAGTCAAATTTCTGAGTCACATGGTAACTTTACATGTAAAGTTAACTTCATGTGTAACATTTTGAGGAACTGCCAAATTGTTTTTCAAAGTGGATGCATCATTTTACAATCTTAGCAGTGATGTGTGAAGATACCAGTTTCTCCATAACCTCATGCATATGAAGCTCTTGAGTGCTTGGCTTTCTGACATACTGAGGACATAGCAGTAAGTGGTTCTAATATTCATCAGAATTTACACCTTATCTTTTAGTGCCCTAGAATTTTCAAGATCCTTTCGTTTTAATAAACCGCCATAGCAAAGAAAAAAAGGCAAGAAATAAAATAAGTTTGTATAATTGGCAGTTTGCCCAAGCAAAGAGTAGTAAGTGGGACACATGTTTTCTGACTGCTATCCCAGGCCTCTTTCATTCATTCTATAATATGAGGAGTTTGCGTATGCCTTTTTTATTTCTTAGTTATTATTTTTTATTATTTTATTCTTATATTTTAATAATTATGGATTCAAATATTCCACTTATGTTATTTAATCTACTATTGACTCTCAAGGACAATTATTTCAGGACAACAAGTCAGATGGGAGGGAAAGGAAAACTGTTTTTCACCTCTCCAAGGACACAAGCTTATGTGTGTATCCACCTCAATTAAAGGTCTTCACTGTGTTACCTTAATGGCATTGTTACTTATAATTTCATCTATATAATGTATAATTGAAATACCTAACTATTTTGACACTTTACCTTCTCTTTCTTTTCTTCTCTTTTTAACTAACACTCTTCTCATACAAAGTGCTGTTGAAAGAGGTATTAAAGCCAAGGTGAAGAAAATACCTGATTACATATTGTACTATAGAGAGTGATTATTAGCTCTTTTGGGGAAAATGCTTTGCTTTTTATTTGGGGAAATTGCTTTACAAAATAGACCAGCATTTTTGTATCTTAATAGTTTATTTCTTCCCCAGGTGGTCATTTGCTTTTGGTAGACCAATGGTTCCCAAACTTTAGAATCACCTGGGGAGATATTACAAATATCTTTGCTCAGGCACCATCCCCAGAGACACTGTATAAATTGGACTTGGGTGGGTTTTAGGAGTGGAAATTTAGAAAAAATTTCTCTAGGCGATTCTAAGTTGAATGCAGGTATAAGAATCACTGGTTTAAACTTCTGCATATGGGAATTAGATAACAGAGGTTTCTAGTAAATACCTTTCTGATGATATGCCAATTACTAATGTAAATATCTTTTAAAATATTTTTATTACAAAACTAGTCCCAATACTAAGAAGTTAAATGGTTGATTAGTTTCATAATTGTTTTTCTTTTAAAAATTATTTTGTTATAAAACTCATATTTAATAGGAGAATGGAATTTTGTGCTTCATCATTTGTTTTATATAATTAGATTGCTTAATATTATGGTCATTTGAACTTTTTGAAATCTACTTGATACCAGGTGGTCCTTCCATTTGACCCATTTCAAATCATTTCATGAGTGAGTTAATAAAAAATCATGCCGTCTTTTTCACTTAAATAACTCAGTACTTCTGAAGGTCTATGACTAGATTAGGATATTTACTAATAAAATGATAGCTTGTTATTTGAAGAAAAATAACCATAAAACTGGTTTAATGAGAGAAGTGGATTGGGATTATAATTCATAAAATTTTAATATTGTTAAAATGTACCTATTCCTACAACTGAATACTAACATAAATGTGTTCAAACCTAGATCAATATTTGTCAATTTAACCTACATGTATTAAGCAAAATATAAAATTAAAGAATAATATAATATGCTTAGAAATGGTTTGTACAGGAACTGTCATAAATAAGGACTCAATCAATGTGTGCTATTGTAATTCTCTCTTAATTTTCACACCTACTACTCTTTTTTTTCTGAAATTTATTTTCTCTAATTTATCCAAATCAATCTCCCTAAGGAAATTATATCCATATATTATGACAGACTTTGGTTTTGTGAATCTTTCAGAACTTACTCCCATGTATTATTATTTGAATCTTTGAACCTGGAAATGTGTGTTTGGGTAAATGTAGTGAAGTAATAGTATAAAGATTGAACTGGCCCTGCCTGTTGCTTGCAGTTTGGCCTCTTTCAAAGGACAGAGTCTGCATCTGTACATTTGGGAAATGGTATATATTCTTCCTGCATCATGGCACCAATGGTAGGAAAACATAAGGAAGTAAGTACATTATCATACTAAAGGAACAGATAATGCTTAATATAATAGAGCATTTCATCATGTGAGCAGGGGACTAATATACAGATGTGCCTTAAACACAATTTATAACACTTTTAACATATTTGCTAAAGTAGCTCTACTGCACAGTGTAAGGACAGAATTCTGTTCTAGGCTATTGTATGACACATTCTCTCAGGCCTAAGTGTGACAGGAAAGATCATTTTCAAGTGCATATTTAAAGTGAATCTTCTTGGCAAAAAAAGGAATTTTTATGTGGAAAAAAGTTTTTACCTACAGCGTATGTCATAAACCTGAAAAGTTTTCATATTAGATAGAGGCCAATGAATAAGAAAATAGAATCAAATCTAGAGAACATCAAATATTAGCTTTATGAAACAAATATTATAGGAAGAAATTAAGCTATATTAATTTTAGGGCAAAGCTAAATCCCAATGAACTTTATTTTTTTATTATTAATTATAAAGGCCAAATCCATTATTGGGTAATACAAATATTATTGAAACTATGTAACAGAAACTCATTTCTGCCTTTAAATATACCTGTGCTAATACGGTCTTTTCTCTAAGCTTTTTATTTTTCTTCTCCAAATCACAACACATTTAAACATTTTTCTTTCACATTTGAGAGTGATTCAGATCTATATCTTATTATCATCATGAACACTTTAATTTCGAGTGAACTTAATTTTGAATAAACTAAGAGTATGCGTCTTCTAATTCAGGCACAGGGACATATTCGACCCCATTTCTAGACATTCTACTCTTGTAGATCCTATCACAGGTCTCACTTTAGTCATCACTATCTTAGAGAACTTGGAGAAATTCTGCCTGGCCAGGTCAAATCCAGACCCTAACTGCGAAGTCACCACAGGCGTGTTTACTTTATATCTCATCCTACTTCTCATATAAATGAGTGAGATATTTTGGGGTGCACTTACAAATTACTCAACACTCAAAGCAGAGAAAGATTTTTAGCTGAAAACATAGTTGTGAGCTGAAATATAATGCTAGATTATTAAATCAAATGTTGCAATTTATTTGAAATTAACCATATAGATCCCAAGATTAGTAGATATGCGGAAACGTCTTCCATCCTTATTTTAGTTAATAATAATAAAAATAAGACATTTTTACTGGTGTTGTACAGTAGAAGACCTCTTATTCTACTCTATCTGGTATAGTAGCTTGTTGGATAATCATATAGTAACTAAAGCAAGGAATCATAAAAAAATAATATGTATGTACCTTAAATATTTTTACTTGAAACATCAAAATAGAATGAAATCAGTCTTCATTGAAAAAAGAAGACATGAATACTTTAAATATTTTAACTGAAAGCATATCATGATGAGTATAATCTGTCTTAATTGATCTCATACTTTACTCACCAATGTTCTACTAAGTCCTTCCTCTAAAACATGATGATATACTCATAATGTTGACTTTTCTAGCTAAGTAAGATACTCTGTACTATGCCCACGTGTTTCTGTTTCCACCAGGCAAGTTAATAATATTTTATATTGTACTTGTAATATTTTGTTGCATTCTATGTTATATTTTTATACTTCCATATCTATATTCACAAGTAAGATGGCTATGGTTTCATTTTCTCTGTTTTTTAAATTAGATTTTAGTATTATCAGGTTCTTGTTTGCTGTGTAGAATAAATTTGATGTCTCCACATCTTTTCAGACTAATCTAGAAAAACAAAAATGATATGATTGCTTAAGAGAAAAAATACTTATAAACTGTGTGTAATTATACAGATATAAGTAACCATCATTAAAAATAACATTTAATGTGAAAACAATCTAAACTTATTAGATATAGAATATAGTCTCATTATTGTCTCCATTCTAAGTTAAATAATCCTTCTCTTTTAATTATTTTCTTGTTTAATTAATTTATAACCTTATACTTCTAAGTTACCTTTATGTACTAATCCCTGATCAGCTCTCTTCAGATGTCTGTAATTATCTTTTACTTGTCTTTCTTTTCTGTGTTTGTGAAATTAGGAAGTTGATTGATTAAGAATCAAACATCATCATAGTCAATATATATGCTTATTTTTAACTCCACTACTTTTGTATTATGACCAGTCTTCTCAAATTTTAATACATAAACTATGGTTAGTCATAACTAGAATATTTTCCTCAAAAATCTTGGAAAAATACAGTAAAGGGAAAATTATAAAATTCATCCAATTATTTTCACTTTTTAACAAAGGCAGAATTGGTGTGCTGGAGCTGGGTCATACCAACTCATGAGGAAACCTTTACACATCTCTTCCTAACACCACAACTAGTAATATCTTGTTGATAACTTGAAACTGGCCATGGTGGGAGTATTTACATCATGAAAATGGCAAACACTGTAAGTCAGCAGTCCCCCTTGTCCTCTTTGAACTGCATTCCTCTGTGTCTGCATGTATTTTTATGTATCTGTGAGTTATGTAGTATTGTCCTACCTCTGTATGGTGTTACCAAATTAGATTATGTGATTTCTTACAAGAGCTCTATTTGGATTGGTTTAGAGATAAATAAAAGCTTATATTACTTGAATATTACTAAAATGTTTCACAATTTGGAGAATTAAACTTCTAATCTAAAAAAGTATTCCTTTAGAAACTAATTCAAATGTTTTAAGAATTCAACTTCGCATAATTTAGGAAAATCTTTGACAAACAAGATTGTTGGTTAAATTAGAGCAGCTGTCTTCTGACTTATTAATAAATGTCAAGTAAAAAAATAAACATATATTTTATTCCACATGGATATGTTCTTCCTAAACTTATGCAACTTTACTCTGAATAAGTTAACATTTAATCCACTGGATGTTTATGATTTGAAAAAACACAAAATTATGCTTAACTATATTAATGCATTATTCTAATAATTTTATTTCAACAATCATATTTTAATGTCAACTTGAAGATAGCTTCCAAGATCTTTAGATAACTTAGAATCCCATACTTAAGCTAAATTAAGTAAATTAATAGTCATTAGATACCTAGATCATTTCTAAGAGAGAATACTGAAATATTAAATAGTAAGCATAATTTGAAGTTTATGTACTTTTTGCCTCTTAGTTTTATATCTTACAGAGAGAAACTTTACATATATTTGGGTCTATTAATAAATGTGATCATTTTGCCACCTTGTGTAGTTGCACTATAAGGGATGTATATGGCTTTAAAAAGTTCTGAGATATATATTCATAAACTAAGCTAGTCAGCTACAAAATGCTGATGTATGACAGACAGTTCACAATCAGCCACTTCTTTGTTTTCTCTGTGAAATAAAAGTTACTGTGCTTAAAATTTACGATTAATACATGAGCGTAGGAGCAGTAATACAGAGCATGCAAAGTATGAAGGATGCATTAAGGAAAAAGAAAGTAGTATTATCCTAAAGTTAAATGACTGGTTGCTCCAGAATGACAAAGAAGACAGTGTAAAATAAAACCTGAATGCATTTAGAAAGCCTTAGAAAGTTTGGAGCAAAAGAATTTTATTTGTCTTTGCCAACTATGGCTATGGTTTGATGAGTCTGGCTTTAGTATAAAACTTTCTTCAAAACTAAATTTAGTTTTCTCTTTGTTAAAATGAAAAAAAAAAATTCTTGGGTATTTTTGGCCTGCTCTTAAATAGTGAAAGATTTTCTTTTGTCTTCTGAGTATCTGTCTACAAGGCAAAGGTTCCATGTCTTATCAGGACAATTTCAGATAGGAGAACAGTGTTTTCTCTCTCTTTAACTCTTGAAAGAGTTAAAATTGTTTATAATGTACCTCCTCCTATGTTTGCTTTTTAAATATTTTATTGCTACTGTAATAAAATGGGTAGCTAAGTATATTTTCTCAGTGACCTATGATTCTATTAAATCAAATGTTCAAACTTTCTGAAAACATTTGTAATTTTTCCATTCCAAAATTAAATTCTAAATGAGGAAAGAGCTCCTGGAAAATCACAAAGATTTATTCCTTATGAAAACAGACATGTTAAAATTATTACATTTACTTGGTATGTTACTACTGAGTTGAATTGGAAGCAGTGTGAAATCATTGAAAATAATAATTAGCCTTATTTCTAGGTAAAATTTATTGGCAAATGTTATTTATGTAAATATTTCAGAAATGCTGTGAAGTTTTTAGAGAACTGTTATTGCCCTTGTTGTCAATGACATCTTTTTGTTTATCAGAGTCCTGATAATGCTTTGTGTGAAAACAGACAGTAGTATAGTGTTATCCTAATTTCAGTTATTTTTTAAATGTTAACTTGATTGTAACTTTTCATCTTTAATTTGAATCTAATATACTCTAAGCCTGTGATTTTCGATTGGGGATTCGTATCACTTGCCTATAGAGTTTAATTAATATACAGATGTTTAGGACCTATTCCAGACTTACTGAATATTTTTACTTTATGATCTTGATATATTCTTGGTATATCCTAACTCTATGCTGAGTATATTCGTAATATATTACATCTCAAGTCAGACAAGAACCAAAGCCACATCCCATTCTCTGTTAGCAAATGAATTTCATTCAACTTCCCAGATTTCATGAGCACAAATACACTCTAACCATAGTCTGCATATATTCAGGATGGTTAGAAGCTTTCCCTTGGAAACAGGCTACTACCACTGCTATAGCTAAGATTCATCACTAAGATTCAATTCTGTTTTTTTTTTTTTTTCTCACAATAGAGGCATTCACTTCACTGGTAAAGTTATTCAGGATGTTCGACAAGTATTTCTGTTTTCACAAAAACTGTGATATCCTTACCACAATCAATTCTACAGAAAAATAGAATGAGCCAATAGTGCAGCTAAAAGCAGACTATCCGAATTCTCTAAGGAATTTCACCTGTGCTGGCCCAAAGTCTCTCCTTTAGCTGTGATTATAATTTGTTTCTCCTCTTCCAGTCTACATAGATCATCCTGTGTACAATATTAACACAAAGTCCTCTTGGACTTTTCCAAGATCTTTAGAAATTTCCAATTTCTAATTGGATATCTTTAAATGCTGCCAAGGTTTTATTAAATACACTCATACTTAACACAAACATGTCGATTATGCCTTTCCCCCCAAATCCCACCATAGCCCTTACACAGTCTTTGGATTGGAGACATAGTCTTCTGGAAAAGACTCCACAGGAAGACTAATCTAGAATCCAGCTGGAAGAGACCTCATGCTGTCTCTTAACACCAATACCTCTGCAAAACTACATAGACTACAGCTTCACGTTTATGTTTCACATTCAAAAACATGTAAGCCTAACTCTGAATGAAAGTCTGCTACCACAAGAAACTTTAAGGCTCTTGTGAGAGCTCCTGGAAGCAGACGACAACGTGAAACAGACTGCTTTTCCAAGACCCGTAAAACAAGCAGATGATATGAAGTAATCAGCTTCCACTCAGGAAACTGAGACAATATCCTCCAAGACTCCCCTACTTAATCTCTATCATAATTATTCTTTGTCATGTTTCTTCTTTGTGTCCAACCTCTATCACAAACTTTTTCTTATTATCCAGTTTCCTAAGATGATTATCCTCACTCTCCTCTAGCCTCTCTCTTCTTTACTTCCACACCAAAGGGGGAACAAACCCCACTCATTCAACGTTCTCAGACTATTCCTACCACTCTCAATCTCACTGATATGTCACCCGCCACCCCCCACCTGACCTACAGGAACAGCATTTAATTGCCATTCTTCTCAGCACATACCAGGGGGGGTTTCCTCTCGATGGTCCATATTGGTATATAAACTGTCTCCACATCTTCAACCCTAACCACTTGCCAGGGAATAACTAGACCTAAATCTTGACATAATGCTTCTCTCGAAATCTCCTAACTCCCTACCTCTTCTTCCCTTGGATCAGGTATTGAAAAAAACATAGAGATGCCTTTATTTCCAATGACCAGCATTTTCTCCTTCATCATTTCAGTCAGCCTTACAGCCTTTGTTCAGTTCTATGCAAAGACTCTGGCCTCCTGAGTTTAACCCCAAACATTATAAATAATACCTGCACACCCATCATTGCTGTTGCCCACTCAGATACTACCTCGTGTAGGGTCAGCAAGCTTGTACCTGTCTTTCCTACACCATTTTTTCCTGTGTCTTCGGAATACTTGGCAACATTCCCAAATATTCAGCCACCCTACCTATTTACCATGTGACCCCCTGGAGATTTAAATGATCACTCCAAAGGGAAGTGACAATAGGGCAACTGGGAGAAATCCCAGGGGGAAATCGTCAACTCTCTCTTTATGTCCGCTTTAAGAGCCATTATACCCATTATGAAAATTAAAAATGTGGTTCAAACAGAGGAGTTACCTGTTCTATTTGAGTCTTTTGACAATACCAGGAATAGCGAAACTTGCCTTCTTATTAATGACTTGAACTTGACTCATGAATGGATTTCTTATAATTCTTTATTAATAAGCTAATAGAAGCAAAGACCTCATTCAAATCAAATCTAATTACTCCATTTGCGTAGTACCCTGGGACAGTATTTACTGACAGAAGAAAGAGAACCCATTTTTCAAAGTTTTTTGACAAATAAGATCTCACAAGAAAATGACCCTCTGAGAACAGTTTTCATGTCATTTAGAATTAATTTCATTATTAATATTCAGTTTCCTAAATTAGAGCAGTTTGAATGTTAAGCTTATCTCTAAAGCTTCATTATTGTAATGGGATATTGCTTTTTCAGAAGTGAGATTAGGATGCTACTAAAAGCTTGTTGGTCCGAGATGGAAACTAGTCATGTAGCTCTTTCTTAAATTGTATTAAGGAAATATCCATTTCATAAAGAATAAAAAGTACTTCTTTATTTTTGTTTTTGTATGACAATTATATGTTAAATATATGTTTATAAATATGGCATAGAGAACATCTTTAACATATAATAAAACCTAGTCGGGAAGCAGCATTATATAGTTTTGAGGATTTAAGTTGGAAAACACTATGCTTAATCTGGTTTTTCTACTTTTTATAGGTTTTGAGAGTTTAATTGCTTATAGTTTAACAGCAGTGAGAGCATTTTGTTTTGGTGTTTTATATATGTTGCAAAACATTAACCCATTCAACCTTCAACATAGTTGTTTATAAAAGCTTTCAAGCAGAATTGAAGTACCTATAACATTTCAACTCCTTTTTCTCTATTATTTAGGGAATGGTACTTCAAGGAAAGGTAATTTTGTTGTAAAACACAACTGAGTGCTTGCAGTTAGCATCCATTTGTGAATTGAAACTGAGTCCTTAAAGATACTTTTGTCAACCATCCTTGTAAATCCTATACAACTATCAATCTGTGTTTTGCACACTGAGAACCTTGAAGCTTTGCAAGCATGTGTGGCTTCTCTTCCGCAGCACCATCTGTGACCTCTTTTTCATTATCACCTGATCTTTCTCATTCTCTCCCTGCCACACACCTCCACCCACACACTTCTCTAAATTTCTTTTCTCCCTTTATTGTCTTTCTACATTCTTTATCTTCTTTCTCTCTTTTTTTGTACTTTGATGCTCAAGATTCTATAGATATAATAAGATAAAATTTTCTTTTAGGCAAAGCACTCCAACTATTATTATGATCAATGGAGCAATGGGACATTAAAAAAATTAAAACTAAAGCAAAATAACTTATTTTTACCAGTCTTACCTTCAGAGTTTTACCCTCATATGACCACCTGCTCCAAAATCTATGTAGCAAGGGCAATACATTTGGAGACAATTTATCCATGAGCTTGTAGTCTTTTCAATTTATCAAAATCCAAGGGACAGCTACCCCTAGCCAAAGTCTATAATTGGTCCATGTGGGGGATGGGAAAAGTCCTGTATGTAACATATTTTTCCATTGAGACTATTTAAGATGTTGTTAGGGACCTAAGATAGCAGAGAGTCAGTAATTTGAACAGGAAAATTGAATGAATGGTGAACAATGATAAACGGGGGGAAAAGAGGATCCTGTGGATTCAGAGTAGTGACTGAAGAAGCAGATACTATTCCGAGGCTGAGGGCAAAGTAAATATGGAAGAAACTTAGAAAATTCAAAGAGAGCCCAGTCCCTGAAACTGATATCCAGACTTCTGAGTAGGTGAATGGTTCCCTCAGAAATGTGTCACCTTCTGGTAGAAGAGAAACCCACCTGAGAGCTCAGACTTGGACTCAGTGTCAGGGCGTGAACTGCAGCTGGAATACAGGAGCGAGTGACTGCTTAGTAGTGGAATGAAAAGGCTGAAGCTCAACGCTGAAGGCTTCCACCGTCAGCTTGAGGAGGAGGGACTACGGCCACAGGAAGGAGACACACACACACACACACACACACACACACACACACACACACACACACACACACACACACAGATACTACTGTGGGATGCTGTGCTGAAAAATCACACACACCCTGCACACCCTGGGAGAAGGAAGAAAAGTCTTTCCTCTTGTTCCTGCCCAGGCAACCTTCAACACACATTTTAACTGTCAAACAATAATATGTGTCCACCTAAGAAGAAGAAACTGTCCTTCATATTCGTGAAGTACTAACCCTCGCCCCCAAATAAAGACATACATGCTTCAATGTTATTGTACCCATTGCAGGTTATATTCTTTTCTATTGAAATTCATTCACATTCTCACCGAAGATTCCATTACGTAAAGATTAAATTATAAGTTTACCATCAAACAACCTATATAAAATAGCAAGAGAAAGGAGAAAACAAGAAAAATTAGTTAATAAATGCAAATAAATATATACATCAATGAGTAAAAAGAAAATATGCAAAACTGCTGCTATCACTTTTTGTAATTTATCACGAGACCATCATGATATCTATGACTTGCTTCTTCCACTACCCATTCCATATTTACGTTGCTGTCAGCCAGAACCTCAGGTGGTTGGAGTTCTTTATTTGGAAGGGTTACTAGCAAAAATTTTTATTGAAAGTCTCAGACCTTAATAGACTTGTCTTTTGTTGTTCTTGTTGTTTTTGTTTTTGTTTCTGTTGTTTTCCTTTAACCTCATACTGAACTTAAAGGTGAGAAGGGATGTCCCAGAGAACCATCTGGGTTCCAGATGGAGTCAGCCCTGCCCTCACTGTGTAGCAGAAAAGCATCTTCCCATAGGTAATCAGCATCTATTATCCCAGCCTGGAGAGCGCACTCTTTTCTTTGCCTGTTGCTTTCAGTGATTTTCTGAAGCCATAAAGTCTAAGCAGCTGCCCTGGGGGATATATAAACCCTATGGGAACCAAGAACTGTAAAACATCAGGGCTCAACGGTACATGGATGGGAAACAAACATTCTGCCAGGGAGCTATTAAGTGTAATAGGAAGAAGAGACATCACCACTTCCACCTCTTGATTCCTGGAGATGGGTGTTCCGTCAACAGGCATGACAGGCATGACAGTTTCTGACACAAAGCATGTTCTGCGTTTGTAAGACAGAATCCCAGCCATGCAGTGTTGTCTCCTAAGCGTTACCATAAATGAGTGTTCGGTAAGTTCTTTGGGGCTTTCTAACAGATCAGCCACTTTTGGGTGATGAGATATGTGATTTAGACCAGTTAATTAACTGGGTACTAGTTCATTGCCCAAATCATTACGAAATGATTCACTGTGAAATGAATTCATTGCTCAGAAGCAATGTTGTACAAAATAGCCATAATGGCGGTTAAGTCAGGTCAGCCTTGGTAAGGGGAAGTCGATTTCATTGAGTTTATACATAGCCTGTGTCCCTGCCATCACCCATGGGCCCAGTGCACAGACACTAGAGTGGCTGGGGAAAAAGACTGGCTGAAATCCACAAGGTATATCATTTTGTCCACCTACGATTTACAGCTTCCTATTATCCCAAGTATGTGCATTTTGCAAACATTAACATGAAGTGTGGTAACTTCACAGCTTACGCCCGCTTGAGAGGTCCATCTTTTTCCAGTTCCTTTGCACCAGGCTTCCACGCCTATTTCATCTATGCCTATGAACATTTAACCAAACCGTTAGCAACCACTCATAAGTCAGTGAATAACAATACTTCTGGCCATCTCTCCATTGAGACAAAGCAGACAACAAATGTCTAACTCAGTGGTTTTCCCATTGGAAGGATTTTCCTTCACCGCTGTTCTTCAGTGTCACCCTTAATTTGTGTTGTAATGTAGCAGCCACGCGTTTGTGGATGACACTAGAATGTCATACAGAATTATCAGTCAACCAAGCTCAGGTTTTTTCTTCTACATTTGGTCAACTGACAGAGGGGAACTTTCCATGAAACTACTATTGCCAGAAGCTCTATATTACTATTCTTATTTTTCACAGGTACTATATATAAATACATAGAATATCACTTGATTTCCTTTGTTTCTGAAGTATATAAAATTACTTCACATCACATTATATGTGCTTTCCTGTGATTTACTTTTTTCACTTAACATTATAAGATGATATACATTTGTTGATTGTAGTTTTGGTTCAACCATTTTTGCAGATATGCACTATGCCATCAGGTACCTGTGTGACAACTTAGTTGTCCGATTACCATCAACAAACACCTTGGTTGCTTCCATTTGTCTACTCTGAAAATCCTTGTATATATCTCTTGGTGTCTAAGATTATTTAACATTGTTGATGGGTGCCATTGTACGTGGGCTCTGATTTATCTATGTACTAAAAACGTACTTATATATTTTATACAAACATATATTTATACAGGTTAATGTATGCATGATGTATTGAGCAATTTAAAATATTAAATATATTCACTGCATGCTAAATCAATAAATAACCTCAATTTATGTTTGTATTTATAATAGAACTATTGTATTCCTATTGCCATATAATACATATATTTAAGAGACTGTTATATATTATTTTGCTGAAAACTTCTTCCCCCCAGAAACCACTCAACTTAATTAGATTTTAAATTTTAAAAAATCAAACAATAATTAAATGTAATATTATAACTACAAAATCAGTAAAATTTAGAAATCTGAAAATAACAAGTGTTGGTGAGAACATGAACGAAAGAAAACTCTTACACCTTGCTGGTGAGAGTATAAGCTGGTATCCTTACTTGGGAAAATAAATCAGCACTATAGTGTGAGGATAAATATTCACATACTTAAGTAAAGGTATGTATCCTACAACAAACAAGAATCTACGAACATTCGTCTACTGGAGCATATGTGCCAAGAATGAAATCACTGATTTAGAACTTCTACTTAATGCTTCACTGGGTAATGCTAAAGTGTTTTAGAGAGTAATTTTAACAACCTTCACTCTTAGCAGCGTTCAGTATCATCACTTATATTTGTATACTCACACATTAATTATTACAAATCTGTTATACTTTATATAACATAACTTTTATTTTATTTTATTATTTTTAATGCCTACAGCACCTGGTCTTCCTAGGTGGTCTCCCATCCAAATTCTAACCAGCCCAGACCCTGCTTAGCTTCCAAGATCAGATGAGATAACTTTTTATGTATACATAAATTATAATTTGACATAATGTGTTTTCACTGAATTTTCCTGACTCTTAGGTTGTACATTGTTTTATATATTTGTGGTTCATTATTGTTTCCTATTGTTTGAAATGACTATTCATTTCTTTTGCCCTTTTAAAAATCTTTTTCTTATTGATTTGGAGAAATTGTATATTTTGGCAGTTTATTCCTTATTAGTTATATGTCATATATAATTCCATTGTGCTTGTCTTTCTGCTTTTGTTTAAATGCCTTTTTATAACCTTTTGATCGTCCTTAATTTTAATGTACTCATATTGATCTGTTTTTCTCTATGGATTATATTTTTGTGTCTGGTTAAATAAATTATTACCTTCACTTAGTTTTTTTAAATTTCTGTATATTATCTTCTAAAAGAGAACAGTTTTGCATGTAAACTTTAGCATTTTATCTACCTATCCTACTCGTAAGAACAAGTCAATGCCCACTAAATTTTATGATTTTTTAAAAAAATTTAGAGTTGATAAATCAGTTTCTTCTTTTCTCTCTTTCTTTTAACTTTCCTAACTTCTGTTATTTAGTTCCCTGCAATCATTTCATATATTCGTATACATACACAAACCTAAATCTAGAATTTCTCTATTCTTTTTACAATCGAGTTACCTAATAGTTTGCCAGTTTATATTCATTTTTTCAAATAATCAGCTTTTTGATAAATATGTATTTTTCTTAGTTATTATCTAATTCTTTCATTTTTATTAAATATTTTCTTCAGTTTTTCATCCTCTTTATATTGTTTCTCAAGGTTTTTATTTCAATTTTTGATTCGTTTTTCCTTTCACTGATTTGTATATTTATCGCCGTGAATTTTCTTCTGAGCACTTCATCTATCACCTAAAAATTTTCTTGGGCCAGTTTCCTTATTCTTATATTCCAGGACATCCACAATTGCCTTTTTTAAAAATTGTTTTTATTAAAGTATAGTTGACAATTCCCTTTTATATTTTCCCTTGGACTCAAAAGTTGTTTAATAAGAAATAAATCTAATCTTCCAAATAGAAATTCCTTAATTGTTTAATAGTTTATTGCATCATGTTTAGAGACTACCGAATGTTAGTATTTCTACTCTCAAAGATTAATTATCTTTACTTTTCTGGCCCAATATATCTCCCTGGTATTTGGCAAATATTCCATGTGTCTTTGAAAAGAAAGTGTTTTCTCTATTATTATGTGTACAGTATATAATAGATATATCAGGGTTTGAGGATGTGGGGGTGTGTGTGCATATATTTATTACATTTACCTTATCGATTATGTTGGTTAGGTTTCTATGTCATGCTTTTTGATCTACCTGAATCATTGAGGACTAATACTTATTATTGGTGTGTGTCTTTGTGTTTCTGTTATCGTCTGTAGTTTCTGCTGCATGCAATTTTCAGCGGAGCTGTTTCAAAAATCTATTTTGCCACTGTGCTCCTGGCTAGAGATATTTTTATATTGATTTTTGTATTTGTTAAGATGGAGTATACATTTAGAAAACATTTTTCTATATTTATAAGCACATATTTTAAGCTCCACTTGAAAGTTTCTTCCTTTTTACAGTGATTTGAAATACCTTCTCTCATGTTAAAGTCCATATGTGTACGGGTAAGCTTTAGGCTCTCTTTTTATTTAATTGTTCTATTTATCTGGCCTTCTGCCAAAACCCACAGTATTAAATCCCATAGCTTTATAACAATTTCTTTGTTAGCCTATTATAAATATCCTTTCTCTGTGGCTTATAGTTTTACTTTTTCTACAGTAACATTTTATGAGATTTCAGTAGTGCCTATTTCTCTACCTCTTGAATCTGGATAAGCTTTGTCTTGTTTTGGCTGAAATAATATGGTGGAAGCAACATTGTGCTAATTCTGAGTCTGTGTCTCAAGAAGGCCTATCTATTCTGAGAATGCTGCCATTGAAATGTGAACATACCCATGCACACCTGCTGGATGATGAGATACAAGCCTCAGTCAATATCATTACCCTAGCCAAAGTCAGCCAACTATTCAGTGGTCCATCAGTTTACCCCCAGATATATGAGTAAGCTAGACTCAGATCAACTGAGCCTGGCTAGATCAGCTAAACTTCCTAGTTGACATATAGACTCATGATTAAAAATAAATATTTGTTGTTTTAAGCCACTAAGTATTAAGGTTGGTTTAATTTAGCAATGGATTGCTGATATGTTAAAAATGGATATGGTAATATTTATCAGTATTTTGTTGTGTGCCTTGCATAGTTTATTTACTTTGAAAAAGTACTATCTAAATAAAATGTCATAAAATATTCTTTCATGTTTTATAAAAGTTTTGACCCATGCCTTTCTCAATTATGGTTTAAAAAAACAAATTGATTTTTTGTGGAAGATGTAAGGTAGGGCATCAATTTAATTTTTTTTCTAATATGGGTAGTTAATTGTCTCAGCAAAATTTATTGATGATTTCTTCACTTATGTATAATGCTACCTCTTTATATTTGTTAAATCTCTATATAAGTTTTGGGCTCTTTTGGCCACTCCATTATGTTCTAGTTATCCTTTATTTTCCTATCCCTATGCTAGTAACACCACCTACCACCACCCCACTGTTCTTCTGCCTGAGTATATTGCCTATTTTGAGTAATTTTAATTTATACATAAAATATAACATTAGTTAATCAAATTTCTCAGAAAATCTTGTTGTCAATTTGATTGGAATTACATTGACTATGAAGATGCTGACATTGTTCCCATTACTTTTTAGCATCTAAAATACAATACATGTTTGATATTTGTTTCCTGGTGAATTTTGAAAATCATTCATATATGTGTATGTGTTTTTGTGTATGTATGTATATGTAAAACATATGCTTAAATTATATTCCAAATCATTTTTTTCATTTATCATTCATTTTACTAATTCTAACTTTTCTTTCAAAATACAATTTGTCACATATTCCAAGAAACATTTTTAGTCATCTACTTTATTATTTATATATTCTCTACTTAATGTTCTTAATACTAGCCATTTTATTATCATACTTATTCTCCATTTCAACTTGCCTGTGATCTGCATTTTACAGAATCACATTTCAAAGGATAAATTAACAATTGGCTTCCAAGTAGGCCCAACCAAGAGAAGAGAAAGAAGCGGGATGTATTTCTCTTACTCGGCCTCACCCAGTGATTCTGATATGGACTGTCATCTTGTGTGTGTAACTATAATTATATCTCTCGACAGTCCAAATCCCGTAAGGTCAATTCCCCCACTCTCCAACTGTGATTCTAGGTCTCTCCAGTTGGTCCTGGTTTCTGAGGTCAGGTCACCCTGTCTCTCCAGTGGATACTAACCCTGTTATGGAATTGGCTTCTTGATACTATCGATAGCCAGATTATCTCACTGAAAATCTTGGTTAATCAATGTAGAAACTAGTTGACTATTGTAAAGTCTCTCTTTTTGAAAGACCTAAAGTGATTTCCGTTTTTTATGACTTATCCTCATTTCACTTTGGGTCTGCCTCTCATATCTTTTACTCTAATAAATGGTTCACTATCTTTTCTTCTCATTAGATTATCAGCTGCTATAGACACTCATCTGGATCATTTTTTAAAACAATACCTAGCAAAAATGTTTTGCTGTTCAAAATTATATGATTAGAATAATATTCTAAATGACTTATAAAGTCAAATAAATTTCATTTAACATTCATTAACCTTTGAAGCTTTATTCCTTACTTTCTTTTCAAAGCCCACACAGGTTTATGCCCCAGCTCTGCCACACTCTCCCTGTTTTTCCAAATCACTCTTTAGGCTCCGATTCTTCTGAATCTTTGCTCCTGTTTTTTTTCTTCTTACTGGACTGTCATCCTTATCTAATTAAATTTTATCCTTAAATATTGACACCCTCTGTCTTTAATTAGACTTCTCACGTGGGAGTCTGTATTAATAATTATGTAACCAACTCCATGTTCTTTTTATTAATATTTGTCAAAAGTTATTTTCTTTCCAACTTTCAATTTTTCTCTACTATATTTTAGTTTTCATTTTGAAAATAGCATTTGATGGGATTTTATTTCATTTTAATTATATAGAATCTTACCACTCACTTTTGGTTATTTACCAAATAGCTAAATAAGAAATATTTTATGATTTCAATTGAATTCCTCAAATTGTCTTCATTCTGTAATTGCTTACTATAAAGAAATTATGCATTTTATTTTCATCATTTTAGAAGTTTTTCTTAAATATTTAACCCATGGACATGACTTTTTATTTTCACAGTTAATGTTATCTCTCTTTTCACACTTGAAGCATATATATGTATATGTGCCGATGAATCATTCTCTGCAGACATATGCTTAAAAATCAGAATAGCAGGTAGATGTTAATATAATGAAAAGTTCTGACCAATAAAGAATTAAAACTTGATCTTGATTTTATTATAACTTGCATAACATAGCTTATATGACATATTACTAAATAATGTTTATTTATTTCTTTAAGGGTCTAATTTCCTTAGTTAGCATAAGCTTCATTATTTTTATGCAGAGATTCATTATTTTTATGCAGAGAATAAAGCTTCAAAGGTTAATGAATGTTAAATGAAATTTATTTGACTTTGTAAGTCATTTAGAATATTCTTCTAATCATATAATTTTGAATGTATGTATATTCCTGGATAAGCCATAGACCATACTGACAGCCTTATTATTGTTTCAAAATAAAAGGAAGACATAGAGGAAGGAAGGAAGGAAGGAAGGAAGGAAGGAAGGAAGGAAGGAAGGAAGGAAGGAAGGAAGGAAGGAAGAAGGGAGAGAGGGAAGGAAGGAAGAAAACTAATGCAGAGCAGTAAAGAACAAGTGATATTTAGAACTCTTCTCTCTGAAATTAAAAATAAAGCATTATTGTTTGTTTTACAGACAGCATTTAAACCACAGGGTTTAAAGGATTTGAAATATTAAATAATAGTAAAAGTGCTTCTGAAAAAGCACCACATATTTTGATCAATTATTACAAATACTGATGAATTGTTGGCTTGATGTTTCATTCAGATCATTGTAATGGCTGAGCAATTTTAAATCTTTCATCAGCAAAGAATAAACTCATGAGAGCCTCCCCATTCAGTACAAAAACCTTGCAATGTTACACCCATCAACTGTTTTCTCTTAGTAACGAAATCCTTTGAATGTGTTTTCAGGAAAGCCTGTTCTACCTCGATTCCATCATTAGAGCACTCTTCCTTTTAACTAAGAATATAACGATTCAGAAGTTATGTGATTATAGAATACTATAATAAGAGCTGGAATATTAACTGGCAAAGGCAAACATCATGAATTATTTTTAAATACTACCTTTGTGAAGTATTAGAATAAGAGGTCATTGACTAAACCTTATCATTTTTGTGAGCCTGTGTTTCTGGGCTATGCCTTTTACAAGTGTTAGCATCTTCTCTTGATGAGACAGGAAGGCTGTTTGGGACTAGAGTTGGAAAAATGCCCTTCCCATAGGTTGGACAAAGCTCGGATATAGTCTTTTCCCCTGGGGAGAAGGCCTCTGTTATAGAGAACACTGGTTGTATTCCATGCTGGCTACTTTTCCTTTCCCTTCCTAGGTACTGTAGTCTTTCTTGACTCTCCACTGTGAGAATCTAGTGGGGTTCTTGGAAATAAAATCCACAAATCTGAGGGGCCCTCCCTAAGCCTCCCAAGAATTTCCCACTCTCACGGACGTCCATTCTCAGCTTTCAGGAATTCTTCGAAATTGCTGTTTAACTGTTCCTACCAGTTTTATGGCTCATGGTTTCTGCTCCGAGTAAGGATATTTTGGCTGTGACTTTCTGGATATCCATTTCTCCAGATTGCAAGGCAGTGGTTTGTCTTGTGACCTCAATTCTCTGATGGGTCCAAGAAAAGTTGTTGAGTTTTAGTCGAAATAGATTTTTTTCCTGTGAATATGAGAATGGTGGCTTCCAAGCTCTTAATATTTTGTATCTCTAAACATTTTTTGATAGCTTATATTCACCTCCCACAAATGAGAGCTGTCTGTCAGCACTTTATCGCTTGGTGGAATGGAGGCTGCTTTGTACCAGTGAGTATTATGCAAGGATATTGTATACTTTTATGTAAAATTGACTTTTTAACTTGGCATCTTGTCAAGTCAGCAGCACAGTTATGTCTATGTTATCCACGCCCCAGAAAGACTCTGCAACATGCTGTTAAATTGAGCATCAGATCCAAATCCTTTGAGAAGGCGTGTGGAGTCATTTCCATCATGGTATTGCAGAGTTAAATGGCACTTAGAATTAAATTGTGGAGCTCATCATCATGGCAACAGCAGTAGGCAAGTGCCCAAGAACCCCAAATTTTTAGGTAAGATTTCCCTGAAGTTTAACACTTACACAATGTGTGCTACAGAGAAATTACAGAATCAGAGATTAGAAGCTATATCTTTACAGTCCAGTTCTACCACATACTAGCTAGAATATCGTTAAACAAGCCTCTTGCCTTATTTAGTAGCTTGTTAATTTCTGTTTCTCAACTCTGTTAACCTCTCTTCAGCATTTACCTCCTTTTACAAGACCTCCTTCTTGACTGTGTCTTTCGTTGGTTCTTTAATTTGCCATTCCTTTTCATTTTAATGCTTCATAGACTTTCAGTCTCAGTCATGTTCTTGTCTGTCTCTATACACTATGTTATTAACATTTCACCTGCTCCCATTGTTTTAGGCACTTTCAAATGCTGATAATTCCCAAACTGTGCCTTGACAGAATATCTCATTGCTGAGCCCTAGTCATCCTTCAAGGACTTCAACATCAATATGTTCAAAACTGAGCTTCTTATATTTTTCTTTTTCTTTTTTCTTTTTTAAGTTTATTGGGAGTAACATTGGTTAATACAATTATATAATCTTCAGGTGTACATTATAATTTGACATCTGCGTATTCTATTGTGTGATTGCTACCCAGAGTCCAGTTTCCTTCAGCTACTATATATTTGATCCCCTTTACCCACTTTACCCTCCCCCAAACCTCCCATATTTGACCCCCTTTACCCAGTCTACCTCTTCCTCTCCCCACACTCTCCCTCCTCTTACCTCTCTAGTATGCCACTAGTCCATTGTCCATGTCCCTGAGTCTCTGTTTGTCCTGTTCATTTGTTACTTTTAGGTTTATATCCCACATCTTATATTTTTCTTAACCTGATGTTCCTTCCAAACTCAACTAAATACTTGTTTCAAATGTCCATTCTCATTTCTCACTGCTTTTGCTCAATTCTAAGACAAATTATTTTTCCTTTGGGCCAGTCTTCTAGTCTACTAATCTCCATTTTTTTGAACTTGAAACTTATCTTTCACTTTGTTTGATTCATCTTTCTAAATCCTAATTCTGATTAGTCCACTGTCTTAGATACAATGTTTTTTTGACTCCCCATTGAACCAATATGGTGACAGCCTTACCAGTGACGTGTCTTCAGTCAGATTTTTTATAAGTACTCTTACCAGCAACCGTATTGAAATATTTAAATTTCTCTGAAAACATTGTTTTCATGAGTCCAAAATTTTTGTACAAGTTGTTTCTTAATCATTCAAATTGTTTTTCCTTACTATTAATAGCTAATTCCAACTTTTCCTGAAAAATCCATTTTAAGATTTATCTTTGAGGATAGATTTTTTGCTCTATGTAATTATATACATATCCTCTACTTCATACCTCTAATGTCATTTTTCCTGTAAACTTTCATATTTGTTCTCTATATTCCTCTGACTCTGATCAGTATTCCAGAAAACCATACCTTCCTTTTTTGTTCATCATCAAGAGATGTCTTTGGTATTGATTTCCTTTGTAGCTCTAGATCCAGCTGGATAATCCCACCTTTAATGTTTCAAATGCCATAATGCCACCTCCCACTGGGTACTGACTACCACCAGATGGTCCTGGATTCTGGACTCTGGTATCACTGTGCCTTCCCCTTGTCCCTTTAGCCATATTTTGATAGTGCTTTTTCTGTTACTTTTCATATCTGTTTAGTCTCTTAGCTATTTAGTCATTGGCATAACCAATTGCCTATATTAAACTCCTCTATTTGAAAGACCTACAGTGTATTCTGTTTTTCTCATTAATCACATAGCCCATTAGACAAATCTCTCACATTCTGTACCACAGTATCATATTCACTAGTTTGCCTTCCTCTCTAGGCTGTTGGCTCCATGATGGAAAGGACTGCATTTGTATCACAAACCTTGTTCATTTTTATTTCCACTATGCCTAGTAAAACTTTTGATTTTAAAATTGTATAGGTATTTTCTCAGATTTTATTCACGAACAACTTCTAAATTCTTTATTTTCTTCAAAACATTGCACTGGTCAACTTTGTAAGCTCTGTTCTCTATCTTTCCAACATTCCCTGACCTCAACTTCCCACAAAAGTTCATGGTTCAGCCATGCCACTCTTCTGTCATTCCAGTTCACATTTTGTAGTTTAGTTCCTCTGAACCTTTGCTCCTGATAACGTTCTCTCTTCCTTTTTGTGCTGATTAAAATTCCCTCCTTTACCCAGATCAAATGTCATATTTTCTCTAAAGCTTCCTAAGAAAAAAGTCAGTTGTATCTCTACGCCGAGGTGTCATTTCATGATTATAGCACTAATCAGAATATTTGATTATCTGTCATGTGTCTAAATCACTAAATGACATCAAAAAGATTATTGTTTATTTACGAACAAGTAATTTTCAAAATTATAAATGTTAAATTGGCTTTGTCATTTTTGTGTTTTCTCTCTCACTGGATTTAATTCTCTTAAAAGTAAGGATCATCTATATGTTCAGTTAGATTCCTACACAGTATTTAGCAATATTTGTTGTTTTTTAATTTGTTTATTAAATGTTTATTGAAATATTTGACCACCTTTTGGATAAATGCACTGGGATAAATACAGGTCATAAAATACTAAACAGTAAATACACAATTTCTTTGAAAGCCTGATCATGTATTTAGCAAGGCAATATTTTATAATATCATAATGGTACATTCTGATAAATTCAACATGTATAAAAATGTAACAGGCAATTTAAAACAAGGAGTTTATATGTAAAAGAGCATTGATGGCTGTAATGGCTTTTTGAGTGAAGGAGTGATCTGCAGTGTTGATGCTGGCAAAAGACAACTTCAAGTTAGAAGAGAGCAGGAGAGAGGGAGTTTCTCAATTATTTACTCATCTATTTACTCATTCAACAACACTAAGCACCCCTTGTATGTCACTATACATATAGGCAATTACAATAGGAATGTAAGAAATCGAGAAAATCTAAATTAAGAATGACCCTTACATAATTATTATACTTTGAGAATAAATTATGTTTAAATTATGATCAAAGCAGCATATATAATGCGTGTCTAAATAAAACTCATGCTTATCAACAGAAAAGACAAACAATTTTATTTCTTTGGTACATTTTTTTGCCAAAAGTTTCCATATTTAGTATTTATACTACTGTTCTTATTATGCCGTGAATTTTGTCAGTAATGTTCATTTTAGTATTAAGAGACAGATTTCAACAGTGCTGATCATTTTAAAAGCACTAACCACTCCAGGGCATGGTTTGTACTTTATTATTGTTCCGTGGAGCTGTGGAAAGCACTCTGACTTTAACCTTAGTGAGATTGGGCCCATTATATTGTAATGTGCACCCTGAAGAGCATTATGTTATAATTAAGTCTTGACCTCGTTTAGCATATAGCATAGACTAGCACATGAAAATGAGTGAACCAAGGAGCTTATCACAGGAACTTAAACTTAGTGTTCTAAGTGGTGTACATTTGACTCTAAAGCTATGCATTAAAGCACTGGAACTGGATCTCATCCATATTTCTGCCATCTTAACCTAATTACCTAACCATTCTACAATGAGTTAATATTTTCAACTTTATTGTAATTAAAAATTTTTAAATTTCCACATGATCGTATGATTTGAAGGAAACAAGGATTTCTTGCTATTAGAAATTATGGCAAAATCATTTATCTGAAATTTGGATCTTTCGATACAGCTTTTAGCATTAGGGAAAGTATACTGAAACAAGGAGAAAATAATAGTAGCTTGGCCTTTAGAGAGATACTTGAGTGTATATACATAATAAGTCTCCAAAAGCACTTCAGTAAATAAAGCAGACTGATATGCTATTCTGATGCTACTCTGTTAGCTTGACATTTTTCTCTAGTCAAGGGAGAAAGTCCTCCATATTTAAAATTTACCTACAATCTCTTTTTATTCCTTCCTTCCTCCCTCCCTCTCTCCTTCCCTCCCTCTCTCCCTTTCTCCCGCCCTCCCTCCTTCTCTTCCTTTCTTCTCTCTTTCACTTGTCGAAAGGGAATGTATTGAAATATTAAGGATATAAATTCAAATAAAATAATTTTCATCGATAAGCCTACAGTCTAGAGGAGCAGAAATGCATAATGGAATAAGTGCAAGTGTAGAAATATGCACAAGATGTGATGAAGCTCGCTGCCCAATATAGGGGCTGAAAATGCCAGATACATTCTCAGTCTTCTATGGTTTTATGACATAGGCATATTAACCACTCCTGGTCAATGATACAGGAGGAAATGAACACTGAGGATCTACTAAGAATATTTTTCTCTAATTAAAACAAATAAAAACAAAAACATAGAAGTATATGTTCATCTTCTTTGCCCAGATTTTGTAGAATCTATATAAGATACCAGAAACTGGAACAGCTGTCACATATCTTGATGGAATAGATTTAAGAAGTAAGATGAAGTACTGAGAATGGTTGGAAGAGAAGATGGAAAAGGGCAGGTCATTGATTACACTCACTGAGTGCCCGAGCCAACCTGGTGTACCTGCCCCAGCCTTCTTATTATCTGCTAAAATGAATTTTAGCAATTTTCAAGTTCATTTTAGCTGGATACTTGATTATTAGAACCAAAAACATATGAACTGGTACCTTTTCCATGTCTTCGTGGAGTTTCAAATTACTACCAATGGCAGATTTTCCCTTAAATTTAATTGTTTATAAAAGGAACCTTAAAATATAAATTACAATGGAAAAATATGTTTCGTTGTGTATGGTACAATACATTTTTATTTTTTTTTAAATTAAATTTACTGGGGCAACATTGGTTAATAAAATTATATAGGTTTGAAGTGTATAATTCAATACTACATCATCTGTATATTGCATTGTGTGTTCATCACCCAAAGTTAGATCTCCTTCTGTCATTATATATTTGACCTCCTTTACCATTATTCATTGAAAATGCTTCTATTCTACTTACATACTAAATTACCCTTTTACTCTATTTTGTGGAAATCATGTGCTTTCATGTTGTAGCTATTAACTTGAAATTTAATTTTCACTAATAGGCCTAAGTAGATAAAAGAACAAAATTAAGTTTCTGATTTCATTTCAGATTCCATAGTTCATTGAATATTGCAGTAAATGCTATTTTATTTACTGCATTAGAAGGAAATGATTCTTGTTATTAGGAGATGAGGCATATGGAGTTGTGGTCCCAATTTTTATTACTTGTTATCTCCTTATTTATAATAATACATTTCAAGAAGTCTGTACAATGAGTGTGAGTCCTACTTTATCTCTTTCTAAATATTTTTAAATATTCTTCTTTTAATCGATGTGGTTAACAACCTATTAGCTTGATTTATCTGAATTTTAATCATAGGCTTCATATTAATTTTATCTGTGGCTCTTGGTAGGCTTCTAGGTGCTTGCATTTTTATTTGTAAGTACAAACAATAAAAGCACTTACAGAGACAGGTACTTATTATCCTAGATATTTAGCCTACAAGATTATAGAAGATATAGTTTCTTCCCTCACATAATTTATTATGTTGGATCTAGAACCAAGACGGGGTAAACTAAAATACAATGTGATAAGTCAGTTTGATGAAGCACATGAGAGAAAAAATATATTTTCTGGAACAGTTGAAGGGTTAAAAGATAGTATATATTTGGGCTGATTTTTAAAGAGTAAATAAGATTTCACTGAGCATAACAGTTACAGTTAGGGAAATAGTATATATAGGCATATATATATATAAGTGACAAGACGGAGCATTTTAGGAAAATATGATTTTATTATGATAGAGTATGGTGTACTTGAGAAAATATTGAAAAGGTGAATTCAAGACACATTATGAAGGAGCTTGCATGTCCTGTCTAGGAGTTTAAATTTTATTCTGGAGAAAATGAGGATTATATAGAAAGATGATTCTTTAGAGTTGGAGAGAGGACGTTGGCTGATGATTATACTGCATTTTTAGAAAACAAGTTAGGCAAAGTATCCAAATGTGATCCAATGATATATTCCAGACAGGAGAAAATAAGGGATTTAATTGCAGCAAGCTTGTGTGAAGCAAGAAAATGACTGAGGGGTAATTGAAATTAAAAAAAAAAAAGTCCTATTTCAGATTAATGTGGAAGCTAAAATGGGAAAGATTCATTAAAGAAATGAGAAAGATTCATTAAAGAAACCTGTGAGTTGTATTAATTAGGCAAAGTCCGAGCTGCTGCAACAAAGAGACTACAAAATACAGAGACTTAAATAAGATGAGTTTATTTTTCAGACATGTTGTATTCTGGCCGGCCCAGGTTAGCAGAGTGGCTCGTTTCCACGGTGTCTTTCCTAGACCCAAATTCTTCCTTCTTGTTATTCCACTATTCCCTTGTTATTCTACTGTTCCCGATAGGTAGGTGTCATCATCTGTATGTTCGATGCTGAGTTACATGTCTACATTCTAGCCTACAGGAAGGGAAAAGAAAGAATATGCAAGGCAACATAACAAAACTAACTGTATGCAAGTGGAAGATGTCACTCTGTTACTGATATTGTATTTACAGCTTCAGCTCAAATTCTAATGGTGAGAACTTAATCACCTGGGCAACAGTTGATTACAAAGAAGGCTGAGAAATACATTCTCTAGCTGGATGGCCAGATGTTTAGCTATTATTGCATTCTATGGAAAGAGGAAAGAATGCATTTTAGGGATATCTATCTGTCTGTCACATATTAGTCAAGCTTGTGTTCTAGGTTTATGATCTGAGAAGCTGAGTGAATAGTGACACAATTCTTCAAGGATGAAATATTTTAGGGACAGTAGACTGGGCAATTGTGAGGCAGTGTGAAAGTACAAGATGAAAAGTAATATCTTGAACTCATCGAATTAGAAGAATCTGTGGGCTGTTCAAGTTAAAATATGAAGAATAAATTCTCTCTCCCTCTCTGTCTGTGTATGTATGTAAATTTTATATACATAAAACCATGGGAATAGATGGGTTCATTACAGAAAAGTGGGTAGGATTAAAGAAAAAAGGATTGATTATATAATTTAGGTTTTCTATGACTGAGAAGCAGTGTCTGGAAGATTAACATGACTACACAAAGGGGGAAAATGATTGCTATAGCAAGATGGCGTGTGCTTCATCAGACATTGGGTTTATATACAAGCTAGATGAGTAGTGGTCTTGGTGCAGCACAAAGGAATTGAGGAAAATGTCCACTGTGTCTTCCAGTTTTCATATTAAGGCGTATGAGAGATTGCTGCACCTCTAATTAGAAAGGGTGCAGAGAATGTGTTCCCTCAAGTACGAGCTATTGTTTTTAGTTAAAGCAAGCAAATAGATTGTTTATGAAAGAACCAAGTAAGTTAGAGGGTGTCTTTTAGAGGAGCATATGGAAAGGAAGAGAAAAGCTAAAAGTAGCTGGCTGGACCAAAAAGCAGCTTCTAAGAATATAAGAAAAGGAATATATAAGATAAAAGATAACCAAAGGAAATTATATTTTTTTGTGGAAAAACCTGAATGGGGAAGGTGTGATATATAGGCATAGTAGCATTCCTCAGCAAATTAAATTAATTTCAAATACTTTGTCATCTGCTTCAAGTCACAAGCTAGTTATTAGCAATTTTAAAACTCGAACTCAAGTCTTTGGACTCCATATCTAGAATTTTTTTATAATACCATATCCCTGAAGGATGTGAAAGTTACAAAGGATCTCTGATCCTGGCTTTCTCTCCTCTCTCTCTCTCTCTCTGTCTCATTAAGCACATGAGTTTGGCTGAGTCACATTAGTGGGGCATAGGTTTAGTAAGCCTGGGCAATCTGGAGAACAGGCTGTTGCAGGAAGGAACATATTTGCAAAGAGAGGAGAAAAGTGACTATGCTTTAGTTGTAGTGCCTCTCCCATGGAACATTTGATCGAAATTGTTGGTGAGATGCAACCTATTTGATATCTTCCTTCTGTATATAAGTGTTGCTTTTAAATGACAGTTACTGATGAACTATTTCATGGCTTATACATTATAAACCAGCAAGATTTTGTATTTTTGTATGACTGCCTAAACTATCTGTATCTCAACGTCCTAAAACTTGTGAGTCATTTGAATTTTTATTTAAAAATAATAAATCCATTGACTTGTAGTTTTGGTAGATTTTTGTTAGCATTTAATCTGAGAATGAGAATTTATTCAGTGTCTTTCCTAATTTTTACTGTATGAGCTAATATTTTTCTCATGACTGTGTATATATACCTGTCATGCTCTACCATATTATATAGTTCCTCCAAAAGTGTCAGTGCAGAATTCGGCTTATACAAAGATAGTTCAGGATCTTCAAGCATGCACACAATCTTGAAATTAAAAACTAATTTTTAATTAAAAAAGATTGTTTCAAAACTTCCTTGATTTTCTCTTAGAAGAAGCTTTCTTTTCTTTTGAGGCGCAGAGGATTGGAAACAGTCTTGCATTACTGAATTAATGAGAGAGTTGGAATGTATTTTTATTAGACCTATTTACAGAAGCAAGAATGAGAAAGAACTAGGACATAAAATCTACATTAGAGAAATACGGATTACTGATAAATACAGGCACAAGGAAATAAACCTTCTTAGTGCCAATATTCCTGAATTGATAAGGACAGAACACATTTAGAAATATAATAAACCATAGATAAATGATAAATAATACTGCATTTTCTACATAATTGACAGACACTTAAAAATCATTTTATACACACATGCACATGCATGCACACACACACCCAGTGTTCTGGGGAAGGTCATCAAGCAGACATGAGCACTGGTTTGACCTGCAGCTGGACCTAGGCATTTGGAGGCTCCCCACCTCCTCCCCTGTGCTTGGATGTGCATTTTGCCTGTCTTCCCTGTTCCCAAGAGCTGTCCCAAAGGATATAACCTTGAGATAGATATTGCGGTGTTGAGGCTATAGGTACTGAATACGTGATAAACCTAGTTAGGGCCTCCTGTGTATGTGAACAACCCCAGTTAAGGCCTGTATATAAACTTTTAAGATGTGGTAGATGGGAGCAGAGATCCACTGCTCTTGCAGCCAGACAAGCCTTGTCAGTAGGCGCCCTTGCTTATTAAACCTGCCACTTACCAATCTGAAGAAGTCTGCTTTTTTCTCAGGGCCCTCCCAATCCACCTCATAAGGGGATGTTTTCACATTCTGCGGGGTTATCACTCCACATAAAAGAACCTAAAGAAATGGCCAATGATTTGATAAAATTGGTATCCCCGTGATTACATTATAAGTTTAGCTATAATAAACTATTATTTACCATTTTTCTAGAACCAGTTGGATAATATAACCTGTTTCACACTAGCAGTCTTTCTGGGGTTAAATACTTAAACCCCCAAAGAAGACAATATTTAGAGTATTTTTAAATATGAATGTTGTAGGTAATGTAAGCCACAAATTACGATAAGAAATAAAGGGTTTTAAAATGCATAGGTCTTACTACTGTACATCTTTTAAAATGGCTATAACAACAACAACAAAAACCAACTAAAAATAACAAGTGTTGGTGAGGATGTGGAAAATCAGAACCTTTGCTCATTGCTGCTGGGAATGTACAATGCTAGTGCAGCTATTGATGGGAACAGCTGGTTCCTCAAAAAGTTACAGAATTACCATATGACCCGTTAATTCCACTTCTCTAGATATATACCCCAAATCATTGAAAGTACACACTCAAACAGATACTCGTACACCTGTTTTTATAGCAGCATTACTCACAGTCAAGAGGTAGAAATAACCCAAATGAATGTCCATTAACAAATGAATGGATAAACAAAATATGGTACTACATACATACAAGGGTATGATATTGAGCCTTAAAAAAAAGACATTTCTAACACATGCTACAACATGGGTGAATCTTGAAAACATTGTGCTAAATGAAATAAACCAACCAAAAAAGGGAAAATGTGATTCCATTCATATGACGTACTTACAATATGCAGACTTACAGAGACAGAGTACAGGAGCAGTTATCGGGGGGCTGGGCAAGGGGAAACATGGCATTGAATGGGTACAGAGCTTCTATTTGGGATGTTGAAAAAGTTCTGGAGATGGATGGTGGGGAACGTTATACAACATTGTGAATGTATATAACACCACTGAATTGTACACTAAGAAATACTTAATGGTAAATCTGGTACATACTTTACCACAATAAAAAAAAAAAGTGTGTATGTCTCATAAAAAAGGACATTTACTATAAAAAGCAAATAAAGCGAAGAATATAATTATCTGTCATCTGAATATAATTATCTGTTAAAAAATCTGAATGGTATCTATTAGGTAATATTACTTAAAATTCTTTCTATTTAGCAATGAAAATACACTGTATACATTTATTTATAGATCCTTGCACTATTTAAATTAGAATTTAAATGCATACCTATTTCTTCAGAACTGTCCAAAGATAAATTATAAAATTCACTTGTAATTTTTATTCAGAAGATATTTGTCGATTTTGATGAGATGAAAGTATTTTCAAGATATTTTAATATCTTATTATACTTATTTTCAAATTTCTCTCATAGCCTGTAGTATTTCCTTCTTGGTATTAATCGTTTTAGTTTGATGAAATGTTGGCAATTTTAACACGAAGAAATAATTTCCAGTGGAGTTCTTTTGGTACAATTTTTATGATTTGTATCACTTTGTTCATTCTGAGTCACATCAGCAACTGGTCATGAGGGCCTGCAAGAATACACCATTACCACAGCTCTGTGTCTGGCTCGTTCTCGTGACAGTTGTGCCAGAAGAATCACTTTCAGCTTTTGAGCGCTGTTCCCATAAAGGGTTAAAACCACAGAGAAAAGGCAAACATATGATGAAGTTCAGGTTTTGGCAGGAGCCCTGGGGTAGTCTCTTACCAAGATCTATTAGAGTAATAAGTGATGCACAAAATTAGAGCAGAAAGACTATTGGCCAAGAAATCATCAGACAGAAAAATGTACCAGCTGGAACACCTAACTGGGGATCCATAGCAGGAGGAAAGCATAGTTGTCAGAAAAGGTCATAAATCAGTTGTCAGAACCAATTTGGTAGTAGTGGTGGTGATGTGGGGGGAGATGAAGTGATGGGTTAACTCTCTTCTCAAGGCCAGGGCAGTGATGGATCCTTCTGTGGTCTGTTGAGTTCACTGTGCTGGTGGTAGAGCCAGATCCAGCACTACAGAAAGCAATATGGCCAGTAAATAGCAAGAGTCTTTAATTTAAGTTTAGAAATACTATGCTAAGAAATTTATCTTGCAGAAATAATCTGAGACAAGGAAAATTAAACCTTTGTTTAAAATTATGTTCATGTTAGCTTCATTAATGAGAGGAAAAGAAAGTGGAAAATGGAAAAATGTTTTAGTAAATTTTGGAACCTCAGCAAAGTCAGAATATAACCTAGGAAGTAAACGCATCATCATGGAAACAATATAGAAACATGGAAATGTCTGACATAATATTAGGCGAATAAAAGTATATGAAAATGACATTTATGGAGCATTTCTGTCATTTAACGTGTATGCTAGCATGTTGCTAAGAACTGAATGTCATTATATAAAACTAAAAATTAAAAAGCTGCATTAGAATGGTAGGATAGCTTTACAAATGTCTTTTATGTCACTATGAATATATGTGTGTGCATATATGCACATATATATACATATACACGTATAATCATCACAGTTATTTTTGTAACAAAGTTCACAAAGGTACAATGGATAATTTTTCTATGACTTAGAAAAATTTTTAAAAAGTCATTTTTAAAAAGTCAATATCTACAGTAAACTTCTCTCACCACAGATCAACCTAATTAATTTCAATGGAATGGAATTTCTTAAAATCAGGTGGGTACTTCTCCAAGGCCGTTGCTGAAAAGGAACAAATGGAGAAGACCATGTTGAGGCCTTGGATCAGACAACAGGAGTACAGATTCTCCTGTTCAATAGCCAGGCCCCATCTAACACATTCCAGACAATTTTTCCTCACTAAGTACGAGAGCGTCTGAGGAACAAAGACATCTTCAATTTTTTCAGTGATCAGTCTTCCAAGGAGTTCTAAAAAAAGAAGAAAAAAAAAAAAAGCATGCAGCTAAATTGCTAGCATCACCAGAAAATGTCACTTTTAATTGGATAGGAATTATGCAGTGAGGTGTGACAAGGAGGAAAGGGTTATCATGAGCTAATAATTTGACAGAAATGCAGCCTCATGCTTCTAATCCCTCCAGAGTGTTATCTCATGATTACCAAACACCCTGCTTAGATATGCCTTATTAGTTTCTCTTTTGGATATCTTCATTCTTAAGAAAACCATACTTCCGTGTGGTAGAATATGATGATGTTAGCGGTTTAAAATATGAGCAGCTGCTTCAGCTGAACTAGTAGTTCACAAAAATTAATCTACCCTTTACATTAATCTGTGCACCAATCAGAATGTTTCTTTAATCCAAGGAGTTTTATAAAATGCAGTCTAAATCACTCTGGTCCAGGTGCCTTGTGCTGCTTCAAGAAAAAGTAACAAGAAAATTTAATCTGAAGATTATTAAGTATTTTAGGCCAGTCCTGGCTGGTATCACCTAGCAACTATAGAACATACTGAGCAAATTTAACAGATAGCAACTCATCCTTTCTGTCACTGCAGATCAAATAATTAGGAGAGAGTAAGTGTGCTTGCTGATGGCAATAAGAAAGATAATGATAAGATGCAAGAATTTTAAGAAGACAAAAAGTGGTTTGAGTTAACAGCTTGAGGCTACTGACATTATTAGGATGATGATTAGCTGAGTAACATTCGTGGAAGCAGTTTATAAGATGACTTTGAGGTTTTACAGGTTCACAGTTATTGAAACTGAAGAAATACTGCATAAGCCAGAAACAAATGAACTCAATTAAATAATCTACTGCCAAGGAATTGTTAGTGGTTAGATTTACAGAGAGAAGAGCAAAAAGTTTAAAATTTCACCAGATAAGTTATAGGCCTACACATCTTATTTTCATAAGATTACGTCAGACGGCTGTTTGTGGCAATTTCTGAACCCTTCTACCACTCTTAGGTCTAAATTGGACTGTTTCTGAGCTTATTCCACTATGGGCTTAGGTTTCATCTTATAGGTCTCTGAATTTTCAGCAGGAGACAGCAAAGTGCAGTTAATCTGATAGCCACCTGTTTTGATAAAATTTTGCTAAACACAGCTGTATTCATTTGTTTTTGTATTGTCTATGGCTGCTTTCACACAACACTAGCAGAGTCGTAGCGTTATGACAGAGACTGTGTGGTCCACAGACCAAACATATGTACCATGTGACTCTACAGAAAGTATTTGCCGACCCCTGGTCTGGAGTGTTATTTATTAGTTATGCATTTATTTTACAGCTGACAAAATTTCATTTCCCTCATTTCCTCTCCCCTGCTGTTTTTGTCCTTGCAGATTTATTTTTGTCAACCTTGAATATTGTTTGTTCAGATTTCAGGTTGAAATGATGTAAACATGAGGATTCAGTCTGCCAACAGGAACCGAAGGCTCCAAGCATTCTGTCATCACCACCTCAATTTCTCTGTCAGGACATTTCGATCTGTCCGCAGGAAGCGGATCTGTCCCAGGTAAAGCCACAAAGGAGTCCTATACCCTTTTCACCTTTTCTATTTCTATGACTGAGTCTTATACCTATTAGATCTCCTCGACGTTCAAGTTTTTCATGCTACCTTAGATTTCATCAGTTATAAAAGAAAGCAGCATGATCCCTTATAAGAAAATATTAATTTAATTTTACATAATTTCATCCAGAAGACATTTATGGAACAGCAAATTGAAGATTGAATTGAGTTTAATGATTGGAATGCTAAGAACAGTAATAATAATAATAATAATAATAATAATAACAATAATAACAACAACAACAAAAACACCTATAAAAATACAGGTTCACTGTTATCACAAAATGTAACCTGGTGAGGGATATCAGAATTAAAAAAATTTTTTTTAATAAAAATAACGTGTACTATTATAGAGGTAACAAGGGCCAACATAGGGAGTTGACTTGTCTGTGATAATGATAAAACGCTTCATATTGAGGAATAAATAGACACTCAAGCAGAAAGGGTACTCACACCAAAAGACAAATATGCATGTAAGAAATAAAAATAATCTCAAAGAATTGGCCCATAAAGTTTCACCACTATTTAGCTGTGTGACCTCTGATAAGTTATTTAACATTTTTAAGCTTTAGTTTTATCGTCTGCCAAATGAAGATAATATTAATACTTTCCTCATAGTTTTGCTCTAATGATTATATGAAATGATACACTTGACATTTAACAGAATGCCTGGCCCATAATCAATGTTCAGCGAAAGGTAATTATCCATGTTTTTATTATAATTATTTATTTTTTTGTAAAGAGAGGGTGACGTTTTAGCCAAAGGAATATATTTGTGGTAGTATTTCAAGCATAAAGGTAGCTGTTAATAAGAGATATTTTTGGAAGTAACAGCCTCCCAATCATCCTTCAGATTATAGAACATAAACAAATAATTATTTTTTCCAACAGGAAATGGGTCTGATAAGGGATGATTCACAACTGGACATTCTTTGGTTAGAATAAAGATCACCCAAATTCATGTTCATCCAAAATTATTTTCACAACTTTTCTTAAAGATCAATAATTCAACTATTTAATAATTTGTATCTATTTCTTCTAGACAGATCTTATCTATCAACTTGGGTAGCATTATTTGAAGGAAATATATCAATGTATTTTCCCCAGGTGCTACTACAACTATGTTTTCTTTCAGTTTGCTTGGTTTTTATTTCAAGAGGAAAAACTTAGCAATAGCAAATAGAATTTGATGTTTTTTAAAACAACACCATTGCAACATTTATTGATCTACAAGTAGATCTAGATTAAAAAAAAAAAAAAAAAAGACAACACATGACATAATTTGGTATACTATTGATTTAATTTTTTCATATTCTATATCATTACCTTTTTATAAAAACAGACATTGATACTGGAGATCTGGCATATTTTTAGAGTTTAGATTAGTGCAATGTTTACAACTATGATATTCCAAATTAGACAGTACCTGAGTGGTTCTATTTGGATCTCTTTAACAATCTGCTTGAAGCATGAACAAGAGTTTTTTCAGGACCCATGGGAGCAAATCAGTGGACTTGCGTGATTGGAATGTTTCTATTCTTGCACATTAGGTGTTCATTTCTTCCATAAGCTCAAATTATGCTTCATCGTATAACCCTTGACCTAAATATTTGTAGAAAATTTTAATAGGGTCTCCTCTGTAAGGTTTTAGAATTGCTCTTTTTGATAATTTCCTTTGCAGAATTCTTGTGGCAAATGCTTTTCTACGCTTCTTATTCTCTGTGAACATGGAACAGCATTTTACCCATATTTAAGATAAAATCAGTTTCCATTTTGTCTAAGAGAAGTTTTAAGCCAATGGAAAGGCTCCAAACTGAGCAGATATTTAAAGAGACTTAGTGTCAGTCATTGAAATGTAAACCATTGAAAGAAAACATTCTTTTGGCTTCTGTAAATGTCATATTGAGAACAGACTCTGGGGCAAAGCATGGAGGAAATATAGTGGCACCAGACTTTGAGGAGAAAAAGGACCGGAAATGCATAAGATTGGGGCTGGGAAAACAGATTTAGTTTCAGAGCCTGGTCCTTATGAGTGCAGCTTAGAAGCCTAAAGAAGGTGGGTGATAAGATTGGCAAGCTCATGCTCAGCAGTATACTCAAGGGAAAGAGGTCATGTCCATGCAGCATTTATGACATGGCCTCAAGGAGTTTGCATAGTGATTGAAAAAGTATAAACTCATAGATTTATTTCTTCAAAGTATTCACTTCCTTTAGAACTCACATTATCTCGGGAGACCCTGCTTCTGCTTAGTTTTGGGAAAATGTATCTTGCTAATTTAAGGTAGCTTATTTCAATACAACAATTTTGTTTCATTCAAATTTGTGATTTATATTTAGTCCTATTCCTTTCTAAATTTCATCACCAAGCTTCCTCCACCCTTAGGTGGACTCTATTGCAGCAACAATAAAAAAATGCTTGGCAAGCTCATGCTTAGCAGTGTACTCAAGAGAAAGAAGTCATGTGCATGCATGACACAGCCTCAAGGAAGTCTCTTGGCTGACTACTGCAACAAAAGCTTTCCCAGCTATTGGCAAGTCTGTGGGATAGTGTATGTGTATGTGTGTCTTGAGTCTATCTTTGACCTTGATCTCATCTGATTATCAATCCTGACTTCCAAATAATCAACTCTTTCAGCCTCAGCAGTTCTTGATGGCTTTCAGGGATCTGTCTCCCCTCCGTATCTATGGCATTGGGGACTCAGTATCTACCAGTCCCTCACTTAAAAATGGATGAACCTACATTCCTTCATGGCTGTGTTCTTACTCTCCAAGTCTGACCTGGTGTGGGATAGTGGACTGTGCTCTGTCACCTTTGTTATACTTGGAACTACATCAACCAGAGTTCCCTTCCTTCTATGGTGCCAAATCAGAGTTGGCCACAAGAGAAACCTAGTTCATGGCCTCAACCCCAGTAAGAATGCAGCAAATGCCACTTTTTGAAAAAAGAAAAAGATAAGATCACTCTGCATATATAACATTGGTCACAAACAATTGATTTTTAAAACCCTTCATTTTGTATTTCTACTAAATTTCTCATTTAGAATAAAGGGAAATGATTACTCTATGATGTTAGCAAATCACTACTTAGTAGACCACGAGAAAGGACATGGGACATATCATTCTAATTCTCTTCCATCCCGTGATATCAGTCTCCATCATTCTCCAGCTCATGCCCTTCCTGTGCTATAAAGCCTCTGTGACATTATCAGACCAAAGCAGTTACTTTAATTGTAAATGTAATAGAAGGATTACTTACCCCACGTAATCAGATACATAATAAATGCTGGGCGGATCAGCAAAGCTTTACAGGAATATGTGAGCTGTAGTGTTTTGGTGATATCTGTCTGTTGTAGACTGTTGATTTCTACAAAAATGTACAACTTCTAAAAAGAGAAGAAATATGAGAACAAATCCTTTAAAATGAAAATAAGGCCAGTCATGAGACGGCATTCGACGAAATGAATTTTTCCTTCTTCTGGGCTTGTATAAGAGATCCAGTCTGCTCATACAAATCAATGGTATTGATACAACTTCTCACAGCATACAAACATTTGTTTTTCAGAACTATGATAATCGTGCTAAGCACTTTACATACATCATCATGTTTATTCTAACAATCTCATGAGGCAGATATTACATTTCCCAATTCACACATAAGAAAAATGTGGTTCAGAGTAGTTTATGAAATGCCCACTGTTAACCAGGTCTTCCAATATTTAGTTCACATGTTCCTGACCACAGAGTTTATACTCTTAAATACTGTTTCTGTACCATAAACTGTGAACAGGTAAAAGCTGCACTCAGCATTGGCTCTCACTGTCTCTGAATTTATTTGGACTAATTCCTGCCCACCCCACTTACCTTCCTTTACTCTTTATGATTGTCTCAGTTGGTTTTACAACATCCCCATGATGATGGTTAATTTTATGTGTCAACTGAGCCACAGGGTGCCCAGATATTTGGTCAAATATTATTCTGGGTACATCTAAAGTGTTTTTGGATGAGATTAACATTTAAATCGGAAGACTGAAGAAAGCAGGTTGCCTCCCTAAAATGGGTGAGACTCATCCAATCAGTTGAAGGCTTAAATTAAACAAACAGGGTGACCTTCCCCTGAATATAAGAGAATTCTTCCTGCCTGACTGCCTTTGAACTGAGACATTGGCTTTTTTCCCTGTGTTCAGACTCAAACTGAAGCATCAACTCTTCCTGAGTGTCAAGCCTCCTGGCCTATACCATCAGCTCTCATGTTTCTCAGGCCTTCAAACTCAGACTGGAATTAAATCATCAGCTTTTCTGAGTCTCCAGCTTGTTGACTCATCTAGTAGATCTTGAGAGTTGTGGATTTCCAAATCAAATCATTCTCTCTCTCTCTCTCTCTCTTCTCGTGTGTGTGTGTGTAATTGGTCCATTGCCTTTATTTTTCCAAAGAAGCATTGCCATTTATTTTTTTTTTTTTTTTTTTTTTTTTTTTTTACATATTATATGACCTAGAACTTCAATCACAGTTATATTGCCAGCTCTTGCATCTTTTTTGGATATTACTCTAGTTCCATGTTGACACTATAATACAAAGGGATCCTGCAAACACTTTATGGATTTGAAATAAATAGTAAGAGGGTTAAATTAGGTCTGTGTTCCAGATACAAAGTGTTATGTACACAAACTCAAAGGCAGTCACAGAGCCCAAGAGCACAATAACAGAGTAAAACACCACAGGCAAGGTTAATCCATTACAAGATCTTAAGATCAGTCATTTTCTTTTTGATATCTCATCATTTCATTTTTTAATCCTTTCCATATTATCATATAGGAGGTAGTCTTAACACCAAAAAGCTTGGGAGTCCTAGTTAAATGTTTCAGGGAATATCTTTGTGACCCAAAGACTATATTTGCATCCAGACCTTAATTCTCTAATTTCTATTTTATTGACTAATTCTCAAGTTTCAGTTTGCTTAACCTCTTTGAATTCAAGCATTTTTTAAATTGCTCACTTTTCCATAAAAGGCTCAGACCACGGCTTTTTCAAGACTATCATGATTCTACCATTAAAGTTGCAGAGTTACCACTAATAAAAGCAAAGGCTTAAGTGTATACTTATTAAACCTCTCAGTTTACCTTTGCATGCACCAATAGAAGAGGGGTACAGATCACCAGTGGATATTTAGATTTGACTCAACATATGGAAAAACCATGGTATTTACAAGCTTTGTAAATTTAAGCCATCGTATATGTTAATCCTATGTTGTGTCTCACTAATTGAAGATACGTTAGTACTCAGGAATCCAACAGAGTCCTAATACTTCCTTTGAAGAGTGATTTAATTCAGTACCGTAACACAAAGGTATCTTTTTGCAGATTATTAACACATTTATTTTTCTTGCTCTAATCTTCTAAATTTCAAATTTGTATATCTGCAATACAAATCTCAAAGTTAATATTTAAAAAAAAAGGAATTTCTCACAAATTATCCTTGCTATTGTCAGACTCAACATATAATTTCCTTATCCTCCAAAATGTTCCATTCAGAAGTCTTGGGTTGATTTCTCTATTTTTCCTCACCAAACTCCAGTTCCTCAAAAAGTTGTAAGCTGTGTTTTTGTCTGAAAGTTTTTTCTTTTTCTCCAAGGATCCTACCCTATTATAACTACATTTTCTTACATCTGGTCTACTGCAGTAGCTCCAAATTGTCTTTTCTACTTTTGCATCCTTATAATTTATTTTTCAAGAAGCAGTCAGAATGATGTGTTAACATTTAAGTAAAATTTAGCTACTCCTTGACTTAAAACCTTCCTTTGGCTTTACCGTAGCTTCCTATTGCTTCTGTAACACAATATCACAAAATCAGTGACTTAAAGCAACACCAATTTATTATCTTATAGTTCAAAGCTCAGAAGTCCAAAATGAGTCTCACTGGGCTAAAAGCCAGGTGTCAGCCAAACTGCATTCTTTCTGGAAGCTCTAAAGGAGAATCTGTTTCCTTCTTTTTTTTTTCCCAGCTCCTAGAGGCCATCTACATTTGGGGCGTCTTGGATCCTTTCAATTTTCAAAGTCAGCAGTGGAATAGCAAGTCTTTGTCAAGCTCCATCACTCTGACAGTGACTATTCTGCCTTCTGCTTCTACTATTGAGCCCTTGTAATTACATTGAGCTCACCTAAGTAATGCAGGATAAACTCCCTATTTTAAGATCAGCCAATTAGCAACCTTAATTCTCCTTTGTCATATAAAGTAACACAATCTGAGTATTAAGCCAAGTCATCCTTTAGCCATTATTCGGCCAGCCACAGGTTTATGAAATGATTTTTTAAAAGATGCAAATCATTTTTTCAAGTCCTGAATTTCTCTACTGCTTGGCCCCTGCTCAACTCTCAGTTTCCATTTCAGACAAACCTCTCTTTCGTTCACGAGGCTCTGGTCACACTGGCGTTTAGTGGACATCTGATCTTACCAAATGTCACCCGCCTCAGGACCTTTGCACTCACTGTTCTTCTGTGTGAAAGGACCTATCCCCACATATTCACTTGGTTCGTTCCTGTCATTTAGTTCATTTCCTCCAAGAGGCTTTTCTAGCCACTTCATATAAAATATTTCCAAATGTTACACACTTTAAATGTATTCCTTTCAGAGAACTAATCACCAGCTGAAGTTTCCTTATTCATTTGTTTTCTTGTTTAATGTCTTTTATCTGCTAGAAAGGAAGATACATGTGCATAGGAATCTTATCTGTTGTTTTAACAACTTTACCTCTGCAGTTTACAACAGGGCTTTGCTTGTAAGTTCTCAATATATATTTGTCGAAAAAAAGATTGAATAATTTTATGAATAAATTTTAAATGAATGTAACCAAACCAATCATGTACTTATATATCTTTCCTTCCGTCAGGAAAAGGATTTGTCAGCCTTTGTTCCATCTCCATAGAGCTAGCCGTTATTTCAAAAGGAAGAAACTTTCCATTTCTTGCTCCCTCTGGGGTACCATGCATCATTCCTGAGGGCATTTTTAGCTCACAACAAAGTTGTCTTTATTCTGCAGTTCTTTAATCCCTTTTTCATCTGATGCTCTGGGAAACAAAAAAAGTAGCTGCTCTCGGAGGGATGGACTAGAGACTTTCATCAATTTAGAAAACAAGAAAATTCACCATGAGGTTCTGTAATCTAAATGGAATGTGAAGGTCACTCTGTGCCTCTTCGTAAATTGTATAATGTGCTTCTCCCATTCTCACTTGCATGCCATGCAAATTTGGAAACTCAACAATCAAATGCTGCTCCAGATGTATCTGAGGCAGAAGCTCCTGCATTTGCTCTAATAGAGCACCTTTGCAAGCTTGACCTAACCCTTTAAGGATCTGTGCTGATTAAAATTTGAATTCTTTTATGTCTCTTGTTGAACATTTCTCTTGTTGTGAGAGCTTTCAAGATGAGCAGAACGAGCTCATTCCATCTAAGATCCTGGAGCTCTCATTCCTACTGCATGCATAACCTGTAAGGTACTCAGGTTATAAAGAAAGAAAAAGAAACTATTCTCATTTCCCATTTGACTACATGTGTTACGTAGTTTTAGAATTCAGTGTAGGCAGAAGCCATCTATTTCTTGCTTAGCAGCGTATTCTTAGTAAATAACAGGTACCTATACTCAATTAATATTAGCTTAATTAATTAATTACTGTCTTTAATACTTAGCATCTTGTGAGACTTTGGAATAGATAAAAATGATTGATGTGTCTTTATGGCCATGCCACCCTGAACAAACCCAATCCTGTCTGATCTCGGAAGCTAAGCAGGATCGGGCCTGGTTAGTACTTGGATGGAAGACCACCTAGGAATACCAAGTGCTGTAGGCATAAAAAATTAAAAAAATAAGGGATTGTAAGCTGACAAGGTCCTTGCAATCTGTGAGATCAACCAAGGGTTGCCTTGCCTAAAAAAAGAAAAATGATTGATGTACTTGTTTCTTTAAAAGGAGACAACTTACTCAGATTTGTTATTAATCATATGTTTTACTCCAAACTATACATAAAGAACCACATTTTTAATTTTGTTCATGTTATTAAAAATAGGTATACTAGCTTCCTAGTGTCATAACACAAACCTATCACAGGCACTTCTATTTAGTTCTAGTTGTAAATAGAATGTGGATATGAAAGTCATGTTTTATCGGTACAGATAGGACCTTGGCATGACACTACAAACTTTCCAATATCACTTGTTTTTCACTAATCTCAATTTCATTGAGACAGATTCCATTATGTGGGTAACTCCCTGAAGAATTTGAAGTCTGGGGCAATTCTCTTCTATATATTTGGGTGCAGTATATGATATTTATATAATCGTACTTTCCAAGGAGCTCAAAGCACTTGATAAATATCATCTCATTGATCCCATCCACTTTTCTGAACAGTAAACAACAAGAATTGTGGTGTCACCATTTAGCAGTGAGAGAGAGCTCTAGGAACTGAAATGCAAAATGATTTGAAAGACCCATAAGAGGGATGGAAGTATTTTGGTCAGAGTGTAAATAAAAGCTCTCCCAAATCCCCCAAATTTATCTTTTTTGCTCAACTGTATTATTTCTTTAACTCTAATTCTTAAAGAAACAGTTTTTACCCTACATGCTTTGAGTTTTTTTAAAAAATATGAAAGTTAATTTTAAGTCATCTTATTGATGACTTAAAAATATTTAAGTCATCAATGAAAAATATTTAATTATTCCTCTTGCTATATGATTTGTCTCTAACATCTATCTCATTCTGCCCTTCCTTCTTATGTTCAATTAATAATCACAGTGAAGTGACTTGAAATAACTTGGAAAGTCATCGGCCCAACTCCTAATATTACCAAAAAGGAAAGGAGAGTCTGGAGTAAGAATAAGATTTGCCCACAGTCACATTGCTCGATAAGAGAAGAGAAAATACTGGAATCAAGAGTTTCTGACTTGAGCGACTTTTGTTTATATCACACAATGATTCAGAAACAGGAAGGAATTATATTTAAAGGCCGTTTGTGTAACAATATGACGGGGAAAGATATTTCAGACTACCTCTTGTTTTAGGTACGCTTTGTTGTCATTGCTCTTGTGTTCTTTTTCTACTATTGTATTTCTTACTTAGCATAAATCTTGAGTGAATGAATGACACATTGTTCTTGTAGCAATGAGTACTAAGATATAGATATAGATAGATATAGATATAGATATAGATATAGATATAGATATAGATATAGATATAGATATAGATACAGATATAGATATAGATTTTAGATTGTTTTTGACATCCTAAAGTGGACACAATAACACTGTGGTATAGATTAGCCAGAACTATTTCATTTCTGATAAAGAGTTTTGTTAAAATCTGCTCATTGTCCCTTGATTCTCAAAGATTATTTCAAGCAATCATCAGTCATTTCAAGTAGGAGTTAGAAGAATACTTAGGATACTTCGGCAGGGCAAATAATTCTTCAACTATTTCACCAATATATTTTAATTCAAATGAAAGAAGGTTACAGAACACATCTATAAAATCTTTAAAAAATTAAAAATACGAAAAAAAAAAGACAGACTAGTAAGTGCATTCCCTTTGTCCACCTATATGTCCACTTAATTAATTGCTACCTGAGGGACAGATGATTCAGAGTCAATATTTTCCTGTGTGTTGTTACTGAAATCAACAGTAAAGATCATTTCTGTGATTAACTCACTGACAGTAAACATTGCCAAATTCCTAACGGTGGATGGGACCTGATACTGATTCATATTCTTTCTCTCCTCTCTTCTCCCCTCTCTCTTCTCTCCCTCTCTGTTTTCATTGATGTACATCAGCATGTAGAATGGTATCACTCAAGTCAGATATCAGATATCACTCAAGTCAGAACCCTAATGCTGCCTAATCTATTGCTATCTCTCACTCCTGTTTTCTCCAAGTATTATCTGACACAGCCTCATTACTTTACTTGTCCTCTGGAGGAATCTCATACCCATAAGGCTCTGTTCTAAACCAGCAGTTTTCAACCTTTTTACTACACAGGGACTGGTGCTCCAATGAGAATCTAATCCTGGATCTGAGGTGGAGCTGAGGCAGTGATGCTGGCTTGGGGGAGGGGCTGAAAATACAGATGAAGCTCTGCTTGCTAGCCTGCCACTTACCTCCTGCTGTGCAACCCGGTTCCTAACAGGCCATGGACTGGGACCGGTCTGCGTCTGGCGGGGTTAGAATACAATACAAAGGAAGTTGGAATGCATAGAGTACAATGACTTCCCCCACCACATAGAGTAAGAATTAACTCCACATATTTTTTTATTACATGAAATACCTTTATTTGTCCACAGCATAGGAAACAGGAAATCCCAGAGAGCAAAACTATACCGTGCGAAGTTTATCACATCACCTGACCCACAGCATTCTCTTAATAGACATTCTGTGTTATTATTCCCCAAAGTCCTTATTTCATTTCCACTCTGCATCAAGTGCCTTCCTGTTTTGAGGATCAGGTTACCTTTATGCTTCTTTGCCAGAGCCATCTTCTGATTCCACATTATTCCATTTTCACTGAGCATTTTGGCATCAGGTTCAAGGTGTTCTATTCAATTTGTGCCATATCCATAAGGTTTTCAAAGTCTACCTGGATGCTACATCCATGAATCTAGCTGTCCATTTTATTGATTTTCTATTCCTGGTATTTTTATTACTCTTATATTACTCTTATTTTATTATCACCTGGGATTCTCCACCACTGAGAAATTAAATAAAAATATCTCAATATATGAGCACAAATTTCCACCCTGACAGTTCTTCATGTCTTTGTTTTTATTCTATTATTTCTTTTAATGCACTGGAGCTTCCAGTTCTTTTTTCACTTCTTTATCTCAAACTTTTAGACTTCTCTTAGTTTCTTGTTCTTCATTATGTAGCCTAGGCATCATGGTCAGTTACATTTCAACCATTACACAGTAACATTCACAGTTTTCTTATATCCTTCTCTTTTTACATTATTTTATTTATTTATGGGGTGAGGGAGGATCTATTCTAAAAATCTCAAAGCCTGTGAGTTTAACTTTGTGGAAAATAATAAAAGAAGCATAATTATTGATGGTGGTAAATCCAGTTAAATAACAAATGTATTTGTGATGGTATATCCAATTAGTCAATAAGACTATTGGATTTCACCTTTACCTTCATTCTTATCCTATTGCTTTAAGCTGTTACGTCCAGGCTCGACTTCTGAAGAAGGTCTAGTTTTTATTTCTGTTTTTGCTCCCTCCTTTCTTCAGACAACTCTCCATACAATGGTTGAATAATTTCTCTCCAATACAAATATAAACATGTCATTTCCATGCTTAAAGTACGCGGTTTTCTTTTTGTTAAATAATTAAATTTTTAACATCTATATGGAACACAATGACTTCCCCCACCACATCCAGTAAGAATTAACCTCAAATATTTCTTTTTTACATGAAATCACACTTATTTGCCCACTGCCTCACACTCAGCCCCACCTTCCATCACTCTACTTTGTATATACTTTTCCAAAAATAACATCTTTACCTTTCTCTTATCTATCCACAGAATCTTCTCTCTACTTGGAATGCTCTTTTCAATAGTGTCTGATTGATACAGTGTTATTCAATTTCCTGTCAAACGTAAGTGAATCCATTGTCTACCTTTGAGACTTCAATACTTTCATTATATATGATGAAAATATTTTAAAATTTGCCCTGTGCTTATTTAATAAGAATTCATGATGGACTTATTATGTACTTTAACTGCCACATTAGCACACTTTGGTGTGTGTGTGTGTGTGTGTGTGTATGTGTGTGTGTATAAAATTAAAAACATCTTCCTTTATTAGCATTTGTGATTCTGGAACATAGACTCTATCTCATATTAACCTTTGAAATACTAAGACATAGCTCAGTGTTTGGCATAGAACAGGAACCCAAGAAATGTTTACTAAATAAACCAAATTAATAAATATTAGCTTAGTCAAATTCGTATATATGACATAATTTCATAGACATGTAATTTTAAGATGTTTCTAGACATGGTAATAATGTTTTAATGCCATTTTATTATTAAATCTAAACAAAGTTCAGAATTCACAGTGAATGAGAAGTGCCTTCACAGTGGGTTCCTACAGCTTCTGCCTCTGAGTGATCCTTTACCAGTGATGGATTATGCAAATCTCAAAGGAGGCTTTGCCCTGGGTGCTACAGGAATTAGATACTTTGTATAGGGCTGTAAATGCCCAACTTCAGTTTACGTTTTCAGAATGTATCAGTGTAAAACCTGGGTAGTTGTCCTTAGGAAAAGAAAATCTTACGAACTGGATTGTGTTCAAACATGATAGATGGGAAAATCAACTTTCTCTTATTACTATTTTTTGTCAGTATCGATAGGTTTTCTAACTACTGTCATACATTCTAATTTAAAACCACGTGTTTCTCCCCAAAATGAAAACTGAGAATGAAAGGTAAGTTTTAAATGTAATGTGCTTTACTCTGAGAATTACTGCTGAGTACATAGAAAATGAAAATGCTATTTAAAAGTTCAGGAAAGTGTCTGATAAGAAATAGAGGTCAGAAAATAGTTTCTCCTGATAAGCGTACATATTAAATGTATTTTGTATGTCAGTAAATTGCCTGGATATTTAAAAAAATAACCAAAATGCATTACTACAAATTTGTTTCCCATAATTGTTGACTTTGCAAAATTTAACTGGATTTCCCTATCCCTGAATAAAATTCGCAAAATCCTCCAAATTAAAAAAAAAAGCAAATAGAAATAAAAATAATGATCTTCTTCCCATCTCTTTTTCCATATATGTGTGCACGTGTATATGTGTGTGTGTTTGTGTATGTGATATCAATATCTTTTAAAAATGAGCTGGAATTGAAGGTAGGTTGCAAACTGCAGATCATTATAGTTTTGTCTTTGCTTTAGTTTGGTAAAATTTGAGGAAAAATACATGAGCATGTTTACATGATCGCAAGGAAGATATGAATTTTGGGTTTGGTAATTAATGTCTATTTGAGTGACACATCTGAGAAGGAATCCAAGATGTCTACCTAAGCGATGATGGCTTGGGTCATCTTTTGTGAAGGATAAAATTAAGGTTTGCTCAGGGAAAGGTTCCCATTATACATGTATGTTGCATGTACCTATTTTCATCCATTATTTCAGAACACTTATTGAGTCATTTCTGTGGGCCTGTTGAAACTGTTGAAACAAAGATGAAAAAAAAATCAGGTCATCCACAAGAACCTCTCAGTTAACTAGGAGAGAGAGCAGGTACTTTATTTACTGTAAGTAGTATAGGTTTGACATATAGGTATAGGTCAAACCTGTAGTGAAGATTTGACCTAGTTTGTTTGGAATCATAGGAAAAAGATACGTAATGATGTTTCCAGTTGCTGCTATTAAGGGAAGAGAATCTGGAAAATGATGTTTGGTGTTTGAACCAGGCTACTCAAGCAAGGAAAACCACTGTACAAGGAGTCAGTATCATGTGCAAGGATATGGAGTAGAGAAAGATCAATGTGTTCAGGAAATACCCTTTAGTTTGAAGTAACAGAAAAATCTGGTATATATAAGCTATGGTAGAGGCAAAGATAGAATGGAAAGCAATTAGGTAAAGAATGCTGTTTAGATAGTATGGTGGGCACTGTGGATAGCGGCATACCAGCAGACCCGAGGCAGGGGTCTGCCTGCTCATAGGGAGCTTTGAATGCCATAGCAACTTATTTCACCTTATCCTATGAATAAAAACAGCCATAAAAGCGTAATTAGCAAAGGAATGACATGGTCAGGTTTGCAGTTTGGAAATAACATTTAGATAAGTGTACAGAGATTGGATTTAAGAGAGAATATTAGAGTCAGGGAAACTAATTTGTAAGCTATTGCACTCGTCCTGGCAGATAAATATTAAGACTTAAACAAGTGAGAGTGACGAAGAAAAAAAAAAGAAGTACATTTGTCATGCATAGAAAAATCATTCTACACTGAACTTGATGTATGTGTGCATGAGGTGAGGGGAAGAGTTGCAGATCTGTGTTTTTTCGTTTGTGATTTTAGTGATTGGGTAGAAGATGGGGTAGTAAACATAGTAGAATTAGTGAATTAAGAGAATTGTAAATGCTTTCTGTATTTACATTTGGGTTTCTATAGAATTGTTACTCAGGTTAGAGTGATGTCCTTGGTATATACTTTGAAGGTGTCAGTGTATTCATTAAAACCACAAAGATACTTAAAATATCCTAGAAAAGATTTTAGAGTAGTGTTTATTAATTTTTGATTGTTATTACAAATAACACCTTTGAGAATTAGAGTAAATCTATGACATTGTCATGAGCAAGAAAAGCAGCTACAGAAGTAACACCCTTGGATATGTTTGTGTCTTTCCACAATGCCAGGGTTACTGAGTGGAACCTTCTCAGACAAACTGATCAGGTACCCATGCAGGTTAACACACAGCACACAGAGAGGGGAAGTACAGAGTCTTATGTGACAGAGTGAAGGAATGAAAGTTCTTAGCATCTCCAAAGCAAGCTCTGTTGACTGGTGGTGCAGTTGGTCCCAAGGCAGCAGCTGCAAAGGGTCAGAAGGTCAGAGTCCTCTGCTCTAGTGCACCTGTCCATGATGCTTACGAGTCAGGCTTGAGCATCATCTGTTAGCTTAAGGGTATTCAGCTTACATGGACCTTACAAGGTGGGATTCTCATGCTCATCGGCTCCTGAAGATGGGGGCCGACATTTCTATGACGTTAGGCATTCCAGTCACACCTTAAGGGCATTCTCATTATGTGCAAGTTGACATTAATGTCATGGCTCCCATAGGATCCATTTTGTAAAGTCCCAAAAGTCCTCATCTCTTTATGCCCTATACACTCCTACATCCAAAATTTTACATTCAATATCAGGGAATTCATGTTCTACTAAGAGCATTCATTGGCCCTAGGTTAAGAACTTCTTGAATTACATAAAGAAGAGGACGAATAGTAATAAAACCCTTAGGGAAACTACTCAGGAAACCATTAAAAAAATTGATTTCGGTGTTCACTGAAAATGTTTTCTGTAATGAGCTCATCTCAGTTGAATATTTCTCTTAAAAAATAAATCAACCATTGACTCCGTGGATTAATGAATTATTTTGTATATCATGGTCTTGCGATGTACAAAATATAATTTTAAAAAGAAAACAGTAAAAAATTTATTTTCAAAGTCAAGGGACTGTTTTTATTTTGTCATAAATTATAAGATCTTCAGGAAAATTCATAGTGTTACTTGCCTGAAGCCTGAGCTACATTTTTTAAAGCATATATAAATAACATCGCTCTTTGATGCTTAATTAAGACTTTTGGCATGACCACGACCACTAAGCTCCCTGCCAATATAATACAATTTACTCCCTAGCTAAAACTAGCTCTGGCTAAATTGAAATTGACAGACAATGAACCAGTGATTGGAAAGTCTCTTGAATACCATGCCCCAATTTTGTTAATGAAGATATACATCATGCTCCAGCTGGTGCATTATTTGTAAAGGCAGAGATAGTTCCAATTTCTATGGCTGGTTCTGGGGTCTATAATTTAGTCAGTGAAGAGAAGACACATGCTGCAGTCATGTGCCTTCATGAGAGTGGGGAATCCTGAACCCTGGGATAGAACTGGTCCAGGATGAATGTCTACCAGTTTCTAGGTCCCCTGGCTTCACCATTTCTCACCATTGCATTCCAATTTTATTAATTCGAATAGCATTTCCCAAATACCACATGTCATAGATTACACTAGTGAGAAAGAAGGTATGAAAGCTAACAGTAGCAATCTTTAGGTGACATTCTCCCTACTATTTGTTCCATCTAAAAGAGAGAGTTGTCTCTTTCCGTAGCTACATTATTGCTGTTCGCTAGCTTGGAGAGTCTAAGATTTCAGTACATTTTTTTGTGCAATATCTCTGCCAATTAAAATAAAGACGTGTAAGTAAGATAAAACCTGATTAACAGTGAAAAAAATAAGTACTTTTAATTTTACTCATTAAAAGTCCCATGGAAGGTGATTTTAGAGATAGCTTAAGGGTGGCCATACTGGACCAGGAGTGATGATGACTTTCAAAGGCAGGAGACACCAGCATTTGTCCTAACATCTAAATATCATTATATGAATTAAAAATAACACTTTATTCTAATTTTATTAAATTTAATGTATACACTTACAATTGTTTATAGCATTATAAATTTTAAGCTGATTCAAATATCTGATCATGTAATACGTTATGCACTAAACCAATAATTTATAGGTTTACATAATTTTTTTAATTGGGGAGCCTTTGTCAAGCAGATAAGGAATATTCATATATAAGTAAGAAATCCTTATTTCTCATTGAAAGAAACCAAACATATATGCTAAATGAAGCTAAAAATTTGGAGCATATAACCTTATAGTACATACTTACTCTAAAAATAATGTAGTATGTATTTAAGAAAGATTACTTTGCTTTTATTTCTAGGAGATTTCGGGAGAATATTTATATTTAGTCTATCATTTGTGTCCAAGGACCTTTATGGATAGTTTGTATTATACTCAGTCATGATTATATTACTTTATCATCACTAAAAATATTTATCTGTGATAAACACCAGTAAAATCTGAATGAAAAATTACATGCATACCCTAACATTCAATTATTAAGTTTTAGCAAGTCCATCGAATGGTAGTTACTGTAAACATTCATCATGACTCTTGTACTGTTGCACAAGGAAGAATTAAGCTTGCCAGTCAATTTTTATGTAAACGAGAAGAGCGTATACACATTTTGTGCTGCTGAGGAATGACCCAGTATAGTAATCTAACCATAAGAGAGTAGCGATCATGAATCTAAGCTCTAGAATGACATAGCTGAATTGTTATTGTATTTGTACTTGGGAAAGTTACTTAATTTTCCTGTGCCACAGCTTTCTCTTCAGAAAATAGCTAGTAAATCCTTATTCCTCCTCCTCCTCCTCTTTCTTCCTCTTCCTCTTCCTCTTCCTCTTCCTCTTCCTCTTCCTCCTCCTCCTCCTCCTCCTCCTCTTTCCTCTTTCCTCCTTCAATTCAAGGAGCTAATACACATGAGATTCTTAGTACAGAACCTGGCAATAGGCAGGCCCGTGGTCACTCTTAGCCATTATTCATTAGCTCATTAACCATATTATGTTGTCGCTGGCATTAAAAAGACCTTGGCCTTGTATATTTCTTTTAAAAAATTTTATTGAGATGTAGTCAGCATATAACATTATATTAGTTTCAGGTATACAACATAATGTTCCTATATAGGTATATATTGCAAAATCGTGACTAAAATAAGTCTAGTTTAACATCCATCATCATACATAGGAACAAATGTTTTTTTTCTTGTGATTAGGACATTTAAGATCTATTTTCTTAGCAACTCACAAATAAGCAAGACGTTTATAGGCACCATGCTGCATGTTACATCTTAAGACTTACTTAGTTTATAACTGGAAGTTTATACCTTTTGACCACCTGCATCCTTTTTTAAATACTAGTTTCAATATGTATAAAAGGCAAATAATAATTCCTGCTTTTCCACTCCACAAGTTTACTTTGAAAAGCAAATGCAATAATGGATGCTGGAGGCAATGAGGTGTAGTGAAAAGAGCCAAGCATTAGAGCTAGGCAGACCTGGTTTCCATTCCTTGTTCCTGGATTTTTTCCTCATGGAGCAATTTGAATGAGATTGTAAAAATGCAAACTTGATCGTATTATTGTCCATTAAAACTTTTTGTTATCTTTCTACTACCTTTAGACTACAATCAGTAATCCTCAGAATTACAATTAAAACCCTCTGTGAAGTAGCCCCATCCTATATTTTCACTTCCATCTCATGCCATTTTTCTATCACCTGCTAGACTCTAGTCCCACATGCCTCCTTCACCTTTTTTTCTTGTCTTCCTCAGAAATGTTCCCACCTAAGAATTTCATTTAGTTTCTCTACCTTGATTATTTTCCTCATATACAGTTCATCTTTCTGATTTTATTTATATTCAGGATCTCTTCTCAAGTGTCACTTTCTCAGTTGTACCTTTTCTAATCCCCTAAATTGAACACTGTTTTGATTTATCGTGGTACTATTTCTTTTGCTTTATCATACATCACAATATGTCATTATGTATTGTTTGAAGGAATATTTGTTTGTCTCCTCTCCTCACTCTATAAAGACAAAAGTGTGTCCATTTATATTGCAGGAGCTGTATCACCAGGTTCTAATGTATAATAGACTATCAATGTGTAATATAGAAAATATTAACATAATTCTTTGAACCTTATAGTCTTTGCTGGAAAAGATGGATGTTAATGACACCTACTTTGCAAGATTGTAATGTATGTATAATAACTTCCTTATAGTGGCTGTCAAAAAAAATGCAACTATTATTAATGATATGTAATAGTTTAAAGTATAGTACATTTTAAAATAGTGTTATTTTTGTTTTGTTGAAATGGGTGAGGCCACACAAAGAAAACACACACATATGTATGACTAGTTCCCTACCATAGTACAAATGTAACATATTTTTTTTGGTGGGAGATTTACAAGGAGAAGTGTAGCAGAATGCATGTGATATCCCAAACTATTATTGTCCCAAAGAGGAATACTTAGGCTGGCCTGGACACACCACAGTGAAGGTTTTAGTGGAGAACTCTGTACATATTCATGAGAGGTCAGGAATAATCTAGACAACTATGCAACAATGGAAGCTTTTTAGTGAAGAAAATAGCCTCGTTAAAAATAGAGAGACTTCAGAGCCCGTTGCTTATTTTCCACCTCGTTTTCCATTAAATTAATTCAGTCCTGTTGAGCTGATTTTTTGCAGAGCTACCAAAAGTGAGGAGAAAATTAGCTATCCACTGATACTCACATGCTGACTAGCGTCTCATAAGTGGAAAACATGTTACAGAATTCTAGATGGATAAGGTTCTGGAGTTTTAGTCATGGTGTCTGACTTACCTTCAGTGCTCTCCCTTTATCTCCACTACTTGGTCATCCAGAGTTCTTTCTCCAAATCTCTGTGTTTTATTATTATATTTTGAATCCTCAATAATAAATGCCATACTTAGAATGAAAGAGATGCTCAATGCTCGTTTATTGAATACAGTAAGTGTGACTCAGTCAGGGAGGCGATAAAGAGTGACAGTTCTCGTTGGAAGTGAGACAGACCAGAGCTCAGACACAAGCTGTGTGTTTTTTTAGCAGCCTGACCATGAAAAATCAAGCTTCAATTTCTTAATTTATAATGATGCTAATAATCCCTAATTTTTAGGATTGAATGATAAGGAGAAAATAGATTTTTAAAAATGTTTAATAATATAAATGAGATATGTTAAGCACTCATTATTATTATTCACTTCGCTTTTATAAGTTGTTATATGAATACAATTCAGGGAGGGATCTGAGGGTAAGATTTGGAAGACAAGAAAGATGGAATGTAGCCAAGAACTACATATACTATGAATGTCAATAAGGAAGAGGAGCATATTGGAAAAGGAAAGTGAAGAGAGAGAACCCAGACACAGAGGTAACAAGAATAGGCGGTTTGGAATTGACTTAGTAATTGGAACATAGTATGGAATCTCTGGACTCTGAAAATAAATAGTTAAACAGATGTGCTTTGTCTTTAATAAGCAAGACATGTCTCTTCTCAGCCATTAATGACAATTACCTGGTGGAAGAATTATGAAATTGAATGACAACCTTTAGTTCTGATTTTTATTAACTTAATACACAAATCATGATTTATATTTCTCAGATTATTTTACTAACTTTTTCTCCTTGATATGTGCCAAGTTTATTACATATGTTTATTATATATGTTAGATTACTTTTTGAAAAAGGCATGGCCAACTTATTTTTGTTCTTAATCACTAAGTTATACTATGGATGAAGCAATTCCAACAGGTCTGCAGTTTTCCAGCTTCATGATGTTTTACCTTTAATAGTTGACACTATACTGTAGAGGCTGCTATTGAGCATATACTGAACAAATATCTCTGTGTCAGTATCCTTTATTTTTTTGTATCATAATGGTTAAATGTATGGTTTCTAGAGTTAATCTCCTTCTTTGCCATTAAGCAAAGTCCTTGACTTGTCTAAACCTCACTTCACTCATTAGTAAATAGGACTGATAAAAGCATTATTGCATTGGTTTGTAGTGACAATCCAATTAGGTAATGTGAATAAAGTGCCTGGAATTCAGTACATCAATTGTTTTTGGTCATATGACCTACAACATTCTTTTATATTGATCATTTAATTGTTTAAGGTAATCCTTTGAAGGAAACGTAACTCATACCCCTATTTACAGAAAAGGAAACAGAAGTTTAGAAAGTTTATCGTATTTTTGACCTGATTTATAGGAGGTGGAAGAAATAAGAATTGACCTAGGTATAAAAGCCATGATCCCATGATTTTTCTATATTAATACCAACTCATGTGTGTATGTGTGTTTGTGTTGCTTCCTTTTGTACTTGAAGCAGTGAATCAATAATTGGCAAGTTTGTTTGTGGGAAGAATAAAGAATGTATTGATAAAGTTTAGTTCAACCAACTTTTATTGAATATATAGTATATATAATGGAAAAAATATCTGAACCACATAAAATCCTTAACCAAAAAAATCTCGTCATCTATTGTGTGAAATAGACATTTACAGCATAGATATGTGTTCAGACAGAATCGACAAATGAAAACAAGAGATTCACTGTCAGGGGTGGGAGACTTGTTAGGATGAAGCATATTGAATCTTGAGAAGAGTCATGGAGAAGGTTATGCTAAAGTAATATCTTGAACAGAGTTTCTCACATGAAAGCTCATCTCAAGTGGTGAGAAAAATTACAAAGAAACTGAAAAACATTATGATTTTGAAAATAATAAAAAGCTCAGTATCACCAGAATTGAAACTTAAAATTTTGGCAGCAGTGGTAAAAAGGAGTAAGGCTAGTAAGATAAACAGGGGTCAAAACATAAAAGGCCTTTTATTGAAATACAAGTAAGACCCACTGAGAGACTGTGAATAACTCCAATGGAGAAGAGGGTGAATGTTCTTTCTGCTTTAGCAAATTTCAAGCAAGGAAGAAATCCTAATCATGGTTCAGCCACTCTGTCCTAATGTTGGAAAATTCTTGGGGTATAAGGTTAAAGATCACTGTGTCTCATGACCAAAAAGTCTTTTCTCTTTGATTTACCACCTAAAGATGATCTACCTCATTTTACCTCTTGAGCATCATTTGAGGAATTAATGGTGTAATGCCAGACATATGGATGCTGATGACAAAGAAATACCCAACCTGTGAATGAGCTCTCTCAAGATAAGAGGTAAGTGGCATTTGTACGGTCTTATTTCTAACTAGCCCAATCTTGGGAGCCTGCAAAATCCCTTTCAGACCACCAATGTAAGAGAAGTCATCTAATTAAAAGCCCACTAAATAATACTTGTTTTAGCAATTTCTTTAGCTTAATTGAATATATGCCATTTACTTTTCAAGGACTTTCAACTACTGTCCCAGTTGAGACTTTAAAAAGCAGCTGTTATTGTGACACAATCTGGTAAGATTAAAGGCATACTGAGTAAATTAAACATGTAGGCCATTTAAAAATAAAAGCTTACGACTGTATTGAAACTAATTATCATACAATATTTTATAGCAGTGCTTGAAACTAAGCAAAGTAGAGATGCAGTCACTGGGGATTTTGAATCTGTTAGAGTCCCATTTGAATCAAAAAAATGCCAGTTCCCCACCTCCAAGGGCTTCAGGCATGTATCTGCTCCTTCACACTGCATAAATATATCTGACTTTATCCGACAGTGCTTCTGAAACAAAGCATTCGTTGCCTAACAGTGCTGCAGCTTCATTCATTAATATAATTCTTTATGTTTATAAAAGGATTACTGGCATGACGATAAGGTTCATTATTTTCAGAAGTGTATGGGTATGTGGGAAGGGAATTAAATTAAAAAAAAAAAAACTGATGCAGTCCCTTTAGTAGTCATGCACCAACAAAAGGTAAAGGTCAGATATGGTTATCCTTCATTAAACAATACATCTGAGATCTGATTACAATTGATGGATTATTATCTACAAAGAATAATACCAAAGTCTATGCTAAAAATTCTAGCTAAATTAACTAAAATGTACTCTCAATGTGTATTTGTCATTATATTGAGTGTATAATAATTATTCAGAATTATACAATATCAAATTGTATTAATGAAGAATTGGATAAGCTCTAAGATTATTTCTTTCCATGCCAAGTTTGTCAGAAAATGGTTGAGAATAAAATCATACTGTTTATTTGATCAAATTGAAAATTTTCCCTGTACATAACTGATAATTTAATGAAAAATAGTTATATACATACAAGTACATATTTTATGAGTTTTACCACTCATATTTCTTGGTTATCTTATTGACTCATCTTTAAGGCACTCTTGTACCAGACTAAATAAACCAGTAGGCGTAAACTGTATTGATGGTGAGTTTATAAGTTACAAAAATATAATAGATGTAAACATTGTGTTCAAAAGCTAATCATCTTTGACCTCTAATGTTGTGATTAAGACATTTAACATATATTACAGAAATTTTTGTCTCTTTACCCAGGTCTTAGCGTATGTCCTAAGTCTTTATCCAGCTTACCTATCTGGATTCCTGCTTTAGTTTTTTGGGCTCTGAAAAATACCTCTATCTCTCTCTGCCTCTTTTTATTCTAGTTGTGTATTTTAAAAATGTGCTGTAAACGTATTATATCCAATACCCTTGCGTATTTTGTAGTTTATCTTGTGTTCACAAGATTTTTATAGAGTAGTAGTCTTTATTGTTCTTTATTGTTTCATGAATTGACTGACCATCTACTTTTCGCATGTGAATGAATTTTTAGGGCTCAAAGTAGGAAACTACGTTTAGTTATAGAACAGTTTTCTAACCTATACATTCAAATACTATCAGCTCATATATATAAGCTGTTAATTTTCAAAGTAAGCACAGTATTGCACAAAAAATAATATCACAAATATAATAATTTGTTGCTCGTATCTGATCTACTGAATTTATAAATATTAGGAGAAATTTGTCACAACAATCTGAAGAATTGAGATATCTCTTTAGTGAGATGAACAGAGCACTTCCATTACAAAACACAGGTAAAATTCAATGTGTTTATGGGAAGATTTAAAAATAGACGAAAAACTGGGAATAGAGAAAATATGCTTGGACCCCATGGTATTACTGATGTTTCTTAATAATTTAAGCCTTTTTAAAGATATTAGAATTATTTTCTCAGAAGTTACTATACTACTGATAATGTAATGCACCTGATAGCAGTTAAAAAAATTTTAATTGTGGTCATTTAATAGATTTTTGGATAAACTTCAATATTCACTCACAATAAGACATTAACAAATTGAGATCAAAAAGAAACTTTTCATCCTGATAAATATATCTTTAGAAAAACTACAGCCAACCTCACATTTAGTTGAAAGGTTTCTCTTTAAATTCACCAACAAGAAAAAGTTGTCCCAATCTCTACTTCTATTTACCTTTCTACTGGAAATCTTGACCTTCTTATTAAAGCAACAAATGTAAATCAATGTTTAAGGATTGATTGAAAAGAATCAAAGTTGCTACAATTTTTAGATGATATGTGTTTAGAAAATTTTTAAAAAGTCAACACAGATATTACTAATGTTATGAGAAGTTTGCAAGCTTTCTAAACACAAAATATTGTAGAATAATCAATTGAATTTATGTATACCAACCAAAAAACCTAGTAGAAAAAAATTTTAAAAAATAATTTATATATCGTAAGAAATAAAACATACATAGGAATAAATATATAATGGGTAATAACTCTTCAAAAATTATTAAACTTAAAGGACATGTATTAGATAATTTAATAAATCTATTGATATATCACATTGGATAGGAAGTCTTAATATTGTGAAATTTTAAGTCTCTTCAAATTGACTTATACTTTTAACATAATCTGAACCCAATCACAATACATATCTTGGGAGAAAGCTAATTCTCAAATTTATACAAATTTGCAAAGAGTCAATAATGGCCTAGGTAATCTTGAAGACGAATACTATAGATGGATAACTTGTTCTACAAAATATTATTATTATTATTAATTATTATAAACCTATATAAATTTTGAGAGAGCAGTATTGGTGCAGGGATAGATAATAGAGAGCCTAGAAGTAGATCACACATATACAGATGCTTGATATACAGCAAGGGTCACTGAAGAGTAGCAGGGAAAATAGGGTTTTTTCAATAATTGGTGTTGCAATAACAGCATCCAGAAGGGGAATCGCAAGAAATTTGATCCCCACTCAAATTTCTTCCAGATGGACTAACTACCTAATTAAAAAAGGTAATACAAAAAGTATTGGAAGGTAGTCTATGAGAATATCTTTGTGACCTCAAGTTAGCGAAAGTTTTCTTGAGACTCAAAACATGCTACTAATGAAGGAAAAAATTAATAAATGTAACTACATTAAAATTGAGAATATCTGTTTATTAAAAGACTCTTTATTTTTAAAGGCAACCATCTTGGAGAGCATGTGTATAAAACATGTAAGATAGAAAGATATAACAATAGAGAATGTCCAGAAAATTCAAACAAAAATATTGGCCAAACTATTTAAATAGTTACTTCACAAAGGCAGATATCTAAATAGCCAATTTATCAACATGGAAAGATGTTGAACTCACTGCCAGCTGGAGAAATGCACATTAAAATGACAATAGTTTACTGCTTTAAACATCCAGCAGTCTGGCAAAAATAAAATACTGTATTTGAAAATATTATGTGTTGGCACATATGGAGATATGGGAACACTTCACTCTCACACCTTTCACTGAAGAGAAAGAAATTAATTCAAGCACTTTGTGAAAGAGATAAGCATTATCTAGCGAAGTTGAACATGTGCATACTCTATTAACTGTATTAACCATATGCCAATCTCCTGGGTACACACTCTAGAGAAAACTGTGCATGTCTACAAGAATAGTACATAGTAGCAATCTTAATAAAAGTTAAAAAGAAACAATCAAATATCAATTGATAGAGAAAGAGAAAAATAAATTACCATATATTCATATAACTGAATACTATCATTAAAATTAAATGAAATATATCTATCAATACATAACGATGTTAATTAATCTTTAAAATATTTTGAGAACAGTCACAGAATACATAAAGTCCATTTATATGTAGTTTTTAAAAAATCTTACTATAAAGACTTTATCTTTATATATATATACTTTTTGGTAAAAATAAAGAAAAGACTCTAAAAGGATGATACCCGTAGGTAAACATGACTCCCACTTTTAGTCTTGTATTTCTCAGAGGCAATCCTGATGTTTAGAGATTTAGTGTCATGAGGAGTCAGATGCACTTTAGGTTAGTGCAAACCTTGTTGAGAGTGTCTTGCTTTTTATGTCACTGGTCAAGTGACTACTAAAACAAAAGTGAACCAAACTAAAGTAAGTGAACACTATGTTAAATGTCAATCACTATAAGCTAACAATTATGTCATATACCTGGGTTCTGTTTTGAACGTTTCATTTTTTCTAATCTTGAAGAAATCTCTGCTACACACTAATTCCTTAAACTTTCACATTTTTGTCCATTGAATGGCCTACCACTAAATGTTTAATACATGCTTTTTCCTGAGAGAGAATTTTTTTTTTTTTTAGGTGAGGGAACCCTTGGTTGACCTTGCAAATTGCAAGGACCTTGTCAGCTTATAATCCCTTATTTTTTATTTTTCACTCCTACAGCACCTGGTCTTCCTAGGTAGTCTCCCATCCAAGTACTAATCAGTCCCAACCCTGCTTAACTTCTGAGATCAGATGGGATCGGGCTTGTTCAGGGTGGCATGGCTGTAGAGAATTTTAAAGGGATCTATGATTCAATTATGTAAAACCACAACAGACACACACACACACGCACACATGGAAAAAGACAGTCAATTGAAGAATAGTTCATAGTTCATAATTAATAATTAGTCAATAAGTATGTCTTAATCAGTTCGACCTGCTATAACAAATAACCATAGACTGGTAGCTTAAACACCATTCTGGGAAGTCCAAAATCGAGGTGTCCAGTGAGAGCTCACTTCCTGGTTTGCAGATGGTTCTCACTGTATTCCCCACATGGCAGAGAGTAGAGACAGGAAGCAAGCTCTCTAGAGTTTCTTATGAAAGAACTAAACCCATCACAACGGTTCTACCCTCATGACCTAATTACCTCCCTCAGGCCCCATCTCCAAATACCACCATATTGGGGATTAGAATTTCAATATAATTTTTGAGGAGATAAATATTCACTCCATAGCAGATTACTTACCTATTAAGTGAGCTTTATGGTAAAGACAGTTAACTTTCTCATATAGCATTTCAATAAGACTCATGAGTTTTAGTTTCCTTGTCTTTTAAAAGAAATACTAATGCCAACCTAATCAGTAGTTGTGAAGTTTAAGTTATGTGCCTAAATCTACAAGGCCAGAAAGTGGCAAAATTGATACTTAATTGTACATAATTTGAATTACGATGGTTTGACTTTACAGGTGGTGTGAAATTGATATGCATAATAAATTACATGAGATATTCAACACTTTTATTATAAAACAGGCAGTGTGTTAGATGATTTTGCCCAACTGCGGGCTCATGTAAGTGTTCTAAACATGTTTATGATAGGCTAGGCTAAGCTATGGTATTCAGTAGGCTAGATGTATAAAATGCATTTTCGACTTACAATATTTTCAACATACAATGGGTTTATCGGATGTAAGTCAATGAGCATCTGTACAGATATCATAGATGTTCCCTAATACCAAGGAAACTTCTAAAAGTCAGCATTTATACATGAAATGATGTGCATACATAGGATATTTTAAGGATGGGGATACTACATGGCTCACCAGGAGTAAAGACAGGGAGTATACAGAAACAATGTCTAAAAGTAGTTACTATTTTGACAGCGTATGTTCAGAGATATATCCCATTAGGTAGAATTGTTAAATTCTATGTTGAATATTTTTAGTCATAGTTAATAAATCAGCTCTGCATGATAGGTTTACTTTTAGCTACAAAATAATGGAGAACAGACAGAACATAGCACAGAATTAATTTATTGAGCAGGAAAGACAGTAGAAGAATTAATAAGCTGGAGATAATATCAAAAAAAAAGTTCATTTTGGAGTGATAATGAGCTTTTGCATTAATAAATTCTTATAATCAGGGAAACCGAATGACTGAATGTCTAAGGTTAAATGTCTGGGAGATATAGCAGCTGGGCAAAAGAAAACATGGGAGAAACCATGCACAATCTCTCACTGCTCAATGTTTGATATTTGAATGAAGTCTTTGGTCTTGAAATGGAATGGAATGCTTGTCAGGGTCGTAGGGAGAATTTTTAAACACAGACTAAGAAGTGATGGATTAGGAGGGAGCAAGGTAATTTAAAAGTATAGTAGGATTTACTGAGACCATCCAAAAGCCATAGTCCCCTGTAACTTATTAGCCAATTAGGAGTTTTTTAGAGTGATACAAAGTTGCAGTGCCAAGGTTGGGCCTTTTATTTAAAATCCTACTGAATTGAGATGGGGAGCTGAAGCTATAATACCTGAATTTGTGGGAGAACTTAATTGCACTAACACTGTTGATAGAGCTAAATGTCTAACTTTGAGGAATTGGATGTGGCATTGGAAAAAAATAGAAAGGCAAGGAATGCAGACGATTTAAGGTTTCTATCTAACTTTAATGTGCTATACCTCTGCAATTTTAAATATCCAGAAGCCCTCTTTTGATTTTGATTTATTTGCCACATTACTTTTCTATAGTTAAACTAAATTTCCTTCCAGGATGGATATTAAAGATATATGGAAAACTTGATCTTAAACAATTTTATTTTCAACTTTTGATTAGGATTTCAAAACTTCTCATTACTATTGATTTTTAGTGCAAATATATGATTTTTTGGGTGCATTTGGGGCTCACCTGGGAACTTAACTACCAATAATAGTACTCTTTATCTGATAACATTTATTCTGAATTTCAAATGAGCAAGTTAAAAAGTACCTTGGAGGAACTACTTTTATTTATTTATTTTTATTTGTGAGTTCCTTGCAAGCAGTATTACACATTTCAGAATTGTACTCTAAATTGTTTCTAAGATATTGCCACTAGCATTCTATATTGTCAGAGGACATTGGAGTAAATCTTTAAGTGAAATGAGAATGTAACAAGGTAGTAGCTGGACATGTTAGTAGAGAGCAATGTGATAAAAATGGAATGGCATAAATCATCTTTCATAAAAGCTGGCAGTTTTGTTCGGACTGTCTGTCTTCTAGCTGATCATAGTGAGCTCCTTTATTTCTATGAAATATGATAGCACACTGTCAGGGCATAGCCAAGTGGATGGGTTAAAAGTAGTTTGGATTAGGCCAGGATTGGGATTTGAGAATTAATAGTTTAGTGATTTTCAAGGATAGCAGAAGAAAGTTAGTAGTTGGAAGTAGTAAATGAACTAGTGCTACTTTTACATTTGTCAGTTTTCTACTTTCTTACATTTTCCTGATAAGAAAGCTGAGTCAAGAGGATATCAATTTCTTTTTTCTTTCTATTTTTTTTTTGCTAAAATACATAAGATATTATATCAGAACACGTTAAAATGAGTTTAAATCAACGAGGTTTTAAAAATCAAATTGACTCACTTTTAAAGTGAGTTAAAATCAAAACAAGTTATGATCAGAGGGAGACTGAATTGAGTCATGGTAATAAAATGGAAGAAGCGTGAACAACCTGATGAAGGTTGGCAGTTTCATCATCACAAACATTCCCCACTGAGATAATGAACTTGACAATAACTCTTCTTATTCTTAAGCTATGATAGCACAAAGTCATTGTGCAAAATCTCAGAGTGAGGGCAATTCATGCTGGCTACAGAATCATTGCGTAGTGACTAAGAGAGCCAGTGATCGATGTATTATTTTAATGTGAGCTTCTTCATTTTTACAGAGAAAGGACAAGAATAAAAATGACACAGTTCCTACAGAATCTGGGTGCTGCAGCCATAAATCTCAAGTAATGATGGATGACTTGCAGAAGCTGATAATTTGAATTAATTTACCCAAGTGTTGAAAATGACAGTGAAAATCTAAACAGGAAAGGTTTCCTTCAAAATGACCAGTTCAGCAAGATCTTGTTTACTCACCTCACTCCTAAGCAACACTCAGGTTTATCCAAATATTTTTGAAGCCTAAATTGGTCTGCATCCCATTTTTTCCCATCACTTCCACCTCCCATCACCAGTCCAGGAGGACTTCCCAATAGGTAATCATATTAGATGAAATCCTGTGTGTTAGTTTATACCCAGGCCATTTCGTCATCTGCTTTTATGGTAAGAAAGGCCCAAATCTATCTAAAATATCTATATTTTGAATACATAAAATTAATTATGATAATCTCAAATAAAGTTAAGCCTATGTTATCCAACCTCCTAAAAAAAATATATGAGTTATCATTGGTCAAATATTCTGGTTGTAAAACCAGAGTTAACTGTCAAACCTATTGAACCCAAATATTTAGAGCCCTTTAGGGACCTTGTGAGGATCACAGGCTCCCAAAGGATCTGTTTACATATGAAAATAGGTGGCAAGGTTGGAGGGCCATGATAACGATCTAAGTCATATGCTTATGATCCTCAGTAATCTTGTATAGTGATGAGAGATTGATTGAAAGGAATGGAAAAGCCATATGAGATATGCCTAAATGTCCTGGTTCATGACTGTGTTTGAGAGATAGCTATGGTACACGCCCTGCTTAAACTAGGGTGCAGAACAAGACTAAAACTGGCATTGCCACAACATGGATGGACCTAGAGGGCATTATGCTAAGTGAAATAAGTCAGAGAAAGACAAATACCATATGATTTCACTTAAATGTGGAATCTAAAGAACAAAATAAATGCACAAACAAAACAGAAGCAGACTCATAGATGCAGAGAAAAAACTGGTGATTGCCAGATGGGAGTGGGGGTTGGAGGGCTGAGTGAAAAAGGTGAAGGAAGTAAGAAGCACAAATTGGTAGTTACAACGTAGTCACGTGGCTGGGAAGTACAGCATAGGGAATAAAGCCAATAATACTGTAATAACTGTTTGGTACCAGGTGGGTACTAGACTAATCGGGGAATCACTTCATAAATTATATAAATGTCTAACCACTATGCTGTACACCTGAAACTAATATAAAATAATATTGAATGCCAACTCTAATTGAAAAATAAATATTAAAAATAATAAAAAAGAGAGACTAAAACTGGCAACCTTCTGAAGCCATGGCACTTGGGGATGGTGTCGTGATTCAGTGTTCCTTCCAGGTTCAAAGTACCCAAGCACAGTTTGAGAGACTAATATATTCTCTGCCATGGACACATCATAACATCTGTATTTCCCAAGCTGAAAGAAAACAGAAGTTAGAAGTCTCCAAGAGGTGCTCTGCCAAATTCCTAAGTGGATATAGAAAGAAATGTCTGTATCCTCCCTTCTTTACCTGATCTCTCCCTTTCTCTTTTCCTGAGTCTGTTCCCTCCTTCCAGCATTCATTCTGTTGTTTCAGAATGTTGGACAGGGCAGAAGGCAATCAACTGAAAGGGAAAGTGGGGGGTACCAAATCCATCCCTCGCTTGATTTCCTAAACCATACCACTTAACACAATATTTTCTAGTGGATGGCAATGTCTTCTGATGCAGAAAATGTACAGTAGGCCAGGAGAGGCCCTACTTGTGGGTACAAGTTACTTATTCTCCTTGAACAATAAGAAAAGCATCTTCTGAGAAAAGTTTCTTCAATCCATAGGGTTTAGTGGAGGCTGCCAATCTCTGGACCACATCCTCCTGATCGTGGGGTTGGCCTGTGATCCGAAATGATCCTAATGTGGTGTTCTGTTTGCTCAGCCATATATATTGCTCCAGGAAAACTCTGGGATCTAAGCTAAGGTGATCCAAGTCTTGTCTGGGATTTCTTAAAAATTTGATTGGTGGACATGAGCTTTATGTGAATTCAGAATCACATTGGTTTTCCCTATCCAACTATGGACTTTCCACCGCTGCATATATATGTACTAGTGCATAATGCTTAAAAGTATGGACAGTGACATTTGAAAAGTCTGCATTTAAATACCAGTAACACTCTTGTCATGGAATTAGTCGCTTTAAGTGAGTTATATAATTTTTCAATCTATGACTCCCGATATATATGCAAATTATTTCTTTATCAGAGGCATGCTGTATTGTCATGATTATACCATCCCAGGCCTACAGTGATTTTTCAATAGATATTATGAATTATTATTCTTTATGACTTTTGCAAGGCATTATAAATGCATATGTAGTTGAAAGACACAATTCCTTTTTGCCCTTTATCTTTGATCCCTGAATCAAGATATGTGCTATTGTTAATGTCATTTTATTGTTTTTAACTTGCTGGCACACATAACATTTTAACATCAAAATGTAGGCATTTAAAAAATAGTGTTAACAAGTAGTTATGTACCATTATTGAAAATTATATCTAATCTAGCCTGTTTTCTATGTGATTTATAAATATTATATCATTGTAGTTTTACCAAAAAGTTGTGCCATATGTATTTTTATTGTCCCAACAGACTAAATTGTCCAAAATGACACATATTACACTAGATTAAGCATTTTAACTCAAGCTTTCTAAATCCAGAAGCCATGTTCTCTGCCACCATGATTTACTGCTTATTATCACCAATATCTATGTATTGCCTGAATGAAATAACAGTCTTCAGCATTAACCTCATTCTTTTGAATGAATTAAAGTATTTTCCATGTTTTCTTTAGGCAGAGTTTAATTATGACAAGGAAAATTGAATATATTAATAATGTTCAGATTTATGTTTTGCTTGATATAATTAGATCTTCCCGAGGTGGGTAGAATTTTCCCAGGATGGATGGAACACTATAAAAGAGCTTTCAATTTGGATTTCAGCCCGAATGCAAACACTGGTATAAATAAACATTAAATATTAGTGTTAAACATTAGAAACACACCGAGACCAGCAATACGATCTCATAGGAAACCTGGCTTTGAGTTATAATCAGATACAAACTCTTCAAATACATAATTAAAAGTGTAATCAATTGTGTTTTTTGGGTAAAGAAGGCTATTGCAGACAAATACATTAGCATAGTATGGTCATTAATGATGACATGTATATTCTATTTTCTAAATTATTTTAAGTGTAATTACATACCATGTTTACAGATACTTAAGAAATCAACAATATGCAAATTAGTTTGCTAAAGCCAGATATTCTTTAACAATATAGCTAACCAAACCCATTTTGTGTCTTTCTTCTCTCTCAAGAGGAGAGCTTTAAGCTGGCAAGTACAAAACAAATATCAGTAATAGGAAATTAAAATCTATGATTTGCAAGATTGTAGGTAAGCCCGTTGTTGCTTAAAATCAATTCTAATCTCTTGTATTTGAGGATTTTCTTCCAGGGGAATCTGAAAACTTCTCACATATGCAAACACCAAGTGGCTATCAGTAAGCTTCCAGAAGTGGTGGCTAATGTACCTACCAGCCATGTTCGGTAAGACTGGCAGTTGTTAAATATTGTCCTGTTGTTTTTGTTTGTTTGTTGTTGTTTTAAACAGAAGGTAGTAACTTTTTTTTTTTGAAAATTGCATGTTGGTAAAATTTGCATCTTCTCCAAGCAGAATAAATAAATAAACTATTAATGTGATAATTTAGGTAAATTATAAGAGAAAATAGTGATCACTGGGAACAATAAAAAATTCACCAAATATTTGTAGAACAAGTGCACTGTTATTTTCTGATATGTTTTCTTAAATGGACTCACTTTTGTTTTAAAAATATTTAAAAAGGAAACTTACTGATAAGAGGAAGTGAAAAATATGTTAAAAAGAAGAAAAAAAACATGTCTTCAAAGAGAAAGTTCTGTAGTCAGATGCAGAGGACAGTTTTAAAATGCTAGAGGCAGCTGGAGAGAAATCAGTCTGTGACAGAGGTCACAAGGAACCTAGAACAAGTGCTGTCAGGTAGATAAAGGGGACAGATAAGGGATAACTAGTACTGAGATATCTGGTAGATATATAAGAAGAGAGTACAGTTGAGGGCAGAAAAGTTGGAATAAGGACAGAAATAAATAGGGCAGATATCTTCCAATACTGGGTTGCAAGGATAATGGGGCAAAAGCCTACTTAAGGAAGTAGTAGCAGGGAAGCTATTGTTCCCCATAAGAATACTTCCTAAATTGGTTTGGAGTTGATATTTACTGTGACAGTTGTTAAATTATGAAGAAAGGTATTAAAGGAAGCACTGTGAAGATAGGACTCTGAGATAGGCCCATTTTGCTTCTATTCTAAGGATGTCAACTTTTAAAATGTATTTGATATTTCATCAACCGAAGGCAGAGGCTTTATCCTACATTCTTCTACATGACCTTAGAATCCGGCTTAATGTCTGGTTCCGAGTTAATGATACCAAGGTGAAAAGAGGGCACTGCTGGCTGAGAGATATATGCAGCTGCAGAAACAGATGCAGGGTGAGAGCTGATATGTTGGCAAGATTTTAGGAGAGACAGCATGAGGACAGAGATCAAGGCCAAGGGCAGTCCATGAAAGAGGCTTATGGGGTTGAGGGAGAGCTCATGGAGCTGGGAGTCAGAAATAGTCACTAAGAATGTTAAGGAAAAGGAGATAAAGGGGATGCAGGTATGAGAGGTGGACAGTTCATGGAGGCTCAACAATTGGTACCGTGGGAAAGGTGGGGACTCAGAAACATTTGGGGACAGAAGCTAGGAAATGGGTGCAACTGAGCTAAGACCATATATATCACATAAAGAGAAATGAACAGGTAGTTAGAGAGAAGCAGTGAGACCCATAGATTGTCTTCCTAGACTGGGGGCTTCTTAGGTGCTCTGTAAAAACATGGAAAATACTAGGTTAAAAATTTTAGTTGGACATACAATAACCTGTTATTATCTTTTTAAGAAGTAAAGAAAACTGGACTCTATAACAGGACAGTTAGAGAAATCTGTTAAGTATTTTTCCAGAAAAATTGTACTGATATATTGGTTAGTGTGCAGTAATAAAGAAGAAGAGAAATCATATTTTATTTTAACAGAGATAAATATAACAGGAAACTGGTTGAATGAGTTTCGGAGAAATTAAAATTCAAAAGCGAAACACTGAGATATTATATTTCTAGGGATGTTAGCAGGAAGCAGCTAATATCCCTGGGAATGGAAAATAAAGTGAGCCTTTTCAGGTTATTAGGAACTAGAAGCTTGGAGAAGAGGCCCTGTGGAATCAGGCAACAAATCTTTGAGGAGGTGATGCTGTAAAACAGGTGTTGGTATCTCAGAAACATGAAAAAGAGACCTTGTAGAGCTAGAAGTCAAACCTCTGAGGAGAAAGTGACAGTGGTTGATACCAGCACCTCTGAGGGGACACAATAAGGCCAGTTCTGGGAGTGTTGAAAGTTTTAATGGATCCAGCTGCTGCTGGAATCGACTCTTGCTGTCCTCATGAAGGTCCCTTATTGGGAGGATATAGAACTGAAGCAAACAGAAACAAGTAATTTTTTTTTTCTCATCTTCCCCTGACTTGCAATTTTCCCTAGGTTTTTCTGTTAGTAAAACCTAACAGCATACCAGCTGGCAAAGGAGCAAGTTAATATTCAGAGTCCTAGCTCCAACTTCACACACACACACACACACACGACGGATGGATTTGGAGCTGAGAGACAAAACCTTAATAACTTATACAAATGTCAACTTTGAGGCATTTTACAATTGCTTTCTCAAGATTTCTGTTCTCAGTCCTTCCTCTTCAAAATTTTCATAAATAATTTAAATGATAATATGGTTGACATTACAACTGTATATGACTCAAGTATGGAAGCTTTTCTTGCCATGATAGATAGCATACAGAAAGGATCCATAAGCATTCTGGATGGAGTGAAAGAGCTTAAAATTTTATTAATATAAGATTAAAGAACAAATATAAAATCCAAAACTGGTCTAAACTTGGAAAGGAAACTTCTGACTGTTAATTGAATGAGTCAGTAAAGTGAAGTGACTGTCAGATAAGCTTACATAATTCTGTTTTACTAATGTTTCCCTTAGTGGCATCATTATGGTAGCTAATATGTTTTGAATATAATACTCTATATGCCAAGTATGGCGCCAGTGGTCGGTACTCTCTAAGGGAGATTCAGTTAGTATCTCCATTTTATTTACGAGGGAGTGGAGGCTTCTAATGGATAAGTAGTTGCCCAAGCTTACACAATAAGTGATGAAAGGATTCAATCCTAACTTTATGCCAAATACTTAACTAGTATGTTATATACTTGTGATAGATGGAATAACAGCCCTCCAAATATGCCCATGTCCTAATTCCTAGAACTGGTGAATATGTTACCTCACATGGTGATAAAGATTTTGTAGATATGATTTAGGATCTGGAGATACAGTAATTATCCTGGATTTATCTGAGTAGACACAATGTAATCATAGGGGTCCTTATAAGTGAAATAGAGAAGTAGAAAAGTCAGCGTCAGAGATGTGAAGAGTGAAGCAGAGCAGAGTCGTGGTGTGATAAAGACTTTAACTGGCTCTTGCTTGCTGTAGAGATGGAAGAGACCACTAGCTAAGGAAGGCAGGCAACCTCTAGAAGCTAGAAAAGGCAAGGAAACAGATTCTCCCCTAAAACTTCCAGAAGAAATGCAGAGTGACAGACACCTTGATTTTGGTCCTTTGAGACCAGATTTCTGTCCTCCAGAATTACAAGAAAATATATTTGTGTTTTTTAAGCCTCTGAGTTTGTGGTAATTTGTTACAGCTGTAATAGGAAACTAAACTACTTTACTACAGGACATATCATAGATGAGACATGGTGTTCTCTAAATCTTCAGTGTCTCTTTAAAAAAAAAAAAGAAAGACAAACTGATAAACACCCAGAGGAGACATAAAATAAGCTCTTTTGGTTCGATTAGGCAAACTGATTCCTTTCTCTAACATTTCACATATGATGACAAATCCTGTCAGCTCTTGATTTTCAAATATATCTGGGATCTGCTTTTCACGCTTCCCCCTAATCCATTTGATACCACCATTTTCTCTTTGGATCATCACAATAGCTTCCCAAATGTTCACTCTGAATTCTATTTTTCCCCCTTCAGCTTATTTTCAATTCAGTAGCTAAAGTTATCTTGTTGAAACCAAAATCCTATACTATCTTTCCACTTATGCAAGTATACCTTTACATTTTTCGTGACTGTTGATTTATGAGAACTATTATTTTTGTAGACTTATTTATTGAATTGTCACTTTACTAAAATTACTATAGTTTTCATATTGATTATTTTGTGTTTCCAGAAAAGTAATCATATTAACTTCAGATATTTCATCTTTTCATTTTCAATTCTTATGCTTTTGAATGCTTTATCTTGTCTAATTGCAATGGCTAATATCTCCAATACATTATTAAATGGTGGTACAGAGAATTGTATTACTTGTCTCATTTCTTACTATTATGAAAAAGTATCATGTTTCCCTCATTAACTAAGGTATTGACTGTTAGACCAAAGTGCATCTTTTAACCCAAATGCCAGCCAGCATTCAGTAAATTTACATGATCATGTATACATTTGTTGTTTGTTTTTCTGTTAATACTCTATTACAGTGTGATCAGGAAGGGCTGTTTTTTTCTTTGTTTTCTGTAGAATTTATTGAGGATAACCCTGTGGCTTAGATATGGTCAAATTTCATAAATAATTCATATGTATTTATTATATATTTTCAAATGTTAGAATACTAAGCATGTACTTATGAGTATGAGGATGAGAGGAGATACTGATTATAAAAAGGCAGCATGAGGTAATGTTTTAGGTGATTAAACTGCTCTGTCTTATTTGTGATAATGGTTACAAATATATTTGTCAAATTTTGTAGAACTGTACACAAAAATGAGTGATTTTAGTGAATGTTAATTAAAATATAAAGTTGAAAAAAAAAATAACCATAGCACATAAGAAGTGGCAACTTTTTCTGCTTTTCCTCCCTTTTTTTCAACTGCTCAATTCAACTTCCATCTCTCCATACCAGAGCACTCCATATAGAAATACATATCCATATTTATTATTTCAGTTTTCTAATCCCAGTGACTTATTTATGTTTCCTTTGTTGCTTTTTATCGATAAATCTCTTTTCTTTTACTGATTGTTAAAATTTTTCATGAATTATTTCATGTGTCATCTCAGCCAGAGCCTTCTCCTCTGTCCTAAGCCAGGCAAAATGCCTTTCCTGTAGGCTTCCATACATCTCTCTTACACTGTTCATTTCAGTAAATTGTAATTGTTTACTTTGTGGAACACTCACCAAACTAAGCTAATCCATTTATTGTCAGTGTTAGAAGAGAAAAGGCATTTGAGAAAAAGAGTTGGAATGACCAATAATGAATAATAAAAGCCATTCTTTGGCATCAAGTAATTACACACACACACACACCACAAATCTTTTTTTTGCCATTTTTGTCTAAGAAAAAGTTACATAATATATACCCACATTATATGTGAACATGTTACAACTCAATTCTGTGAAACACATGTTTTCCTATTTTTTTTCTGTGGTAGAGATCAGGAAAGTGAATTATCTACTCTAAGATAAATTATTTTTGTGGCTTTGGAAATGTATAATTTAGAGATATACTTCTAAATACAATCTAAACTTTAACTCAATGAAATACTTTTGAGTTTTTTTGGAGTTTTACCACACAATAAGGCTAGAACACAAATAACTGCTTCTCCAACTTTAAATTACTTTATATATTTATTGAAAAACTTGGCAGAGTTCATAGATAAATTTTTAATCTTCATTTTGTGAATATCTGACAATGCTCCCAGACCACAGAATTTCAGCAGAAGATATTGGGTCCCCACATATCTTGGTTGGAAGCGATATTTCTGAATCATTCTCCTTTTAAAACACTCATTCTGGGTAACTAAAGTTATAATTCAAGGTTAACATTGTAAACACAGTAGAATGCTCCTTACTTTTCAGCTTGATTATAAATTGACTCAGGATAGGCAAGTTTGAACTTGATCAGTAATTATGATTTCTCCTATCTATATTTAATTACCTATAATAACAGAAATAATAAGTTAATACTAATGTTTTTATGTTTTAGAATAAAAACAACAACAACAACAACAACAACAGCTTTTTAAGTAGCATATCCTAACACAGGGAGGGAGTGAGCAGAGACATGCATAGATATGCAACAAGACACTCGCCTTTTGAACTTCAATGAACGTGCAAGAAAAATGTCTATGGTTTTATTCTCAGAAAACATTAGTTAAAAAGAAGAGTCTAGTATGGTAAATGTAATAGAGAGATACCTATAACAATTAATATAATTTAATTTTAACAATTTTGCATTCTTTAGTTTAGATTCCATAAAGAGTATTTACTCTTTCATGCATCTGATTGTAACATTTTAATACTAACGTCTAAATAGAGGATATATTTACCAGTTATCTTTGAACATTTATACATTATTCCTTAATTAAAAACAAATAAACAGAGGAGAAAGAGAGAAATATTAAATTGAGTGGAAAAATTTTAAATGACATATATGGAATATGTGTGAGGGTGATTTTACCAGTATTGTGAAATGCTAGGGATTTTGAAAATTGAAGGTAGCTTTAATGAAGATTAATAAATGGAAAAGGAAACTAGCAGAAACCCTCTCTCATGGCTGCCAGTTGCTAATAGTATTTTAACAATATTACCCATAGAAAAATAATAAAAACTTAACATTTCTGACTATGTAATAAATGCTGTATAAATTGGCTACTATTACCATTTTCAGATACCATTTTTTAAGTAGAATCCACACCAAGAGAAAAAATTTGTCCTCATTATTAGCCAGACTTCTTATCCTTTATCTTACTCTTATATCAGTTAGAATGCTTCTGGCAATAAGTAGCATAATACCTGATAAAAGGGAGGGTTGAATAATTTAGCATCTCAGTTATTTTATGTGTTATAGCTTGTCTGTAGTTCCCTGAGACTATCCTTATATTCAGAAAATGGCGGGTGCATATCTAAAAATTACATCTTTCTGAACAGTATCCAAAGACCGGAAGAGAAGAGAATAAAGAAATATATTCCTCTTGAGTGTCTTTTATTAAGAGAAAATCTTTCCTCAGAATTTTACTCCAACTCCCAAGGAACGCCTCCTCCACCTTCCCCTTATATCTAATTGACTTCAACTAGTTTACACCTAGTTTCTAAAAAATTGAATGGCATTTCTATGCTCGATCTAAAACAGTTGGCATTGATCAATTATGATTTATCGCCTAAAGCTGGACAAAGAATCCAAATTCCCTGATAACCTTGACACCCTCATGTTTGAAACTCATTTCTCATACTTAGGGTTTTATTTTATCTTTGTTCCTTAGTATTACTTTCTCTGGCTTAATTTCTGTTTCTAAATTCTTATTCTCAGTATATCAATTCTGTACTCCAAGAAGCAAGCATCAAGCAGGATGGGTCATGTAAGAGATTTATCAGGAATAAAATGTGAAAGATAAATGGTGAGAGAATAAGACCACGTAGGAAAAGCCTTTAGATCACAGTGCAGATATGGCACCTTTGAAAGAGAGGAAAAAGGATTTGGTAGGAAAAGCCTCAGGCCACAGGTAAGTCTGAGAAGTCTCAGCCATGCATAGGAGGGGACCACAACAAAGATTGCCTGTTGAAGGATTCCTACATCAGGTGGGACTGAGCCATCTCTGGTACCCCCACTGTTCTCAGCCATCGACAGGGAACAGAATGAGGAGAGTCTAGTCTTAGCATCAACACCACAGTTTTCTCCAAAGAGGCAGAAACTGACAGAAGCTGTCAGTCCACTGTGTTCCCCCCGGGAGTCCACCAGAAGATCTGAACAGCACACCTTCATGAGCACCCTGGCTTACCACTTGTTCTGCATAGATCCGCTTCTCCACCCATATTCTGGAGCAGCTACTTTATGCTTCTCTAAAGGGGGACATATAAGACAGAAGTCAGTGAGGTGAATTATAGTCACTGTCACTGCAGTTGTTCTTGGGAACACACCTGTCTCTGCTTCTCATTTTACATTCTAAATTGTCTGTACATCTAAAATCTTACCCTCAATTATCACCTCCACAGGTTTTGGTGGCTTATGTGGTAGTGTGATCTACTCCTATATCTGCTTTACTGTGAGGAATGTTCCCAGTCAGAAGCTATGTCATGTGGGATTATATGCCACTGGATCAGGTATACTATAAATCTTCGCGTAGTAGACTGGCTGAGGTTCTTTGGGAAGAAAAGGTAAATCCATACATTAAATGCTCACATAGAATGAGGATAAATCTTTGGCCCTTCTGTATGGAAGGGGCTTAATATAATCTACTTGTCACCAAAGGGCTGGTTGTTGTCTTCGAGATATAATTCAGTATCAGAGATTTAGCATTATATAGCATTATAAATGACATAGAGAGTTAGGCTACTTGTTCATAAAGCTTACATGTGCTCTCTGGTCCTGTTCAAGCTCAATGCCTCTGGTGGTGTGATGGGTTGAATTATATTCCCTTAAAATATATGTTGAAGCTGAACCTCCTGAATAGGAACTTATTTTAAAACAGTCTTTGCAGATGCAATCAAGTTAAAATAAAGTTATCGGAGTGGAACCTAATCCAGTATGACTAGTATTCATGTAAAAAGAGGCAAACACCATGTAAAGACAGAGACACAGAGAGAATGCCATGCGATGACAGAGACAGAAACTAGAGTGATGCAGCTGCAAGCCAAGCAATGCCACGGATTGATGGCCAACGCCAGAAGCAAAGAAGAGGCAAGGAAGAATTCTCCCCTTCAGGTTTCAAAGGGATCAAGTTCATGCTGACACCTTGATTTTTTACTTCTAGCTTCCAGAACTGTGAGACGACACATTTCTGTTGTAAGCCACTCAATTTGTGGTACTTTGTTATGGTGGCTCTAGGAAACTAAAACAGGTAGATTTATAGGATATCAATTTGGCTCAGTTGAACGGTTTCTCACAAAAGCCTTCCCTGTGTATTTCAAATTGGTAGGCCACAAGAGATGTTGCACAGGCTTTGCAAGGTGAAAAGGAAGAAGCAGCCAATTTGTTCTTTTTACGCTAAGAAGGTCAGCAGAGACGATTTTTAGTGTACACACTTTGTCATTTATTTGCTGGCTACTTTCATTGGTTAGCCAGGCATAAGCCAGGCTTGCACCTACTACACCTTTTTCTGGATTCTCTTTCAGCTTCATTGACTCTTGGACCCATTGTGTGTTTAGCTCTGAGACAAAGGATACCACATTTTCCTGGAGGACATGTTTTCTCAAGGTTGGAGTCAGTGAGAGATGACGCAAGTTCCAGTATGTCCTGAGTCACAGCTCACGCTGGTGGTTTTCAGCTCAGGCATATAGATCCCAGCTTCTCTTCACTGTAGGAGAACAGCTCCACTATTATGCCCTGGCAAGTTTGCATATCTCCACATTGGCCATACAGGAACAATTACAGCTTGCAAACTTGGCAAAACGCCCTGTGACATTTCTAAAATGTGAGAACATGGGAAGCTTGTGAAGAACTGCTACAAGGTCGTTTTCCACCCACCTCCTATCTAACAAGGAGTTTCTGGTTCTCACTCTCGCTCAGATACTGACGAACTATGAGGATTTTTGCTTTACCAGTCTTAAAATGAAGCTGTAGAACATAAAACCGCTCAGCTATCGCTTGGCACAGTCTTTTCAGCAACCAAGTGCTCTGCACCTTGTTGTTTTGTCATACGGTCCTTTTGGTTTTGGTGTTACCCTGTAGGACAAAACTAGCACCTTTGGTTACTCCCTTTATTTTCCAAATAAGTAATAAACTCTCTGAATCCAGAAAGAGAGTTTTTTGTTTGTTTGTTTGTTTTGTTTCGTTTTGTTTGGACAGCATCTGTAAACTGTGCCACAATTTGTCAACACTTACTGTCTTCAAGTTTATATTCATTTTTCCTCTCTAGTTGCCTTCCCTATGAACCATGAACCATCAGACACAAAGATAACAACCTTATTATATAAGGGCAAATCTGTGTTTTTAAAAGAACACACACACACACACACACACACACATATAGGAAGGGGAAAAAAATATCCAACTTTTTGAGGATTCTGATTTTAGACACTGGCTATGAATTGACACTAATCACTGGAGATCCACAATACCGTTTGGGTCCACTATTCAGATGAGGGGTTTATAGGGATTAAGTAAGTGATCAACAGATTTTTGACTCAGATCATTCTCACAGTGAGACCACTGGCTCCTCAAACCCCTTTAATGATTATTTCTTACTGTGGAATGCAAAATTTTAATAAACTTCCTTAGCAGTTGGCATTGCTATAGGTTTCCTGAGTCTCAGAGTGAAGCTAATATTGTAGGAAAAGCTATGTGAAAGCCACTCGAACTATCTCTACAAACAAAAATAGTAAGCCAAAAGCAATACTGTATTTCTTGGGAAATTGCAAAGATTAGTGCCAGGCACACTTAACTTGAAAGATGAAGGGTTGTGATTCCTACTAATCTCCATTCAGCTCACTTATTTGGCCTGTGAAGAAGACAACTAAGCTTGGAGAAGGAAAATGGATTATTGAACATGGAATCAGTTGAGACTTTAACTACAGCTACTGTTCCAGCTGTACTTTAATTGCTAGAGCAAATCTACTTATCCCTTGGTACTCGCTATGCAGGCACTGAGCTGGCAGCTGCATTTTTATCTATACCTGTTAGTAAAAATTATCAAAAGCAGTTTTATTTCAGCTGACAGGGCCATCCTCAGTCTCCCTTGTCCTACCTTAGGATTATAGCACCTCTCCGGCCCTATGTCATATCCTGGACCCCAGGGACCTTGATCAACTTTCCATTCTACTAACCCAAGAACAAAAGAAAGCTCTGCAACAGATCCAGGCTGCCATGCAAGATGATCTAGCCATGTGAATTAGCAGATCTGATACGTCTGAGATATCAGTTGTAAATAGCGATGCTATATGGAGCCTTTGACAGGGCCTTATAGATGAATCATTGGGAAGACCCTTAGAATTTTTGAGCAAAGCTATGTTATCTTCTCTAAATGACTACTCTCCTTTTGAGAGATAGCTTTTGGCTTGTTACTAGGCTTTGGTAGAGACTGAATGCCTTCCCTCTAAGATACCAAGTTAGCATGTGACTCGAGCTACCCGTCGTGAACTTGATATTGTCTTACCCTTTAATCCATGAAGTTGGGCATGTACAGCAGCACTCCACAAAATAAAAGGTGTATGTATGAGATCAACCTCAAGCACACCCTGAAGGCACAAATAAAATGCAAGAGGCAGTGCCCCAAATGTTTATTGCCTATATACCTGGTGCACCGACTTCTCTTTCTCAGTCCACACATGTATGTTGATATTGGAGGAGGTCATCAAGACAGTGTGACCTCTGGTTGACCCACGAGCTGGACCTGGGCAATCAGAGACAACCCCCAAATGCACCCATCCTAGGAATGGGCATCCAGCTTGCCTTCCCCATGCTAGAATGTGCCCAAGGACACAGCCTTGAAACAGTAATGTGTCATCGAGACCATCTGAAAGGCATATGTGACTGAGCTTAGGTAAGTACTCTATATAAACTTTTAAGATTCTGGCAGGAGGCTACAAGGATCTACTCGTTTGCGGCAACCCAAGATAAGCCTTCAAGTAAGTTCCCTTCCTTATTAAATGTACCACCTACCAATCTGGAGTGGTCTGCCTCTTCAGTTTCTTCCTGTCCTTCAAATATGGTGGACAGTTTGTGAACCAACAGCTGAACAGGTGACTGAAGAAGAAAAACTCAGCCTTGTTTCCAGATGGTTCTACACCACATGCAGACATCACTCACAGGTGGAGAGCTGAAGCACTACTGCACCAATCCAGGATGGTGCTGAAGGACAATATTGATGGAACATCTCTTGAGTGGGCAGAACTTCAAGTAGCACAACTAGTTATTCATTTTGGCTGGAAGGAAAGATGACCAGAGATGTGGATCTCCACAAGTTTCTGGACTCTGGCTCTGCAACTCCAACTGTTTGACAAGGGATTCTGAAACTATATAGGTTCATCTCCAGTTATTAAAATTGAATAGGATCGTTAAACATGTTACTTCTCCATGTTTATTATTCAGTTATCTTCTCTATATTTTTCTGTTGAGGTTAACACTGGATCCTTAAAATAGGAAGTTTACAAGTTAATCTTTTTAGGAATTAAAAAAAACATGAATAGAAATTCTATTTTATAGCCAAATTGAGGATGGAGTAAAAAAACCTCAAGAAACATCTTAGATTTTGGTAGATAATGAATGAAAATAAGAATAAAAATAAGAATATTGGCAATATAACTAGTTAGCAGAACTTTAGTTCATTAGGGTGTAAATGTGGAAACATTTTAATTGTCAGATTTCTTTCAACTGTGCTTTCTTGCATCTCTTATCTGTACTAGTTTGCAGAAACTTCTTATATTTGAGATAGATTCCACAACTTTTCTGCTCCTTTTGGCTGTTAAAATTTAATTTAGTCAATTCTTTAAACTTTAACCTCCTATCAAATCTAAATTTCTCTTCTTCCCCCCATCACAGGGGAGGGAGTCTGATGTCTCAGAGCAAATGGTATCTCTTACATTCCTACTTTATTTTGTAAATGTATTCTTCTCTCAGATTCTATATTTTTAGATGACTTTATTCTAGCACACAGCCTGGAAATGAAAGTAGAAAAAGAAAAGGAAAAAGATGGAAAGGCTAGCCTCTAAACATACTCCAAACTCCACCTGTAGAATGCTTACATAGAATTTGCATTTCCCTATCAACTAACTGCCTCTCTCTCTCCCTCTCTTTCTCTCTATCATCTCCATCTCCATCTCCATCTTCACCTCCTTCTCCATCTCTATCTTTATCTATTTCTATCTGTTTTTCTGTTTCTCTCTATCTCTATGTATCTATCCATCCATCTATCTTTCTGGGTCTGCATGGAAAACTGGGATTATAAGTAAGGTAAACAAAAATTTTACACTTATGCAATTTACTCAGTACAACTTTTTCTGACCCTCATTGGGATCTGAATTCAGTTGTACATGTAGCACTCTATAAATACCAGTGTGCTATGACAGTTTTAAAAAACATGGTGATGATTAATCCTTTCATATTGTACCATTGCAGATTTTGCATTGGGAATAAAGAAATATCTATTTATATGACTGCAGTAGAACTTTATCTTTAATAAATTCTCAAATGTATTACTGGGGAAGTACCTAGGGTTAAAAAAAAAAAAGAAGAAGAAATGGAGAGCCTCTAGAAAGGAAGACTTAGCAACTAGGGACTTAAATTCTTTGTCTCTCTGTCTCTCTGTCTCTCTGTCTCTCTCTGTCTCTCTGTCTCTCTGTCTGTCTCTCTCTCCTTCCTTTCTCCCCTTCCCTTTTCTCTCTCTTTAATTGTAAACTTTATTCCTGTCCACTTTGCAATGACTTCTTTACAGGAATGTGGCCTGCACTCAGATTTTCAGAGCCCCACAATCAAAATGAGAAGGAATTATTGTGACAAGCTTCAGTACAATAAAATGGAGAGAAAGGACACAAATTATTTTATCTTTGGAAGATTCCCACCAATTAACTATTTACTATGGCTGTGTGACTTGGGTAAGGCAAGGAGAGAGGAGCTTGCTTTCAGGTTGCTTTACTTTTCTAGAGTAATGGTTTCTAAAAGTGGCTGAGCTCGATACGCTATAGCCCCTGGAAGAATCACTATGAACTAGACACTCCTCCCCAACCACCACCACTATTTGAGTTTGCTAATCTATTGAAAATAATGCTTTGAATAAAAGAAAATGCTCAAGATAATCAGTAAAATGGCTTCCTAGACCGTAGACTACTGCTTATATTTTAGTTACAAGCAAGGGACAATTTCACTGAAAAGTTTTCTTCATTTGATTCTGAAAAGGTCATTGATATTTATATTCCAAATGGAGTCACAAAGCAATATGAAAATGCTCAGAGATTTAGAGTTGTGTGAATGGTTTTAAATATCCCTGCAGAGTATAACAACATAGCTGACAGAACCCTCAGGCCCCCTGCTAGGCACAGCCCCATTTATTCCATGCCGCATTAGGGATGAAATAGAAAGCTTGACATTAAATTGGAGGGAAAAAAGGAAAAGGAATCAACGGTGAGCTTTCCTCTCACGTATTGCTGCACATTTTTTTAAAACTTAAAAAAAATTTCGTATATTTTTAGATCAACTTAAAATTAACAGCACAATTGAGGGAAAGGGAAAGATTTTCCATTTATCCCCTGTGCATATATCCTCTCCCATTATCAAAGTCGCACCAGAGTGGTAAATTTGTTACAACTGATGAACCTACATTGATATATAATAATTATCCAAAGTCCATAGTTTACCTTGGAGTTTACTTTTGTTTTTGTACATTCTTTGGGTTTGTACAAATGTATAATGACACATATCCATCACTATGGTATGATATAGAATATTTTCACTGACCTGAAAATCCACATGCTCTATTTATCCTTCCTGCTTCCTCAACCCCTGGCAACACTGATCTTTTACTGTCTCAATAGGAATGCCTTTTCCAGAATGTCATATAGTTGGAATCATACATATGTAGCCTTTTTAGGTTGGCTTTTTTCACTTAGTAACACACATTTAAGATCCTTCCATATCTTTTCTTGGTTTGGTAGCTCATTTCTCTTTAGTGTTCGATAATATTCCATTGTCTGGATGTACCGTCAATGATCTATTCTCTTACTGGGCATCTTGGTTACTTCCAAATTTTGGCAATACAAATAAAGGTGCTATAAACATCCAGATTCAGGTTTTTGTTTGTCATACATTTTCAACTCTTTTGCTTAAATACAAAGCAGAGCAATTACTGGTTTATATAGTAAGAGTATGTTTAGTTTTCTAAGAAACTGCTAAACTGCCTTCCAAAGTGGCAGTACCATTTTGTATTCCTACCAGCAATAATTGAGAGTTCCTGTTGCTCCACATATTTGCCAGCACTGGTGTTGTGAGTATTCTGAAATTCAGTCATTCTAATAGGTATGTAGTAATATCTCATTTGTGTTTTAATTTGCATTTACCTGATGATACATCGTAAGCATCTTTTCATTGCTTAGCTACCCTCTGTATCTCTTCTTTAGTGCTATTAAGTCATTGGCTCATTTTTTAATTGGATTATTTATTCTCTTATTGTTGAGTTTCAAGAAATTTTTGTATATCTTGATAACATTCCTTTACCAGGTGTGTCTTTTACCAGTATTTTCTGTCAGACTATGGCTTGCCTTCTCATTTTCTTGACTTTATCTTTCACAGAGCACAAGTTTTAAATTTAATGGTGTCTCTTGAGTTATCGATTTTTTTTTCATGGATCATGCCTTTGATGTTGTATTTAAAAAGTCATTACCATACTCAACATCATTTAGATTTTCTCCCATGTTATCTTCTAAGAATTTTGTAGTTTTGCATTTTACATTTACTTCTGTGGTTGATTTTAAGTTATTTTTTTTTGTGAAAGAAGTAAGGCCTGTTTCTAGATTAAATTTTTTGCAAGCAGATGTCCAGTTGTCCCAGCACCATTTGTTGAAAAGACTATCTTTGCTCCATTATGTTGCCTTTTTTCCCTTTTTACAGATCAGTTGATTGCATTTTTATGGGTCTATTTATGGGATATTATGTTCTGTCGATCTACTTGTCTTTCACTAATACAACACAGTTTTGATTTTTTTATAGTAAGGCTTGAAATTGGGTAGTGTCAGTCCTCACACTTTGTTTTTCTCTTTCGAATAGTTGGCTCACTCTTATATTGGCTGTTTTGGAATATTTTTTCTAGATGACTTTAGAATCAGTTTGTTGATATCCACAAAATGAATTGCTGGTGTTTTTAGAGAGATTGCATTGAATCTATGAATCAAAGTGAAGAACTGGCATTGACAATATTGAGTCTTCCTATCTGTGAATGTGGACTATCTCCTGATCCATTTAGTTCTTCTTTGATTTTATTCATCAGTTTTATAGTTTTCCTCATAGATCTTGTCCATATTTTGTTAGCTATATATCCAAGTATTTCACTTTTTGGAGTGCTTATGCAAATGGTATTGTGTTTTTAATTTAAAATTCCATTTGCTTGTATATAGGAAAGTGATTGACTTTTGTATATTAAACTTATATCCTGCAACCTTGCTATAATTGGTTATTAGTTCCAGTAATTTGTGGGTTTTTTTGGTCTATTCTTTCAGATATTCTACATAGACAATCATGTTATCTGTGAACAAAGACAGTTTTATCTTTCTTCACAGTTTTTTATATCATTTATTATCTTTTCTTGTATTATTGGAATAGCTAGACATTTTAGAACAATATTGAAAAGGAATAGTGGGAAGGGACATCCTTGCTTTATATCTGATCTTAGAAGGAAAGCCTCAAGTTTCTTACCATGAAGTAAGATGTTAGCTGTTTTCTTGTTTTTGTTTTTGGTAGATATCAATTCGAAGAAGTGCTCTTCTATTCCTACTTTAGAGAGCGTTTTAGTATGAATAGGTGTTAGATTTTGTCAAATTCTTTTTCTGAATCTATTGATAGGATCATATGAATTTTCTTTTTTAGCTCATTGATATGATGGATTACATTAATTGATGTTTGATTGTTGAATCAGCCTTGCATATCTAGGATAAATCCTGATTGGTGCTGCACATTTTTAGTTCACATGTTTTTCTAAATATGTAGTTAGCTCTCTAAGATAAGCACAATTATTATTTTGGCAAATAATGAAAACATTTAATTAAAAATAAATAAAAATTAGCTTTATATTTATGATTTTAAGTTAAACAAATTAAAGATGGCATAAGGGTCATGTAAATTTTAAAACTTATTGGCTACCTCCCTGTTACAGACCCTGTTGCAACCACACTGGTTTTCTTGATGCTCTTGCTACACTTTAGGGTGACTCCTGCTTCAGAGCCATTGCTCTTATTGTTTTTTGTCCATGGAAAGTCTCCAAGATATATTTATGGCTTGCTCCCTTACCTCCATACCCCTTAAGATCTGTGTTCAAACATCACCTTTCCTGTAAGGCATTCCTTATCAGCCGTATTCAAAAATGTAACAAACAACAGACCCACTATTTCCAATCTACATTTTCTAGTTTGTTTTTCATAGCACTGAACATTTTCTAACATTGTAGGTAGATAAATGGATAGAGTAATGGTTAATTTTATGAGTCAGATTGATATTTGGCCCCACATTATTCTCTATGTGTTTGTGTGGGTGTTTTGAGATGAGATTAACATTTAAATGAGTAGGCTGGATAAAGTAGATTGTCCTTCTGAAAGTGGGTGGGATTCATCTAGTCAGTTGAAGGCCTGAATAGAACAAAATGTATGACCCTTGCCCACATAAGAAAGACTGCCTTTAAATTGGAAT
>NW_024352786.1:16425770-16455146 GCF_902729225.1 Pteropus medius | reverse complement strand
TATGTGACTGAGCTTAGGTAAGTACTCTATATAAACTTTTAAGATTCTGGCAGGAGGCTACAAGGATCTACTCGTTTGCGGCAACCCAAGATAAGCCTTCAAGTAAGTTCCCTTCCTTATTAAATGTACCACCTACCAATCTGGAGTGGTCTGCCTCTTCAGTTTCTTCCTGTCCTTCAAATATGGTGGACAGTTTGTGAACCAACAGCTGAACAGGTGACTGAAGAAGAAAAACTCAGCCTTGTTTCCAGATGGTTCTACACCACATGCAGACATCACTCACAGGTGGAGAGCTGAAGCACTACTGCACCAATCCAGGATGGTGCTGAAGGACAATATTGATGGAACATCTCTTGAGTGGGCAGAACTTCAAGTAGCACAACTAGTTATTCATTTTGGCTGGAAGGAAAGATGACCAGAGATGTGGATCTCCACAAGTTTCTGGACTCTGGCTCTGCAACTCCAACTGTTTGACAAGGGATTCTGAAACTATATAGGTTCATCTCCAGTTATTAAAATTGAATAGGATCGTTAAACATGTTACTTCTCCATGTTTATTATTCAGTTATCTTCTCTATATTTTTCTGTTGAGGTTAACACTGGATCCTTAAAATAGGAAGTTTACAAGTTAATCTTTTTAGGAATTAAAAAAAACATGAATAGAAATTCTATTTTATAGCCAAATTGAGGATGGAGTAAAAAAACCTCAAGAAACATCTTAGATTTTGGTAGATAATGAATGAAAATAAGAATAAAAATAAGAATATTGGCAATATAACTAGTTAGCAGAACTTTAGTTCATTAGGGTGTAAATGTGGAAACATTTTAATTGTCAGATTTCTTTCAACTGTGCTTTCTTGCATCTCTTATCTGTACTAGTTTGCAGAAACTTCTTATATTTGAGATAGGTTCCACAACTTTTCTGCTCCTTTTGGCTGTTAAAATTTAATTTAGTCAATTCTTTAAACTTTAACCTCCTATCAAATCTAAATTTCTCTTCTTCCCCCCATCACAGGGGAGGGAGTCTGATGTCTCAGAGCAAATGGTATCTCTTACATTCCTACTTTATTTTGTAAATGTATTCTTCTCTCAGATTCTATATTTTTAGATGACTTTATTCTAGCACACAGCCTGGAAATGAAAGTAGAAAAAGAAAAGGAAAAAGATGGAAAGGCTAGCCTCTAAACATACTCCAAACTCCACCTGTAGAATGCTTACATAGAATTTGCATTTCCCTATCAACTAACTGCCTCTCTCTCTCCCTCTCTTTCTCTCTATCATCTCCATCTCCATCTCCATCTTCACCTCCTTCTCCATCTCTATCTTTATCTATTTCTATCTGTTTTTCTGTTTCTCTCTATCTCTATGTATCTATCCATCCATCTATCTTTCTGGGTCTGCATGGAAAACTGGGATTATAAGTAAGGTAAACAAAAATTTTACACTTATGCAATTTACTCAGTACAACTTTTTCTGACCCTCATTGGGATCTGAATTCAGTTGTACATGTAGCACTCTATAAATACCAGTGTGCTATGACAGTTTTAAAAAACATGGTGATGATTAATCCTTTCATATTGTACCATTGCAGATTTTGCATTGGGAATAAAGAAATATCTATTTATATGACTGCAGTAGAACTTTATCTTTAATAAATTCTCAAATGTATTACTGGGGAAGTACCTAGGGTTAAAAAAAAAAAAGAAGAAGAAATGGAGAGCAAAATCTAGAAAGAAGACTTAGCAACTAGGGACTTAAATTCTTTGTCTCTCTGTCTCTCTGTCTCTCTGTCTCTCTCTGTCTCTCTGTCTCTCTGTCTGTCTCTCTCTCCTTCCTTTCTCCCCTTCCCTTTTCTCTCTCTTTAATTGTAAACTTTATTCCTGTCCACTTTGCAATGACTTCTTTACAGGAATGTGGCCTGCACTCAGATTTTCAGAGCCCCACAATCAAAATGAGAAGGAATTATTGTGACAAGCTTCAGTACAATAAAATGGAGAGAAAGGACACAAATTATTTTATCTTTGGAAGATTCCCACCAATTAACTATTTACTATGGCTGTGTGACTTGGGTAAGGCAAGGAGAGAGGAGCTTGCTTTCAGGTTGCTTTACTTTTCTAGAGTAATGGTTTCTAAAAGTGGCTGAGCTCGATACGCTATAGCCCCTGGAAGAATCACTATGAACTAGACACTCCTCCCCAACCACCACCACTATTTGAGTTTGCTAATCTATTGAAAATAATGCTTTGAATAAAAGAAAATGCTCAAGATAATCAGTAAAATGGCTTCCTAGACCGTAGACTACTGCTTATATTTTAGTTACAAGCAAGGGACAATTTCACTGAAAAGTTTTCTTCATTTGATTCTGAAAAGGTCATTGATATTTATATTCCAAATGGAGTCACAAAGCAATATGAAAATGCTCAGAGATTTAGAGTTGTGTGAATGGTTTTAAATATCCCTGCAGAGTATAACAACATAGCTGACAGAACCCTCAGGCCCCCTGCTAGGCACAGCCCCATTTATTCCATGCCGCATTAGGGATGAAATAGAAAGCTTGACATTAAATTGGAGGGAAAAAAGGAAAAGGAATCAACGGTGAGCTTTCCTCTCACGTATTGCTGCACATTTTTTTAAAACTTAAAAAAAATTTCGTATATTTTTAGATCAACTTAAAATTAACAGCACAATTGAGGGAAAGGGAAAGATTTTCCATTTATCCCCTGTGCATATATCCTCTCCCATTATCAAAGTCGCACCAGAGTGGTAAATTTGTTACAACTGATGAACCTACATTGATATATAATAATTATCCAAAGTCCATAGTTTACCTTGGAGTTTACTTTTGTTTTTGTACATTCTTTGGGTTTGTACAAATGTATAATGACACATATCCATCACTATGGTATGATATAGAATATTTTCACTGACCTGAAAATCCACATGCTCTATTTATCCTTCCTGCTTCCTCAACCCCTGGCAACACTGATCTTTTACTGTCTCAATAGGAATGCCTTTTCCAGAATGTCATATAGTTGGAATCATACATATGTAGCCTTTTTAGGTTGGCTTTTTTCACTTAGTAACACACATTTAAGATCCTTCCATATCTTTTCTTGGTTTGGTAGCTCATTTCTCTTTAGTGTTCGATAATATTCCATTGTCTGGATGTACCGTCAATGATCTATTCTCTTACTGGGCATCTTGGTTACTTCCAAATTTTGGCAATACAAATAAAGGTGCTATAAACATCCAGATTCAGGTTTTTGTTTGTCATACATTTTCAACTCTTTTGCTTAAATACAAAGCAGAGCAATTACTGGTTTATATAGTAAGAGTATGTTTAGTTTTCTAAGAAACTGCTAAACTGCCTTCCAAAGTGGCAGTACCATTTTGTATTCCTACCAGCAATAATTGAGAGTTCCTGTTGCTCCACATATTTGCCAGCACTGGTGTTGTGAGTATTCTGAAATTCAGTCATTCTAATAGGTATGTAGTAATATCTCATTTGTGTTTTAATTTGCATTTACCTGATGATACATCGTAAGCATCTTTTCATTGCTTAGCTACCCTCTGTATCTCTTCTTTAGTGCTATTAAGTCATTGGCTCATTTTTTAATTGGATTATTTATTCTCTTATTGTTGAGTTTCAAGAAATTTTTGTATATCTTGATAACATTCCTTTACCAGGTGTGTCTTTTACCAGTATTTTCTGTCAGACTATGGCTTGCCTTCTCATTTTCTTGACTTTATCTTTCACAGAGCACAAGTTTTAAATTTAATGGTGTCTCTTGAGTTATCGATTTTTTTTTCATGGATCATGCCTTTGATGTTGTATTTAAAAAGTCATTACCATACTCAACATCATTTAGATTTTCTCCCATGTTATCTTCTAAGAATTTTGTAGTTTTGCATTTTACATTTACTTCTGTGGTTGATTTTAAGTTATTTTTTTTGTGAAAGAAGTAAGGCCTGTTTCTAGATTAAATTTTTTGCAAGCAGATGTCCAGTTGTCCCAGCACCATTTGTTGAAAAGACTATCTTTGCTCCATTATGTTGCCTTTTTTCCCTTTTTACAGATCAGTTGATTGCATTTTTATGGGTCTATTTATGGGATATTATGTTCTGTCGATCTACTTGTCTTTTCTTTCACTAATACAACACAGTTTTGATTTTTTTATAGTAAGGCTTGAAATTGGGTAGTGTCAGTCCTCACACTTTGTTTTTCTCTTTCGAATAGTTGGCTCACTCTTATATTGGCTGTTTTGGAATATTTTTTCTAGATGACTTTAGAATCAGTTTGTTGATATCCACAAAATGAATTGCTGGTGTTTTTAGAGAGATTGCATTGAATCTATGAATCAAAGTGAAGAACTGGCATTGACAATATTGAGTCTTCCTATCTGTGAATGTGGACTATCTCCTGATCCATTTAGTTCTTCTTTGATTTTATTCATCAGTTTTATAGTTTTCCTCATAGATCTTGTCCATATTTTGTTAGCTATATATCCAAGTATTTCACTTTTTGGAGTGCTTATGCAAATGGTATTGTGTTTTTAATTTAAAATTCCATTTGCTTGTATATAGGAAAGTGATTGACTTTTGTATATTAAACTTATATCCTGCAACCTTGCTATAATTGGTTATTAGTTCCAGTAATTTGTGGGTTTTTTTGGTCTATTCTTTCAGATATTCTACATAGACAATCATGTTATCTGTGAACAAAGACAGTTTTATCTTTCTTCACAGTTTTTTATATCATTTATTATCTTTTCTTGTATTATTGGAATAGCTAGACATTTTAGAACAATATTGAAAAGGAATAGTGGGAAGGGACATCCTTGCTTTATATCTGATCTTAGAAGGAAAGCCTCAAGTTTCTTACCATGAAGTAAGATGTTAGCTGTTTTCTTGTTTTTGTTTTTGGTAGATATCAATTCGAAGAAGTGCTCTTCTATTCCTACTTTAGAGAGCGTTTTAGTATGAATAGGTGTTAGATTTTGTCAAATTCTTTTTCTGAATCTATTGATAGGATCATATGAATTTTCTTTTTTAGCTCATTGATATGATGGATTACATTAATTGATGTTTGATTGTTGAATCAGCCTTGCATATCTAGGATAAATCCTGATTGGTGCTGCACATTTTTAGTTCACATGTTTTTCTAAATATGTAGTTAGCTCTCTAAGATAAGCACAATTATTATTTTGGCAAATAATGAAAACATTTAATTAAAAATAAATAAAAATTAGCTTTATATTTATGATTTTAAGTTAAACAAATTAAAGATGGCATAAGGGTCATGTAAATTTTAAAACTTATTGGCTACCTCCCTGTTACAGACCCTGTTGCAACCACACTGGTTTTCTTGATGCTCTTGCTACACTTTAGGGTGACTCCTGCTTCAGAGCCATTGCTCTTATTGTTTTTTGTCCATGGAAAGTCTCCAAGATATATTTATGGCTTGCTCCCTTACCTCCATACCCCTTAAGATCTGTGTTCAAACATCACCTTTCCTGTAAGGCATTCCTTATCAGCTGTATTCAAAAATGTAACAAACAACAGACCCACTATTTCCAATCTACATTTTCTAGTTTGTTTTTCATAGCACTGAACATTTTCTAACATTGTAGGTAGATAAATGGATAGAGTAATGGTTAATTTTATGAGTCAGATTGATATTTGGCCCCACATTATTCTCTATGTGTTTGTGTGGGTGTTTTGAGATGAGATTAACATTTAAATGAGTAGGCTGGATAAAGTAGATTGTCCTTCTGAAAGTGGGTGGGATTCATCTAGTCAGTTGAAGGCCTGAATAGAACAAAATGTATGACCCTTGCCCACATAAGAAAGACTGCCTTTAAATTGGAATATTGGCTTTTTTCCTGCCTTTGGACTTGAACTGAAACCTGCTGGCCTTATAACTAGAACTATGCCATTGGCTTTCTTGAGTCTCCAATTTGCCAATTCACCCAGAAGATCTTGGTTCTTGGCAGCCTCCATGATCATATGTGCAAATTTCTTATAATAACTCTCTTTATATCCTATCTGTTCTGTTTCTCTGGTGAATCCTAACTAATATAGATAGATAATCACACATATATTAATGTACATGTATATATGTATGTATAGTTTGTGTATTGTCTGCTTCTCCCTTCTACTAAAATGTAAGCTGTAAGCTCCAGTGACAACATGTATTTTTGTCTTCTTTGTTCATTGCTGTATTCCCAGTACATTGTGTGAGTGTATGTGAATGAATGAATGAATGAATGAATGAATATGTGTTATTATTTGCAAGGATATTTCTATACAATGCTAGAACAAACTTTTAAACAAACTTCAATTTGACGTCATTTTCACTCAGTTCCACCAAACCAAACTATTTGGGAAAGTAAAAAATGGAGTTATATGTGTTATAGTGGAAAATTTTGGATATAGTCGCTTCAGTAATTTTGATCATCTTTGCACTAATCACCCTCACAACATGGGTTATGTAATTAATTGCCTAAAGCTGGGTTTCTGAAGCAACTGAAAAGAAATAAAATAAAATGTCATAAGCAATTCTAATAGATCGCACAGTCATGGCCAAAGGGAAGGGAAACAAATATAGTTGTTTATGCTTTGATGATGTAAATAGTCAATATTTCAGACTTGAATTAATTGTTTTTAGCAGCGGCACTGCCATAATTCATTAAGAATCTATCTAATTGTGTGGAACTTCTGCAAGCCATTATATTATTACTATTCTTAATGATTTCTTTCTTAACAACTATGTAGTGCTTTACTAGGGAGAATGACCTGTTTGTAGCACCTTGCACATAGCAGAACCTCAACCTCTGCTTGAAATCTTCCAAAGTCTTTCTTAAAACCAAAGAAAGAACAAATTACTCTACCTTGTAGCCAATGCCCTTTTAAGCTCTTCCTCACTTACATTTCATGGTATATCTCTCATCGCCCCCTTTATTTTCCTAATGTACCAACATAATAAGATGCTTGTTTCCCGAGAATGATTAATTTTTTGCTTTCTCTCTATCATTATTCACTCTGTCCTTTCTGCCAAAAAAACAAAACAAACAAACAACAAACCCTTTCCTGTGACGCATACCAAAATAATCTCTTGATAATAGGCTATATTGAAAGTTATGTCCTCAATCTTTCCAGATTCTCTCAACAAGACTATATTCTTTCCTCTTTGAATAATCTGAAGAATTTACACTATTCTTAAAGATAATTTCAATACAAATATAAGAAATAGCTACTTAATTAAGGCTATAAGTTCTTAAGAATAGAATCTATATTTTGAAATTGCAGTATAAAATTGGGTGCCAACACATACCTTTGAATTGAATTGAGGAAATGATAGAGTTATCTCAATGCAGGAGAAAAGTTTTCTCAATAATTTAAAGAAAAATTGCTTTTCTCTGGTTCTGATGGACGTTTTACAACTTATATATCAGGAGACTCACAAAGAAAATTCATGTTTACAGAGACATTAATACTGAACAAAAATGTAAGCAGGACTTTGATGTTTTTAATGTATCCTCTTTTCGTTTTCTTCCTAACAAGATTTTTATTTTCTAATATTATAGCATTTACCAGTGTGTACTTAAATGCTTATGATTCTGGTTGCCTGACTAGATGATAAGCTAGTTGACACCACATTATTTATTTGTTTACTCTTTTCCATTTATAATAACTTTCCAATCACATATCTGCCCCCTCCATTCTATATTATTTTCACACCTTTGAACTTTTTCATGTCATTTCTCCTACTTGGAATTCTTTTCTGTTGTCTCTCTTTATTTTGCCTGGTTAGCTCCTCTCAAGCCTTTAAGACTCAGTACAAATGATGTTTCCCTACCATTTCCTCCCCAATTAAACAACCTGAACCTGTGGTCTAAGAAAACTTTGAACAGGCCACTAATATTTGTATTCATGTTTGTTTTAATGCCTTTCTCTCCTTCTATTCATTTATTTTTTACTGCCTTTCTCTCCTCCTGTTCTATCCTCAGCAAGCGCAGAGCCTTATTTTCGTTGTATCTACAATACCTTCTGAAATGTCAGTTGTGACTAGGTTTCCACTGAAAGAAAAATGGTCTTTGAAATTATACATTATTAAATATTACTAATCACTACCTTTTTCTAAAAGTTTGTAGCACTTGTCTTAAATCCATTGTTAGACACATACATGAGACATTCTATTCACTTCCCTGTAGGTCCTGGGGGATGCACTTTACATAGATTATAAGATTTGATGCAAATTTAAATAAACTCTCTGGTGTAAGAAAATTATGTTTAAATGATATTTTAATATGAAATTAAATGTCCACATAACATTACAGAAATAAAAACAAATCAAATTCTATAAATAAAACCTATATGAACAAAAAGAGCTCTGAGGGTATTTCTTTCCAATGCCAATAAATAACCGGTCAATTTACTTAATCTGCTGAAAACTCAAATAAACCATTTCCCTCTCAAAGGATCAATAGCCTGTGAGGCAGATAGGGGGGGAAAAAAATCAGAGAGCCTGGCCAGAATCCATGTCTTTAAAATAATAACTGCTTCATGCAATCCAAAATACTGCTACAGGAGGTAATACACTATAGAATACAGTTGCTTTTTTAAAGGTGCCCAACAGTCTCCCAAATTATGTTTAAATTATGGCTGCCATTTTATTTATAGAAGAGCTTCCTGAAAGCAATGGATCATTATGATAATTACCTGCCTATCTCTTAATTAATCATGCAAAATACAAATGGCTTTGAAATTAATGGACCTGTGTTGAAATCAAACTCCTACTAAAACTGGTTACTGTGACCTTGGCTAAATTACTTACTTTCTCCAAGCCTCAGTTACTACATGTCTCATGAATGTAATGGGTATAATAATAATACCTCAAAAAATTCTGAGAAATATGAAATAAGCTATTATGCCACTGGGTAATCTTTCAGGTGCAATAAAAAAAAAAATCTCAGTATAGAGGGTAAAAGAGTGTTAATGCATGAGTTATTGGAATGAAACTGAACAAATTGCGTCAAGCTCTGATCTCTGAGCAAATTGCTACCGTGCCTAGCAAAATGGACTCGGTTTACTGGCTATGGCCTGGGTTACATGTTCTTCTACACCATTCAGGATTCAATCAGAGAGACAACCGCATAACCAATAGGATTAGGGATTAGGGATCAGGGATTAGCGATTTGGCCTCGCACGATTGTTGGAGTGAATTAAGCAGTCTCTGTAAAGCTGTTGTTTTCACATCTGGTGATGATGAAATCAGAGGCAGGGCAGTGAGGAAGGTAAGGTGAATGCGCAGAACACGCTAGAACACACGAACACGAACCGAAAGTCCAGGAGGAGAGATTGAAACCCCCGTCAACCTTACTTGCCTTTAGCATTTGGCCGAAGGTCAACGAGAGGAAACAACTTCCGGTTGACCCGAGAACTGGATCCGGGCAACGGACCTTCCTTACTCCTCCTCCGCCCCTGGAATATACCTTCTGCCTAGGAGGCGTTTTCAAGGACACAGACTTAAGAGAGGAATGCGTCGTGGAGACCATCTGGACAGTATATATACATGACTGAACCCAGGTAAGGCCTCTGCATAAACTTCGACGATTCTGGCGGGCGGGAAGGGACCTGTCCTTGCGGGGCCCAGAGAAGCCTCCCTTGTGAGCTCCCGTGCGTGTGAAGCCGTCCTCCACCCCTCCGGAGGGGCCGCCTCTCTCCTGTCTCTCCCTGCCCTCGTGTCCTGGGTACCGGCCAGTTTGCTAACCGGACATTGACAGCCAGCGGGAGACCCAAGAAACAGGTGGGGAGGGTTGGCGGGCGGGGGGAGGCGTCTGCAGGGTAATCCCGGCGGGCCACGGGCTTCTCTGCTGGGAGGGGCGGCCTGTGTGTCAGATGCTGGTGCACGGCTGCCTTGCCTATGGGGACGCCCCAAAATACCCCAGCATCGCCGGCTGGTTTGACGCGCTTGTTTGAGGAACTGGGCCGAGCGCTGGGTGGTAAAGAAGGGCTGGCCTCCCCTGTGGGCGGTCCGGCCAGTCACTGATGCCTTACGAGCTGCTGAAGCCTGAGGGAGAACGTTGGAAGGACCGAGGTCAGAGGAGGACGTGTTGCTCTCCTGGCTTCAGGGCTGGCAGACGAGGTGGCAGAGCAGGGTAAAGGGGAGACCTCGGCGTGCTGTTTGGCAAAGCTAGGAGGGGGCAAACTGCTACTGATTAAGGTCTGATGCTTGTGACCAAGCCCGATTAGAACGCTAAAAGGTGGAATTCCTGGGAAAGTGAGGAGAGTGAAGTGGAGGATGTTTTGGTGATTAACAGTCAAACAGATGAAACTCATAATGCCCTCCGACCCTCTAATGCAAAGGAAAGTGAACATTGCCCCCAGTAGTTGTGTTTTCAACCTCAGACTTCTGCTGCTCTGGTCGTGTCTGGTCATGAATTGGTACCTGATAGAAATACCTTTCCACAGTGGGTCCACTTGTATGCCCACAAACGAACCAACTTGTTTGTTGTATGGGTATAGTGTAGAAGCCAGGGTCTTCCTCACTGAGATACACACCCACCCACCTACTCACTCACCTGGCTCAGGATTCAGAGAAACTACAAGGATCCAGCAAATATTTGAGCAGTTGCAAACCCAAAGCTGTTTTCAGCTGAAGAGGTGAGTCAGCGGACCAGCAACAGTTTGTGTGGGCAACAGAATGACTGCTGCTTTATTACTGCTTTCCAACTCCCAAGATTACTCCATGTTTCCACTCTATCTAGAAATATACAATGTAAAGAACCCTGGGAAATGTAGTTCAGCTTAGCCAAGTAAACACATTACAAAGCTTCCACACTGCCCCCGAGCTAGGGTGGGAGGCCAACACCTCAAATCATAGAGATTGAGACCCAGAGAGGATGATGTTTAATTGTAAGAATGGTTAATCTGGATGTGGTGGCCAGACAGCAAGATACCTTCCAATGGATGTTTCAATTGTCCAAGGTTGAGCCTACCACATAGTAAACACTCTGTAGATAAAGTGAACAAAACAAAAACAAAAACATTGATTTAAAAACTTTTAGGTAATCTAAAATGTATTCAGTGAATATGTATACACTTATGGACTTCATGCTACAAAAAAAAACCACGACAAAAAACACTGGTTATTAAGATGCAGGAATGATTGTGTCATTTTAGCTATCCTACTCTAACCCATGTTTTATTTTTGCGGTTCATTATGGTGTGATGTCTCTCATTAATGTAACACAAATCTTAATTCATTGGGATGAAATATAAAAGATGAAATGAAGGTTGACGCTGGTTATTTTCCTCAAATCTCCTGGATACTACAGTTAAGCAAAGGCAATAAGCAATGTTCATAAAATGTTCCATTCTTTAAATTCCCACAGGAAAACAGACATTTCATTTCATGGAAATCTTCTCCATAGCCATCCTCTCCTCACAAAAAAAGTTATTTGACACATTAGTACATATTAGGTCCATTATAAAACCTAAGCACTTCTATTAGAGAAAAGACCTAAAATGATTAAGAAAAATGTTCTTTTCTTCCAAAGCATTCTAAATCAGACACTCAGTAGTAGAATATGTTTTAGGTTAATTACTTTAATTCAGTTTTAATTAAGTTCATGTTTCCATGCCAACAAATGGTTTTTAAATTGTTGAAATCTTGATGTTTCAGAATATAACTAAAATTAATTATCAAAATTAATCATTTGACTCAGTTTTTTGGAAACATGTAGTGCAGTTTTAGCATCACTGTAGCAGTTATTTTAATATTAGCAACAAATAGTAATAAAGAACTTTGAAAAAACTGCACTGTACCATAAGGTTTACTTTTATATTCTAAATTTTGTGCATATAATTTTTCTAATGCACACCTTAAATTACACCTGGTTTTACAAAGTAACATTAGATACACAAGGGGCTACAAACATGGGTAAACATATGTCAACAGATATCAGCCCCAAATGATACCCATTTCTGAACATTCAAAGCCTATATTCTGGCAATACTCTACTATGCTTGTACATCCAAATAGAAGAGTAAGATCAACAACCAAACAAATGGCTTTGACTTAATTTATAAATCCAATTCTCTCACTGATATGCTTAGAAAAGAGAAAACGTTCTCAATCTGAAGTAAAAACAAGCATAACTCACAAATGTCCAGAAATAGGAATATACCAGTCGATGAAAATTTTTGTATAATGTAGAATTTTGTTTTTGTATTTTTATTGCCTTTTCTTGAAATATTCTTTTTTTTTGTCAGGATCAAGTAGGAAAATTAAAGGAATTTTAGTTATTTCAACGGAGATAATTTAATGTAGGGAACTTGTTACATGGATATTAGAGGCCTAATACGTGGAACACTGAGTAGTTCATAGATAATACCTGCATGAAACAGTTGTCCTGTGTAGGGATGGAGAAGAAAGGGATGAGATTGGGATTAACAGAACATAAAATCTGGGAGGAGCTGCTTTAGATAGCAGGGGCTCAGAACTCTGATGAGAGAGTGTTATCTGATTGCTGCTGGTACCTCTGAAGGAATGTCCTGTGTCTGGTTCTGGAAGTGCCAAAGGATGCGGGAGGCTGGAACCAACTGATGATGCTTTAGAAAATTGCTACTGCTGGGATAAAGTATTGCAGCTCCTAGATTATCCTGCTAGGAACAGCATAGAAAATAAGAGAAAAAAGTTCCTTCTCCTTTGTTTTCTTTTTATTTTCTTCTATACCTATTGGCAAAATAGGCTAGGAGAGGCTGAACCTCCTTTTGAAGAATCTAATGAAGTAAGAACAGAGAAGAATCACAGTTTGCATAGTATCAGCCACACCATCTCAGTGATGACAAGGGTGAATTTGAAGACAATAGGTAAATGGTCTGTTGCACATTACAGTTATAATTTGTTTTTCTTAATTGTTTTGTTAGTCTCTGGCACTAAAACCTTCTCTGTTCCTCCTGCAGTTTTCCAGGTGGATTTAAATCCCTCACTTCAAATTTTTTACTTTACCTTGCAGTCCCTAATCTTTCTCATCTAATCAATGTCTAATGGCCACTCTTTCATTTCATTTCATACATAACTACATTCTGGTTTCTTTTTTTTTTTTTTCTCCATCTTGGAACCTCTACCCACCTAAAATTTTCAAACACTGCTAGAAGAATCCATCACCCCTGTCCTCCTTCAATTTAAATGATAAGATGGGGAAAGCAGGTTTACAGAGAGAAAAAAAGATTAAATTTATACTTATATCAGAATTGAGAAACAGAAAATTATTAAATACAACTGATGGGTGAGGCATGATGTTAGGTTGCTCTCTTATTTAATTGGGTATATGGCAACGACCAAACATTTGAATGTCTTCATTTTAAAAATGGGGATAATAATACATAAACTGCTTTGCTCATGGATTGTTATGCAGGCGAAGACAAATCAAAGCTATAGAAGTGTGTTGCAAACATTAGGAACCCAATAGAAATGATAGGTGCATACAGGCTTCTGTAGAAATGTTTTGGAGAATGATTACATAAAATCTTCTGGTGCTCATTCTGGAATAATCAACATAGAGTTCCTCACCTGGGAGAAATCCCAGCTCATCGACAAATCAATGCCTGAAATTTAGTTTATCTCTTCTTGTGACTTTAAATCTGGGTCTCATACTTATATTACAATGTTTTCTTTGCAGTAACCTTGATGTGTGGTCTTTTTTATCAGTACAAAGCCACATAGCCTCACATCGTATCTCAATTTCAGTCTGGATGATTATTATCTACTCTTGGAGGTGTAGTCCTGAAGTCAATTTTGCATATTCTGTGAAAGAACCTACATTAATTTAGGTTAGCCCAACCATACCATGAGGATTTGATGATAGTTTACCTAGCCATTTTTACCTGATATAGGAATAAACAGTGTGACTATTAATATTGATCGTTACCTTTAAAAAGGAAAAGCTAGCAAATATCAAGTTCTGAAGAATAAGGGATTAACGGGGAAATAAGTAATGTAGCTTAATAATAGGATTTCCCCTTGATATGTCTTAATATACCAATATAGAAGAAAACTTCCAGAATCAGAAATCCTGAGACAATTTCCCAGGAAACCTAATAAGAAGTTTATTAGTCTTTTAGGGAGAAAAATAAACTTCAACACTGAACACAAGTTAAAACACAACTTATCCCTAAATTTTGTGCCATATCAGTATTGTTAACTTATGTATGTATGATGATCGAATGTTAAGGATAAAGAAGGAAATGATAGTACTTGATTTCTAGGGGAAAATGAATACTTAGCTTCTGAACTGGAACTTTCGAGTCCTAAAATAGAAAGCCACGTGAAGGCACTTGGCTTGGGTCACTGGTAAAGCATGCTCATAAGAAAAGATAAGATTAATATGCTTACTTAAGAGAAGCCTCTCATCTGCACCAGGCCCGAATATTAATGAACTTTCAGCTTTGCTGTCTTCATGGGAATATGTTTGCTTGAATAGTTCATTCCCCCAGAAATGTAACTTGCATCCTGATTGGTGAGACACCTAAAGAGCTAAGTCAGGGCCATTGCTCTCAATGGAAGCATTGCTTGAAAAGAGACCACAAATTAGGACAGTGAATATTTGAGAGGGACTTATGTATAACCACTTCAGGAATAAGCTGACACATGCCCGCAATAAAATTCAGAGTCAAAAATAGAGTCAGATCAGCATTATGCTAAATCAAATCACTGCAGTGAAATAAGAATAACTAACAATGTGATTGGAACAAGATGACCTTTAGGAATCATGGTTTTAGTGAATTTGCTCCACATCACAAAGGCATTTTAATATCATGAATTAACAAATTTAAATAAAAATATAAGAGCAAGCGGAAAAAGAAAAATAATCCCTCAGACATAGTGTACTATGAATTAACCTTTTGTGGTAAGGTATATGTGAATTTAATTATTGACCTACATAATATCATGTCAAAAAAGCCAATGAACTACAGTATTTACTGAGAAAAAATAAATTAAAATGTATTTACAGTATTTCTTGTACATGCTTTTTACTTGAGGAAAATGTTTATTTTTTTCTGTAGATTTTCATAAAATAAAAAATTGTACGTATTCTATGTATCTGGCAACAGATAAAGGCAATCACTTGGATAATTAAAGTATAATGGTAAATTTTACCTTAGAAACTGGTCAGTTCTAATTTAAACTAGCCCTTATAAAAATATAGTCCAAAGTATACTAGTTCAGAAAGAAGTTGCATGTACAAACACACACACACACACCCACACCCACACACACACACACACACACACACACATCAATACTTTAGTAGTTATATTTTATGTCTCCCTCTAAAGGTCTTAAAAATGAACACTAACATTAGCTTCTATAAATGCTTGGATTAAAGAAACATTTAACTTATTAATTCAGTATACAATTGTGCAATGAAAAAGTTGGTCTCTATTCCCTTTTATATTTGTTAAGAAATACTAGTTGAACCATTTAGGAGAGAGAATTTTCAGGATTTTCCTGGAAAACCTCAGAGATAGAGGTCTTAGATTGCCTGATAGTCCATCTCATGAATTTAAACCCACCTCCCTCAATTTAAAACTATTCTTTTATTTAGTATTCACAGGCTAAGGAATAATCCAGTTATTTCTCTTAACATCATAATCTCCCCATAGTCAGAACTTCAAAACCAGAATAGTAATGAAAATGTCATATTGCAAACTTGTAATTACTTCTAATGGAAAGCTTTAGTGAGATGATAGAGTCACGCACAATAATAAGAAATAATACAGAGTAATCTTGTATACACTTTACCTACATACACTTTGTAAACTGTTGTATAATGCCACATTAAGGGAATTGTCATTGATACAATCCACCAGTGTGTTCTTCCTCAGTTTTTCCTGTACTCATTTGACTGTGTATTTAATTCTATACAATTTTGTTAAATGCGTGGTTCACGTGCTTGCTACTGTGATCAAGGTGCTAGCTAGTTCCATCATCATAAGTGTCCTTCCTTTTGTTCTTTCAGAATCATACATCCAGCTCTCTCTAGCCCTTCATATAATTGCCTGGAAATTCATCCAAACTGTTGTGTAATCTTTTTTTTTTTGCCTAGCTCTAGATCCTAAAGGTCATTTGTTATGTTTTTAAATAAAATTTTGAAGCTTTATAGTTTCAATTTAAGTGTCTGATCCACTCTGAGTTGACTTTTGGTTAAGGTATGATGTTTAAGTCAAAATTAATTTTTTGTCTGGATGTTCAGTCACTCCAGTATCATTTAATAAAAAGTCTATTCCACCATTTTTAAAATGCTTTTGCTCCTCTGTCAAAATTCAGTTGGATATATTTCTGTGGGTCCATTTCTGGGTTCCCTGTTCTGTTTCATTGACTTGTTTCTGCTTCTCTGGCAATACCATTCTCTCTTGATTATTGTAGCTCTCTAGTAAGCCTTAAGATTGGTTAGAGTGATTCTTACCAACTCATTCTTCTGTGTCAAGATAGTTTTAGATATCCTAAGGCCTGAGCCTTTCTACGTAAATTTTAGAATAAGCTTTCCTATGTCTGCAAAATAATCTGTCTGAATATATTGATAAGAATTACTTTAAATCATAGACCAGTTCTTAGAGAATTAATATTTTTTTTATGTTGGGTTTTCCCTTCTATGTCCACACTATGTCTTTCTGTTTATTTAGTTGTTTTTTAATTTCTTTTACTGACATATTCTAATTTTCAGCATATAGACCTTATATGTATTTAGGCCTCTGTATTTCATAAGATGGTTTACTCCAGCAGTGCCCAAACTCTGTGGCACTAGGGACCGGTGCTCCTCTGAGAATCTAATGCCTGATGATCTATCTGAGGTGGAGCTGAGGCAGCTGGAAATACAGATGAAGCTTTGCTGGCTCTCCTGCCGCTCACCTGCTGTGCAGCCAGGTTTCTAACAGGCCACAGTATGTGGTGGGGATTGGGGATCCCTGCTTTACTCCTTTCTAATCAGTGCATCTTATATTTCCTCTTCTTGCATTATTGTAGTGGCTAGAACTGCCAGTATTCTATGGAGTGGTGAGAGTAAACGTCTTTGCCTAGTTCTTGATCTTAGAGGGAAAACATTAAGAATTTCACCATGAAGTGTAGGTTTACTTATAGATACTCTTTATCAAGTTAAGAAAATTTCCCTATAGTGGTATAACAAATAATGCTGAAAATATTTATCATAATAGGTATTGAGTTTTGGTAAATGCTTTTACTGAATTGATAGGATTATATGAGATTTTTCTTTATCTTGTTCAAATTATGGTGGATTGAATAGATTGATTTTTGAACGTTGAATCATCTTTGCATTTCTAGAAATAAACCCCAGTGGGTTATACTGTAAAATTCTTTTTACATATTGTTGAATTCTATTTTCAGTATTTTAGTAACAGTTCTTGATAATGGACTGTACTTGTGTTGTTGGTTTTTGTACTTCTTTGACTGTTTTTGCTATCAGTATAATCCTACTTTCATACAATGAATTGGGAAATCTTCCCTCCCCTTCTGTTTTCTAGAAGAGATTGTGTAGAATTGGTGTTAATTCTTCATTAATCATTAGATTGTCCAGTAAAACCATTTTGATCTAAGATTTGTTCTACTGGAATTTTAAAATAAATATGCAGTAATTTTAATAGTTATAGGAATATTCAGACTATTTTATCTAGATTGAGCTTGGGGAGTTTGTGATTTTTGAGGAATTTCCTTCTAAGTTGTTGAAAGTAGGGGCATACCTAGTATTCCTTTATTATATTTACAATGTCTGCAGAACCTGTAGTGATATGTCTTATATCATTTCTGATATTGATGATTTGTGTATTAGTGTCTTCTTAATTTTTTCAACGTTTTTTTTTTTTTTGTCAATCTTCCTAGAGTTTTATCAATTTTATTGATTTTTTTTTTTTTGGAAAACAATTTTTTAAAATTTGTTTGCTGTATTTTTCCTATTTTCATTTAAATTGAATTTTGTCCTTATCTTCATTATTTCCTTTATTTTGCTTGGTTTGGTTTAATTTTACTCTTTTTAGTTTCGTTGGATGTTAACATAGGTTATTGATTTGAATCTTTTCTTTATTTCTAGCTTAAGTATTTTGTACTGGGAATTTCCTTATTTTCTTCTCAGAACTGATTTTGCTGTATCCCACATGTCTTGATAGGTGTATTTTCAGTTTAATTTTAATTCTGTGTACTTTTTGGTTTCTTCGAGACTTCTTCTTTACCCATGGATTAATTAGACGTATGTTTAATTTCCAAATGTTTAGAAATATTCCTGTTCTTTTTTCACTTACTGGCTTTTATGTCAATCCCATTATGGTCAAAGGACACTCTCTGTATGATTTCAGTTCTTTTAAATTTGTTGAAATTTGTTTTATAGCCCAGGATATGGTTTATCTTAGGGAATGTTCCATAAGTACTTGAAAAAAAAAGTTTACTTTTTTCTTCTATTTTACTATTTTGGAGGGAGGTTTCTATACATATTAATTGGATCCAATTTGTTGATGTGTTATGCAGTTCTTCTTTATTCTTGATGATCTTCTGTTCTTTCAGTTTCTAGGAAAGGGATGTTGAAGTTTCTAGCCTTAATTATGGATTTGTCCATTTTTGTTTTCACCCTCTATTAGATTTTACTGCCTCTATTTTGTGGCTCCGTTATTAGATGTGTAAACATTTAGGATCATTATATTTTCCTGGTGGATTGATCCTTTTATCATTCAGTAATGCCTCTCTTTTTTTCTAGTCATTTTCTTTACTGTATGTTTTACCACATTAGATTTTAAATGAAGCCACCATTGTCGGATTGATGTTTGAATGGTTATTTTGGTCATACTTTAATATCAAGCTACTTATATCATTGAACTTGAAATGAATTTTTTTAAGCAACATATAGTTGCCTCCCTTTTTTTGTTATTCACTCTCACAGTCTATCTTTTTTTTAAAATTTTTTTGTCTCTGTCTTTTGATTGATGTATTTACACTGTTTACATTTAAAATAATTATCGAATGTCAACACCAAAGTATGCCATATTATCATTTGTTTTCTGTTTCGTTCCTCTGGTTCTGATTCCTTTTTCTTATTTCTTGCCTTCCCGTGGTTTACCTGAATACTTTAAAGATTCCATCTTGATATATTTATAGTATTTGTGAGTATATTTTTTTGAAATCTTTTGTATTTGTTGCTCTGAGTATTAAAGTATATGTATGTGACAAAATCTACTGATATCAACATTTTACTACTTGGAGTGAAATATGGAAATTACACATCCATTTGTGGGTTTTACCTTCTCTGCTTTTAAATATCATTTTCTTCAGGGTCAGGCAGTGTTAAAATTTTTGTTTCAGTCATAAAGTGTGAGATACAAAATTTATGTTAATAAGGATAGACTTTTATATATTCATATTTCTGCTCTTTTACTTAGTCCTTCTTCCACCTGATGATCCAAGCTTTTACTAAGTATTAAGTGACATTCTTGCCCAGAAATAAATAATTTGCATACTTATCTCATTGTCCTTATAATAGTACTGTTAAGAATTAACATATGTGAAACACTTAAAACATAGAAAGAGGTCAGTCCATGTTGTATGTCATCAGGTTTAGCGTCTCTTCGCTCTTTAATCTCTTCTACCATATTTCATTATTATACATAAGATATCATTAACATTTATCAGTGTTCTATTTTCCATTTATGTCACACTTCTTTATTTCATGTTTACATAGCTTCTTTCCCTAGTCTACAACATTTTCTCATTTGCTAAATTCTGATTCATCTTTTAAGGTTATTTCACTATTTGTCTTATTATAAGTAGTGCCTCCCACAACAATCTAAACCAAGAGATTGAGTGAAGCAGAGATTCAGAGACCTGGTTATTTTGTTCTGCTGCAGGCAACTTTGATTGCCAATACTAGAGCTTCCCATTGGATTGATTGAGGTTTCGTTGATTCTGCATAGAAGTTTGATTTCTTTCTCTCACAAATGTTCTTCCCCCCCCCCCCATCTTTTAGAAGTGTTTATCACTAATAAACACCTCGTACCTCAAATTCTCTCTTGGCTTTTATTTTCAGAAGGCCCAAACTGTGACAAAGTGTATCATGACCTTTAGTCAAGTGATTTGTATTTTAGGCAGTGAAACAATAACAAACAATTAGAAAATCAGAAAATTAGACAAGCCAGAATTCCAGTCATTCAGAAACCAATAGCATAACAGGAAGAAGGCAGGTAACCTGAGCACATAAGGGCACAGAAATCAAACCAGATCTTAAATTGTAAACAGGGTTTCTAGAATCTTCCAGATAGTAAGATTCTGATGTGTTTGATATATCTCTTGATGATAAGGAAATTGGTAAGATAAGTATAGAAAAAAAGTATTTTGGTTTAGATTAAAACAGAGCATTTAAACAAATTAGTATGCTTAACTGTGATGGGATTGGTAAAGACCAAACCAAACCAAACCAAACCAAAACAAAACAAGACAAAAACAAGTAAGCCATTGATAACTTGACTGATGAGTCTGCTTATGATGATCATGCCTGACAGAATAACTAGAGTCAGACAGGAGTGGTCAGTGAGCAATAAGAATACCATTTTTTTTTCAGTCTGTATGAAAATAAAATTTTAAGAAAATGTTAATAGTCATTTTATGTGCAAAAGGAAAGAGATGGGATACAATTTTAATAATATGTTGAGGTAATCTCTTGGCTGAAGAGGAAGAAAAAGGAACTTATGTAAAATAAATGCAAGAAAGGATGATGAACTAGACTTTGACATTTGGATATAGATATAAAGGGAAAGGAAGAGTCATATTGGGTTCATAAAACAAAAATAGGAAAGTTAAGGAAGTGAATGCAGTCAATTTTGGTGTAAATTTTTTGAGACTGTATATTATTTTTAACTCATCTCCTTCAAAGAATATATATAGCCCAGAATCTTGAATGTTGTGAGTGTACAAATAAGTATATATAAGTTTGAAAAACAGTGATACATCCAATGGGAAATCTCTTGTTGGAGATTTAATGTATGCTTGTTATTAACATAATGTTTTATATTAGCAATTCAGGCTAGAAGTAAACAGAAGCAGTTATTCACAGCATTATAGAGATAACTACTACCACTAATACATCTCCTCCTCCTCCTCCTTTTATTTTTGAGAAATATAATAGAGAAGAGCAGAATAGGCAAGTTATCAAAACCTGTTAATTCCTTGGTTGATGGAGAAAGAATTACCTCTGCCTAAAACAATGATGATATGAGAGAGAGGGAGGGAGAGAGGAAGGGAGGGAGAGAAAGAGTGGTAGAAAGGTGGGGGAGGAAGGCAGAGGAGAGAGAGAGAGAGACAGGAGAACAGAGACAGAGAGACAGAGGGAGAGAGAGCGCGCGAGTGAGCTAAGAGGGGAGGTGATAGATCCAATTGAAAAGTTTTCTGACAAACCCACCACATCTTCAAAAATCTTAATATTACAAAGAAAAATAATAAAGACTTTTGTATTGAAAAATAAAAGATTCATCTTAAATGATCTTATTAACTGTGAAGGGAATCGCCTTTAAAATTGACGTACGAGGAAATCCAGTATCTTAAATAGGTCCAAAGTTAGCATTTGTAGGTCCTGAAGAAAAATTATAAACGTGGTCCCTGTACTGTAAGTCTAAATTAGTTAGTTATAAATTAAGGTAAGCGACTATTTAGGAATATGTATCATCTTCTTACCCTGACAAAATATGTCAGCAATCTCGAAATGCAGGTGCAAGTTTATATTTCACACAGAGATTTGTGATACAAGAGAGCTGGCCCTCATCCTCTGGCTTAAGATTCCACCTCCCTTCCCTCATTACTTCAATTCCTACACTATGAAGAGTATTGCACTTGTTCACGTGGACACTCTAGTCCATATCTCCAAGCGTCAGCCACAACTCCAGAGAAACAGCCACCCCTTCGCCACTCTTGGCAGGCATGTGGCCACCAGATGCATGATGCACCCTTGGCAGGGTGAGCTGGGGAAGAAGCCCATTGGGTTACTGGAAGAAGGCTTATTGCCATTCAGGCAGAACAGTGCAAGGTCCTGGATGTCTGTGACAAGAAAGGGAAGCATGTAGGCTCTGAGTGGGCATGACCTCTTGGTTCCTTGGTCTGCTAACTCTGTTGTGAGCATGAGTCATAGCTAGAATAGGACCAGAGCAAGGCCCTCTGAAACTCCTAGAGGAAGACTTTCTTTTCTTGGTCTGTGGGTAGCCTGAGTCTGTGTGCCAATACTCAAGTAATATCTATACCAGAGTTTGTCTCTCTGCTTTCCTAAGGACAGAATTTAGTCAATGAATAGAATCTTTCTTCTTAATTCAAGTGCTTTGAATAAAACTAGAACATACAGTTTTTTTTTAAGAAGTAAGTGTGTTTGTGCCTAGCTCCTTTGGTGGAATTTTGGGCCAGATTAGCCCCTCTTCCCAGTGGGAAAGAGTACAAATCTATTGAGAAAGTTCTCTAAACCATCTGGAGTGTTACGGTGATATTTACTTTCCTCTAATTTGCTCTCAGTGTGCCACTCAACTTTCTCTGTTCTCAAAGGACATCCCTGAGTTTTAAATTAGCTGTTTTCTTTATTCATTATCAAAGACTAACATTAAGACAACACAGAAAATAATGTTGCATTTCAAAGCAACAGCTGCACTGTCGACAGTGCTTTATTAAAAGTCTCTAAGTTGTATACTACATTGAGTTTTCAACTTTTCAGAAAATGACACCAATTTTTATCCACTTCCGCAGATTTTTAATGAGCAGCTTTTCCCCTGATGTCTGTGTCAGAGGGTGGAGAGGTATGGTTTTTGGTTTCCGGCTGTTTCAATTAAGGAGTTGATCATTATTTTGTGTACTCTAACATCTGTAATAAATCCGATTAGGGAAAATTCTGACACAGAAAGTGCCTTAGTTGACATTGATTTAAAAAAGGGATTGATAATTATTCCAGATCGATAAACCTTATCTGTTTCAAAAACAGATACCTTTTTACAAGAAGCCCACACCATAATTTATCTTCATTTTTTTCTTTTGTATTTTCTACCCATCCTATGTATTTGGAGTGTGTAGGAAAAAATAATCTCCTACAGAACAAAGGGAAGAACAGCAGATTCAAATCTGAATCAAGTCATCAAAGCCCCTCATGTTGCACAGCGATGCAAAGCTGCACAAATCATTATTCTAAATCTGTCAACACTTCCATGCTGTTTCCTCAATAGGAATAATTGGATGATTTAGATTTCCTGCTGACTTTTAAACATGATTGTCAGTGAATAAAACAAATTAGTTTTAATAAGAACTTTCACATGAGCACGCAGAAATGGAGTGACAGGAACAGTAAATGGAGGTTTTCAATAAGTGTGTTGATAGAGCTGCATCCAAAGAATATTCAGATAATTAGGATGATTAAGCAATAATGAACATTCCACTGATTACTTTTATCCTATTTCAAAATGTCTAATGAATTTATTAATGAAAAGCGTACTTTCTTTAAAATAATGAGCCCCTTTTTTGCACCAGCATTGAAATGTTATACTGACAAAAGTGAAAGCTAGTCAGACTTGTAAAAATAATAAAAAGCAGACCCCACCGATTCATCTGAAATATGTTTTTTAATGAAATAAGTCTTAAATGAGTTTCGCTTTACTAAAATAGTTGATTTTTATTTTTTTAAATTTTATTCTAGATAACATTTTGAAAAATAATAAAGCATAATACTTATAAAGCTAATTATTGTTTTATTTTGAGCGGGTTGATGGAATTACTTTATTTGTTATTTTATACAGGTTGTAAATGATGACAGAAATAACCTGACAAATGGATTTTATAAATATTATTTTTCAAAATGCATAACATTGTCATGGCGCAGAGAGATTATTTATACTCACATGCATAGAGCCTGGTCTGTGACACAGTGTGAGTGGTTGAAGTGAAATCAGGTAAATTAAGCTGATAAAGTTGGTTGGGATCAAATTGCAGATCCCTTTGAAAGCAGAATAATGCCGAAAGGCTTCATTCTGTGGGTAATGTTAAGTTATTAAATAGTGAGAAAAATGTGGAGAAAAACAATCTGTTCTCAATACTGCTGTGGCAAGATTGCTGTGATAAGATTAAATCACTGATGTGTCTATATGATAAGCTTTATTTTCTGGGATCTTTTAATATGAAACAGTTAAGTTAATATGTTACTGATTTATCTTCAGTATATGAAAATTCAGACTATTAGGAGATAAAACAGCTGGTAATAGATTCAGAAATTTGATGATTTTTCTTAGATATTATTAGATATCCTATATACTAATATATATAACTAAATTATTTGCAAAAAAAGACTTTTTATATATTTTTATTAAATAAATTACAAATTATTTTATAAATGTATTATTTCCTTATTGTGACATTTTAAGTTTCAGTCGAAAAATTTAGCTTGTCAGATTCCATGAGCAAAAAGGCTCAGCAATGAACTTTAAAGATTATTTCTCAGTTTAAATGGAGGAATAAAGGGAGAATAAAATCTCTTGTTTATTACAGGCAGCTTTTTATTTCTGAATATTCTAAACTTAATGACAGCCTCAAATTTTCCTTTTCTGAGGCACAGAGGGTGCAGTGAGGTAAGGCCTTTGCTGCACTTGCTGCCTCTGTCTATATCGCCATAACCAAAGTGGATGCGAGAGGCTCTTGTCACAGCCAAGGTGTGTGGAGAGGATTGGAGAGGATTGTAATGATTCCTGGGGACAGAATAGATACTGACTTACCTGCCTGCAAAATCGTCAAACAAGCCAACATTTTTTAACCACACTTTCATCGAACCTATTCATTGAACAGTCCTTACCAAGAACTATGCCAGTTAGAAAGAGAAGCTCTTAAGTTCAACAAGGATCAGATGGTCAATAAATAAACAAACAAACACTCACTAACATGCAGGATACTACTTCATAGTTCAGATATAGAAGTTATATCTATATCTGTGAATACATATATATGACATATTCGTGTGTGTGTGTGTGTGTATGTGTGTGTAAGTTCTAGAAAGATATAAGCAAACTAAGAAAATGGTTACTTTTGGAGAAGGTGAGAGAGGAGTGGTATTTCAAATCATCACCAAATCAGATCTTAGATATTATATTTTAACTTTTTACCAGAATATATATTTATGTTCTATTTTTATAACAAACTAATTTTAACAAAGGTCTTTGTCACATGAACAGATGTCTTAATCACCAGTAGAGTCTCTGGCAGGCACAGTTCAGTGGCTCCTTCTTTTGATTTGATGATAAAGCCAAGAAAAAACAGAGGCACATACTGCTCTCCACCATTTTCACCGTTGTTCCATGATGCCTATACGTATTCCTCCTGTGGGGAAGACCTCCCAGTTCCACGTGATCTGTGTCTGCAGTGCCTTGGTAGTGATTCGTTCTTGGGGTTACCAAGGCTTCCTCAGAATTCTTCCTTGCCTCTAGCAGAAAATGTTAATACACATCAGTAAATTGAACAAATGTTTTATTCACATATTTACATTTAATTATTTTGCTGGATTCAGGTCAGAATCCATAGGGACATGAAGGTCAGAATATTGAAATATAAACAAAACATTCATCAAATATGGCAAAGCTGTTTCAGCATTTAAGGAAAAAATGCACTGTTTATTCTTTATGTGAATATTTAAGAAATGTATCAAATTTTATTCCTTTATATATTTGTCTGCTTTTCTTTTTAAATCAATTTATTATTTCTATGGAGCAAAATATACTAACTAGCAAGATTTTTTAATCAAGTGCTGTGTACCATGAGGGAATTTAAAACTAAATTAGTAGGTTCCTGTCATTAAGGAGCATATTACCAAATTAGGGAAATAAGATACATGCATGGGGAAATTTAAAGATGAAATAAAAGGTATTGTTAGATCTCAGAGATAAAGATGCATTCTGGAGTAATGAAGAACCTCTTGTTTAACTGGACCTAAAATATATGAACTATCAAAAGTTCCTAGCCTTAGAATTGCTTATAAGTGTGTGTGTGTGTATAATATTTATATACAAATATGGATATTTAAGTTATTCATATATATGCATATGTTATACATATCAATATGTACACTATGTATAAAATATATGTTTATATATATTTAATGACTTCAATATTCCATGTAATGAAACACAAACTTAATATATTTTGTGTTTTTGTTGTTTAGGATCACATCATTTATCAGTGAATAAGTTTAGCAGCTCTATCTAGTATAAGCATATTTTGGTCACAAGTCTCACAAAATAAATTTCATTAAAAAAAAAAGAAAAAAGAAGATGTTAGTAGTACCCTTGTCAAAATAAGCCCAACCAAATACATGCACTCACAAGTAAGAACAAAAACAAAATTTGGTAATGGAGTTGAAAATTTAGAGGTGTCTAAAGGAGTGATTATTTTAAGGCGAAATTTAGATTTTTTTAAATAATGAATCAGAAGAGAGTCAAATTTTACGAAGGCTAAGATATTAGAAAGGAACAAGACTTCCATGTACATTTTATGACATTCAGAAACAGTAATTAGTTAAGGTATTTTAAGAAAACCCCAGCTGGGTCAAAATTTTCTCATCAAATTAGAAATGTTAGTGAAATTTGAAAAGGCTTAAGGTGTAATATGATCAGTTTATATGCCAGTAGGCAGAAATAAGATTTGAAAGAGATTTTGGAGCTCAAGCAAATAATCAAAGACCTTCAAATATGTCTTCATTAATATCAAGGGTATGCTGTGTAAACCTGCTGAGAAGCTATGCAGCTAAGAGTGAGAAATAATGGAGTACATCCAGAGAGTAGAGGGTCTTAAAACTCAAGAAGATTTTGGGAGGAATATGGAATTCTGTCACAGTTTAAATGCTTACAGTTTAGGTTGACTTATAATGCAAACTATGTAAGAGTTAAGGTATTCAATTGTATTTACCAGTTTTTAAATGTCAATTCATACTCTTGCTAATTCTCATTTTGACAACCATATGCTTATTTTTCATGTTGCTAGACAATTGTGACAAAAATCAAATTATAAAGAAGCTAGTTCGTGAATGTCAGCGTTCCTAGAAGTGAATATAACTTGCACAGTGGATGAAGGAGCAAGAGCGATGCATGCTAGGAAAGCCCGGGACTGGTAAAGCAAGCTGGAATCCTGAGGCAGCTGCTGGAACGGAACATGACCTTAAACTTACCTGAGTCACGCCCTGTTTCCCTTCAGGGCTTTTTGGTGAAACAGAACTAGTATCATCACTAATTTAAAATTTTATGCCCTAAAAGCCTTTAATGTTAATAAAGGGCAAGGAAAACATCTGATTATTGAAATGTTAAAGACTTGGGCTTAAGTTAAAAGCATCTGGACATGAAACTTATAGGAGAGTCTCAAAACCTGCCCTCTTTGAAAGCAGAAGTATGGTTTTGGTAGCAATGCTCATGGTTGGAAAGCTGCTCTGAGAGATGTCCTTCAGGGGACAAAATGACGAGAGCTTAAATAGAGAGAGGGAGCTGAGGAAATATTTTTTTTTGTACAGCAATTAGGGAAAGTAAGAACTCGTACTTAATAATTCCCATTTTTAAACAACTGAACACCGTTTATAATGGCTTTTTGAGAAGGCATTTATGCTAGATGCTGTATAGGTGCGTTATATATATTCTATTTTTATAATATAGATCATCAAATATGACTTAATTTTGTCTGGTCCAATGGGGATGCAGCTATGAGACACCCTAAGTGAATTTGTGGTTAAGAGACATAAAGATATCCTGTGAGAACTAAACCAATAAATTCCATACATAATAAATGAGCAGATGACCATATATAATAGAAAAATAAGAATGTATCCTCATTCCTTTATGTCAACGTAAACATCATTTCTTCTGAGAGAACTTTTCTGGTGTTCCAATAGTGCCAGGGACTTTTCTGATCATACTGTTCAGTGCAATTTATTTTAATACCGTGTTTAATTTCTATTTTATCTTATATAGTTTGAAGTTTATGAAGAAAAGAATGTGTCTATCTTGCCTAGGGATAACATTGTACTCCTAGGGACTAAAAGTATTTTCATACAATAAATACTCAACAAATACTCCTTGAATGAAGGATGCTGAACAAGTGGTCAGTTATTGTACAACTAAATAGTTACAGAACAAAAGAGCTACAAAATTCTAGAATTCCAGCCAAGGTAACTCAGGAATAGTCTAAGTGTGGAAGGAGTAGATAGCATGATAATTTGAGCAGTAGTTATAGTCATCTTGCTAGGAGAAAGATTGTAGAAACAGAAGGCAACAGACAGGCTAGGTAAAATAGAAAAGGACAGCTCCAAATGCCAAAGGTGACAGTGCTAAGCGGAGTGAGTGCGCTGTTTGTTGGGTCGGCATGCCTGTCTGCCTACCAAGCAGGTCTACTGGGCGAGAAGGCTGCATCCAGTTATCAGAACTTGGCACTCTGACATAGGAATTATAAAGATAACTCCTGTGGTTAGGATTTGTAGTACATCAGCAAACCATTTGATAAACTGAATCCCCATGTACTTTTTAATTAATTAATTTATTTATTGCGAAGAGAAAATATGCTGAACAGGCTGTTGCAAATATCCAGTCCACATGACATTTTTAATCTTCCTCGAACTTCATAAATCGAGATTCTTGATGTTTTTTAGGCTTATGAATTTTGTTAAGATGACATAATCCTGAAAGATACATTCCAAAAAACCCAAGTTCCTAACTTGCAGTACTGAGACTCCGAGTCTAGTTCGTTGAGAATTATGCAAGTGCAGTATCACTTGTGAGTCTTCCTGCTCCCACTGGCAACATGAGACCACATCACTTAACTTCACCTATGATCATCGTGACATTACCTAAGAAACCATAAAAACCTTTCTCTTATAGGGAGTCAGCTGCTGATTGTGACCAAAATGTGGCTTTGCATTATAATGGAATTAAAGTTCATCTCCAGTCTTCATTGCGTGTAAAGCATCAAGATGCAAAAATTATCAGATCACACAAATATGTCTGTAGGCAACCCAAACTACTGATCAGAAAGTGAGTAGATTGGATAAAAAAATTCAGAGAAATAGAAAGTTTGTTCGTCCATTGGAGGAACCTGGAATTTGCAGCAGAAAAGAAGGCTTTAAATACTTTTAAGATATTTTACACATTTAGATTTGCACCACACAGACCCAGACAGATACCAGAATTTGGGACAGATAAAACTAAAAATAGCTGTAGACTATTAAAGTTTGTAAACCTTCGCCCCTTTTAATTGAAAAGATGATGTATTCAATTATAATAATGCCAGAATGCTGTGGATAGATTTAGCTAATATCTTGAGTACAGTTTTTTTTTTTT
>NW_024352786.1:16423677-16424730 GCF_902729225.1 Pteropus medius | reverse complement strand
GTTCTTGGTTGTCTCTGAAATCTTTGTGATTGTCCAGTCTATTTTATTTTTAATAGCTTCCAGTAGTTGAGGATGTGTCAAGACCCGTCAATATTCCAAAGGAGAAGATCTCAATCAGCACCTAGATTTAGGCTGTTGGAAGCTAGTCCTTCAGGTAGCAGCTTTAAAGAATGCAAATATATACAGTCCTATGGGACTGCAAGTGCAAACCCTACTGGCCTCCATAGCTAGGCAATCTGGAGGTGTCCTCAGGCAGCACCCCTGAAAATAAGGGTGCCAGACAAGGGTATAAGCTCTTTTCTGGAAGACACCAGTGAACTGGAACGAAGTAGATGCATCTGCTGGTCTCCATTTCCTGACAGCACCACCGTAGGCATCTTGCAGTGAGCCACATGGGCAGAAAGCCTGCTTCTCAGGCCAAAGCTCCTGGACATGCAGGTAATCCTCTTTCTCAGAAAGACTAGGAGTGTGTTTCAGTCTGCTATCTGTGCAGTGCCCTGGGAGTGGTAGTCTGCCTAAAACTGTCCCTTCAGTTGCTACAGTCATGTGAGATCCAGGAACACAAGCCCCCTTTGACTCCAGAGCCAGGCGATCAAGGGGCTTCCCTGAGACACAGCACAAAAACCAGATCACCAGGTGTAAAAAATGGGCATCAGACACGTGTAAAAAAGCTCCCTTCTTGGAGATACTGACTCTCTGGATCAAGGCAGATGGGGAGTGCAAGATGGCACCTGCCAGAAAAAAGAAGAAAAAAATAGAATTAAAGAAAAGAAAGAAAGAAAAGAAAATAAAAGATCATGTCCAAAGATGTGTCCTGCCAGCTTAAGCATAAAGATGCCACTTGCAGAAGTGAGGGGGAAATTATGGATTTAAAAAAAGAAAGAAATGACACTCATTGTGGTTGGGGGGAGTCTAGGGTAAATAAAATAAAATAAATAAAAATTTAAAAGCAAAGAGAAAAAAGAGTGAGAGAGAGGAACGAAGGGAGAGAAGGAGGGAGGTGGGGAGGGAGGAAGAAAGGAAATAATAAGAGAGAAAAAGAGGGAGGTAAAA